>NW_023416286.1:75553312-76153312 GCF_014176215.1 Rousettus aegyptiacus
TATATGCGACCTCGTGATTAGTTGGCTCATCCAGAGAATAGTCTGGAATCATCCTGGAAGGAGCCTGTGGTAGAGAATAGATAGAAAGGTAGCTTTCTGGCACATACTATTTCATGAATGCGGAGCCAAGACTATTGGTAACGAAAGCCCAAGGAATGACTGCCCATGTCCACCCACGGAGACTCACCCCAAAGTCTCTTCTGGGCTTTCTTGTGTTTGGAAAATGAGGAAGAACCTAAGGTTGTTAGCTCTACTCTCAAATAATAAATTAAAATTGTTATTTAACCTTTATACTCTTCACTATCTTTGAAGAGAAACATCCATTTAATGTTCTTAGTAAGGTCTAAAGCTGTGTAATCAAGATGTTGTCCATAGAATTGTCTGTCACTGGCCTCTGATAATATCAATACAAATATTAAAAATAAACATTCAGAAATTTATATGACAATTTCACAGAGTAATTTTGTATCTATCACATCTAATAATAAAAACTTTGGGCTGGTATTCGGTATACCTTTATTTCATTTTTCTATTAAATATTTAATATTTTCTTGAAAAATTAATATTCCATTTCTCTCACTTTTATTATATTTTTCAGAAATATCAGTCCATGATAGATTGGAAATTTTAAAAACTGGTCCGTCCAAAAAAATTGAGAAGCATTGGTCTCAAGTTTGTCTTTTGCATAATTCTGTACATTCTCACACCCAAATGTATATTAGTAGAGAAAAAGGTTAAAAATGCTTTCGTGAAAATATTTTAATACATGATGGAAAATGTTTAATGACATGAAAAATTTTCATGACATGTAGAAAACAAATCAGATTACAGAAAAGAATATATAGTATAGCCCTTGAATTTGCAAAATGGATTTTTGAATGAAAGGATATGGACAGTTTATCTCTGATGCCTAGCATAGAGTACCAGGTTAATATCTGAAGAATAAATAAGGGAACTATAGGAATCTTTATTTTCTTCTTTCAGTTCACCTATTTGTTCTACAATAAAAGTGTAATATTTTGTAATGTAAAACTTTAACAAATAGTAGCATCTTTTCTTTGCAAGATTACAGGCTTATTGTAAGGAAGAATTAAGACCATGTTTTGTTTTGTTCTTTGCATTGTTCCTTTCAGTTTAGATTGTAAGATAATAATTAACTTTTCTATAAAGGAAAGGAATAATACCTATTTAAAACTCAAGTTCAAGTTATTTTAATTCAACAGAATATTTTCATGTTTTTTACAAATAAAATATCTGAAAAATTTGCAACTGAATCTCCACTTCTGGATCATAATTGGTGTTCACTGTTCACAAGCAAATTCTAAATAATTAAGTAGTATTGAATTATGAAAACAATAGAGAGTCTATACTTATAAGTGACAATGCTATCAGTCAAATTTCCATAATAACTAACATTTTACTGTGGGCGGCATTTGAATGATTTGAACATAACATTTATGTCTGAAATAAAACTCTTCAATTGTTTTTTTCTTTTCCTGCAAAAAAAAAAAGAAAGAAAGAAAGAAAAAGGGCTGGGGAAAGAAAACATCTAATTTTAATGTAACACTAAATCCAAAGGCAGTACAGCTGTTTGGTTGTGGTTGTTTAGCTCAGCTGTTTTATTCTGAGAAAAGCACAGCTGCCTTTTGATGTTGTCTGTTATTCAAGACTGTTCTTTAGGGGAGTTAAATGGATGAGAGCTCACAGAGCGCTGGTGGGTTCAGCTTCCGCTCTTGCTACAGTGCGGTGTCTTGGTGTCGTTCTTTATGTTTCGACATTGGCTCTTGCAAGTTCCTTCCTTTGTACCTTTGCCTTTCCCTTCAGAATTCTGCTCCCAAGAGCAGCACTGATGGAGGAAGCCTAAATTAGTCCTTTTTTTTTTTTTTAAGGACAATTTTTGAGAATTTATTGAGATTTAAAATGATATATCTGGACACTATTAAGAAAGTATTCATTTTGAGTTACAAAAATGGTGTTGTAGTTATTTTTTTAAAAAATAATCTTTTTTAAATGCCAGTTTATTTTTTTTTTCAAACCATATATACATTTTTTTTTAACATTTTCTTTTTCTATTTTGCCCCTCTCCCTCTCCCTCTCCCTCCCACCTCCCTTCTGGTTACCACTAGTCCATTGTCCATGTCCATCAGTCTCTGTTTGTCCTGTTCATTTGTCGCTTTTAGGTTTATATCCCATATATGTGATATCATGTGATTTTCAACTTTTTCTGTCTGGCTTTTTTTGCTTAGTATGATTATTTCAAGGTCCATCCATGTTGTTACAAATGGTATTATTTCATCTCTTCTTATGGCTGAGTAATACTCCATTGTATGTATGTACCACAGCTTCTTTAGCCAGTCATCTATTGTAGGACACTTCGGTTGCTTCCATGCCCTGACCACTGTGAATAATGCTGCTATGAACATCGGTGTACAAATATCTTTTTGAATATGAGTTTTCAAGTCTTTAGGGTAAATACCCAGTAGAGGAATTGCTGGATCATATAGTAGGTCAATTCTTCATTTTTGTGGAACCTCCATACTGTTTTCCATAGTGGCTATACCAATTTGCAGTCCCATCAGCAATGTATGAGGGTTCCTTTTTCTCTGCATCCTCTCCAACATTTGTTATTACTTGTTCTGTTGATTATAGCTATTCTAACAGGTTCAAGACAGTATCTCATTGTGGTTTTGATTTGCATTTTCCTAATAGCTAGTGATATTGAGCATCTTTTCCTATATTTGTTGGCCATTTGTATGTCCTCTAGGGGGAAGTGTCTGTTCATGTCCTCTGCCTATTTTTTTATTGGATTGTTTGTTTTTTTGTTGTTATTGAGTCGTATGAGTTCTTCGTATATTTTGGATAGGCTCTTATCAGAGGTGTTACTTGCAAATATATTTTCCCATTCAAATAGTTGTCTCAATACCTTGTTGATGGTTTCTTTTGCAGAAGCTTTTTAGTTTGATGTAGTCCCATTTATTTATTTTTGCTCTTCCTTCCCTTGCCTTTGAGATCAAATTCATAAAATCCTTTTTAAGCCCAAGGTCCTTGAGTTTCGTTCCTATGTTTTCTTCTATGCATTTCATCGTTTCAGGTCTTACATTCAGGTCCTTATTCCAATTTGAGTTAATTTTGGTGTGTGGTAATAGACAAAAGTCTAGTTTTATTCCTTTGCTGGTGGCTTTCCAGTTTTCCCAGCACTACGTATTGAAGAGGCTTTCCTTTCTCCACTGTATATTTTTGGTGTTTTTGTCAAAAACTATTCACCCATATATGGGTTTATAAAAAAAAAAAAAAATCTTTAAGTGATATATACTGAAATAGTTACAAATGAAATGATACAATATCTCAGATTCACTTGAAGGGGAGGAAAGACAGGAGAAAAGGTGGGAGTATAGGTAAATTAAGGTTGACCATGAGTTGAAAATTGTGAAAACTAGATAAAGAGTTGAGTGTCCCTTAAACTGTTCTCTGCTTTTACATTTGTTGGCAAATTTCCATAATAAAAAGGTTTTAAATATGATCACTTAAGAGAACATAAATATAAGCATTAAATTAAAGGACTCCTCAATTCCACATCTAGAGATCTATCCTACAAGACATAATCGTCCACACACACGTTTATGTGGAAAGATGTTTCCTTTGGCATTGTTTGGAATAACAAATAACTGGAAACTGCATTCATGTTCAACAATGGGAAATGGTTAAAATTAACGGTAATTCATTCAACTGTCTATTTTTATGACCTCTTCCCCCAATGTAGAGTTAGTTAATATAGGGTAATGTTAATAAAAGTTAGAAGATACTGCTTATAAGGACCCTGAATGACATTCCAAGGAGGAAATGCCGAACTGAATGCAAGGTAGGCAGTTCACTGAGTGAGAGCTGCTCAGCACAATGCTAAGCCTCAAAAAGGGGAGTCAATTATCTACTTGGAAATCATAGGATAACTACGCCAACAATCCTGATGACTCAGAAGAAGAGAGAGCTGACAAACACACAGTGATGTCACCATTTCCTGCCTCGGGAAGTCTCTTAGAGGAAGAGGAGAGGACTGCAGCAGGTAGACAAGATCAAAGGCCTGGGAACATCCCCCACTTTCCCGTTATTCTTGCCTCCCTTCAGATATAATCTTAAGGAACGTACTTGTCTTTCTGTTCCTACAATGACTTGTATTATTCGGCTTGAAATAGGTTTTTTTCCAGTCAGTGGTCAAAGCATTCTCTTGAGGCATCCAAGCTCTGGGGTCTGCTCCTATGTACACAGCTCTGATCCTCCACTTTCCTCCAGGGCACAATCAGGATCTGTGCTTCTCTCTAAGCAGATTAATCCACTTACTAGCATCTCACATGCTACTCTCAGCAGGCCCAGGTGTGCTATACCCTGGAAAGGACTTCTGCCCCCACAAGAGACTGGAAAAGCCCTTTAGAAGAGCCAAAAGTTACCTCACATCCAGTTTTCTTAATTCCTTGACTCTGATAGGCTGCCTTATGCCTGGAGTGAGTATTCTGGCTCTTGAGACAGGTACACTATTGTGGAAAGAGCCAAGAAGTTGAAATCAGAATACCCAGCCCTGTCTCATATCAGCTATGTTTCCATGAGGAAAAACAACTTAGTTAACCTTCCTGAGCATTATTTTCCTCATTGGTAAAATTGGTATTGTAATTAGCACGCTGCGGGATCACGGTAAGGTAAGTAATCTAAGTTGAAGGACCTAGGACAGTACCCTGGCACATAATATATGTTGGTTATGTCTGACAAACTGCCTGGTTTCAACATACTCTTTGGCCATGACCACCAAACTTAGTAAATTGTGTCTAATTACCTGAACCCAGATTCATTTTGACCACCACTTTCCAAAAATTGTCCCTTTCCTGTTTCAGCTATTGCTTATAATCATGGCATGATGGCTGTACCTCTTAAAGTACTTACAGAGATGTAGTAACGGAAAACAGTTGATTTTTTCAAAAATAAAGGCAATATCACTTTCCCTCTATGTTGGTCCTCTGTCCAGGAAGACCTGATACAAAGATACTAGGTCCCCAAGTGTCAGGCTGGGGATCTAGTGTTCTTCCCAAACCTTGTTATAATGATGACAAGTGTAATTTGGTACTGTAACCCTGTAAAAACCTCTGGTTTGCTACCACTTCCTATAAGTCTTGTAAAAGGCAAAACAAGAAAAGTTGCGGAGGCACTCCTGGCTACTACCTGGAGTAGCAGAAGTATAAGTGAATTCGGAACCCAGAAGCAACTGAAATTCAAAGAGGAATAGCAAACATTTTAAACAAGATTTACATTTGCAAAGCCTTTTGTGTTCTACAGAAAATTATTGCGATTGTTTAGTTCTTTTGTTTGTTTTGTGTCATTTTTAAGAGAGATAGGAGGGAAAACTTTTTCTGAAGAAATGGACTGATCATCTTCTGGTAAAGAAATGCATGTGGATCTTAGTCATTGTCATCTTCAAAAAGTATCCTAAGGTTAGAACTGGATGGTCCTGCCCCCCTTCACTCCCTACAAACCTTAGCTAATTAAAAAAAATATATACGTCCTGCCCCACCAAGAATTGACGATATTAATTACCATGGTTTTTTTGTGTGTGAAAGTCATTTCTGTATTTTAAACTTTAAAGTTCAAACAGTGTTTTTTAATAAAAAGTAATTTAATTTTTTTTCCCCAATACAATTGAGCATGCTTTTCTTTAAAAACAAAGTTTCCTACTTCTTCAACCACATAGAAAATAGCTGTACTTATAGTGTTTTCGTTTAGGTATCTCCACAGGTAGATATTGGACAAGATACTAATCTCATTCACAGTGGTACAGTGATGACGAATTACTGATTATTTTCAAGAGTTGTGACTTCTTTAAAAAAATTTTCTCTGTAAACAAAGTAATTATTTTCTTTGCTCATTTTAGGGTCAAAAAATTAAATATCACTTCATAATTTTTTATCTCTGTATCTTTCAAGTACACAAGGAATTACTGTACTTAGCAAGATAAGTTCATTTAAATCCAAAAAATTTCAAAGATTGGCCTTGAATCTTATTATCTAGATCCCAGTATATCCATTTTTCGGCACAGCAATATTGTCAAATATTGCAATATATTATTTTCAAACTTTAAAATGTTGTTTTATTGATTTCAAGACATTTCCTACTATAACAGAATAATAGCTTTTTAATAATTTCTGGTGAGAATTCGTGACAAGTTTTTTTTATTTTTTACTCAGAGTTAGATCACCCTAACTTTCTTAGTCTCATATACCTAAGATTTCTTCTATGTTTATGAGGTACTTTAAAGATTTCTTCATTAAGTCAACACATATTTATTGAGCATTTACTAAGTGCCAAGCTCAAAATTTAGAAACATAGAGAAAAATGATTCTTCATCTGTGTCTTTTTTTATAAGATATCATCTTTTAATACATTTCCATACTTTATAAACCATAGACCCAAATACAGCAGGTCCTCACATAAAGCCATTTTATTCAATGTTGTATATAATGTTAATGGGAGAAAAAATTGGTTCCCCTCGGAGACCACTGTCTGTGTGGAGTTCTCATGTTCTTCCCATGTCTGTGTGGGTTTTCTCTGAATTCTCTAGTTTCTTCTCACTTCTCATAGATGTGCAAGTGAGATAAATTGGTGTCTCAATTGTCCCAGTCTGAGTGAGTGTGGATGTGTATGTCCTACAATGGAAGGGTGTCCTGTCTAGGATGGGTCCCATCTTGCACCCTGAGGCACCGGGAGAGATTCCAGCCACCCAACCCTGAATTGGAACAAATGGAATGGAAAATAAGCATCTTATTTGTTTTTATTAGTTTTTCTTAAAAGCCTGGTAGCTCATGTCAATTTCAATGTTTCATATTAGAAGTGTTTGGGGTCTTTATTTAGAAGTTCGGTGATGCTTTTGTGATCAGAAATATGCTATAGAAACTTAACTTTTGCTTATATGATTTACCTAGAGTAAAATTGATTTTGTTCATTATACCTTGTTTCATTTAAAGTTGCAGTTCCCAAAAACCTATCCACAACATTAGTGAAGATTTACTATATTAGTGCCCAATGCATATTGCTTTCAACCAGTTAGTATAAGTAAACCTCCAAATTTATTATACGTGATTCCTTCTAAACCAACATTTCAGTTTTCTCTTGAATTGCATGCTGATTTTCTTGTTAAAAACTAAGCCTGCTCTTGTACAAATTACCAAAAGTTGCAATGATGCTAGGGAGGTACAGAGTCAACCATTAAAAAATTATCCAGCAATTTTCAGAGGTAAATGCTGTGCTTGCCTCCTCTCACAACCATATCAAAATTACAACTAAATTACAGAGAATCTCCTGAAGTCTAGCTGAACATAAGTTCTATACCTAAGGACATACAGAAGAAGTCACCTCAAGACTGGAAGGAGGGGTGGAGGCAAGGAAAGGGCAGGACCCACACCCATGTGTGGCAGTTAAAAATGGACAGGGCTATCTTGACTGTGGAGGTTCCCCCTAAGGAGCAAGAGGTGTCAGTCCCACACTAGGCTCCCCAGCCCAGGGTTCCAGTGCAGGAAGAGAAGTCCCCACAACTTCTGGCTGTGAACACAAGCGAAGATCACAGCTGAGTGTGAGAGGGAATGTGTCTGGAATACCAGACAGTCCTTTCAAAGGGCCCACCCTCAGACTTACTGATAGACGCCCTCGCTCTGAGTTCCAGCACTAGGGCAGCAACTCAAAAGGTACCAGGGACATAAAAGAAGAACTGAATTGTCTGGCTTCAGGGTTAGGGCTAGAAGGGCAGCGTCCTCCCAGACGGAAGTGCTGGCAGGAGCCATTGTTCCTTTGATGAGCCTTCCCCTTGTGTAGACACAGCTGGTCACCATTGCTGAGTCTCTATTGACCTGGCTCACACTAGTCTCCCTGCCCTGGTGATTCCCAGAGACCACACCCCACCAAATTTGTGGCCTTACCCGAATCTACTCCAGTGGCTTTCCCATAGGAATAGCCTGCCTCGCCTCAGGCTGAGAACTTTCCTAAAATATCTCAAAAGTTCACAAACGCCAAGCATCTGGCCTAGGCATGCACCATACCTCTTGCTAAGCAGCCCTAAGCCCGGTACTAGCAGCAGCTGGCCTCAGTTTGCAGCTTAGCTTTTCCAAGGCACCTCCAACCCCAGCACAAGTGGTAACCATCTGTAGATCACTTCGTAGTAGTTCATATCAAATGGCCCCAGGCAGGGCTCAAGCAGTGGTTGACCTTAGCCTGCAACACAGCCCCTCCCCAAAAGCCCCAGAACAAACACACATGGTGGCCAGCTTTAGATGACACCACCCAACCACTTTCACAAATGACACCTAAAGAGCAGACTAAGTAGGCACCAGAGCACTGCTAAAGCAAGTCCTGCTCTGTAGAGTCAACCCCTGCACAATGGCTCCTTCACCACAGTCACAGCCAGTCCTCACAACCAATCAGCCTGAGAGTCAATCCCTCCCATCGACATGCTAACAGTAATCAAGGATGAACTACAACAGGAGTGCATGCACAATCCACACAAGGGACACACCTGGAGCACTGCCTCACGTGACCAAGGAGACTGTGTCGCTGGGCCCCACAGAACACCTACTACGTAAGGCCACTCTGCTAAGATTGAGAGACAAAGCAGCTCTACCTAATACGTAGAAACAAACACAGAGAAGCAGCCAAAATGGGGAGACAATGAAACATGTCTCATATGAAAGAGCAAGACAAAGCTCCAGACAAAGAACTAAACAAAATAGAGACAAGCAATCTACCAGATACAGAGTTCAAAACAATGGTTATAAGGATGCTCAGTGATCTCAGTGAGAACTTCAACAAAAAGATAGGAAACATAAAAAAGAATGAGTCAGAAATGAAGAATACAATAACTGAAATAAAGAATACATGAGAAGAGATCAACAGTGTATTAGATGAAGCAGAGCATCAAATCAGAAATTTGAAAGATAAGGTAGCAGAAAACACCCAATCAAAACAGCAATGAGAAAAAAGAACCCACAAATATGATAGTCTAAGGGGCCTCTGGGACAACATCAAGCATACCAACATTCACATCATGGGGTTGCCAGAAGGAGAAAAGAAAGCAAGAGATTGGAAACCTATTTGAAAAATTAATAATGCAAAACTTCCCTAACCTGGCAAAGGAAATAAACATACAATCTCAGGAAGCACAGAGAGTCCCAAACAAGATGAACCCAAAAAGGCCCATACCAAGACATGTCATAATTAAAATGCCAAAGGTTAAAGACAAGAGATATTCTTAAAAGCAGCAAGAGAAAAGCAGTTAGTTATCTACAAGGGGATTCCCAGAAGACTATCAGCTGTTTTATCAGCAGAAATTTTGCAGGCTAGAAGGGATTGACACAAACTATTCAAAGTGATGAAAAGCAAGGACCTACAACCAAAATTACTTTACCTAGCAAAGCTATCATTTAAAATCAAAGGACAGATAAAGAACTTCCTAGACAAGAAAAAGCTAAAGAAGTTCATAATAAAAAATTAAAAAATTGAAAGGACTTCTATGAGAAGAAGAAAAGATAAAAAATATGGATAAAAAAATGGCAGTGCCTATATATCAATTACTTTAAATGTAAATGAATCAATGCTCCAATCAGAAGATATACAGTGGCTGAATAGATAAGAACACAAGACCCTCACCTCGCTTCAAATTGAAAGACACGCAAAGACTGAAAGTAAAGGGATGGGGAAAATATTTCATGAACATGGAAACGACAACAACAGCAAAGCTGGGGTTGTAATACTTCTACCAGCCAAAATAGACTTTAAAATAAAGGCTATAACAGGAGACAAAGAAGGACTCAGTAATCCCACTTCTGGGTATTTATCCAAAGAAACCCAAAACACTTCTTCAAAGGGATATATGCATCATATGTTTATTACAGCTTTATTTACAACAGCCAATATGGAGGCAACCTGGGTGTCCATCAATGGATGAATGGATAAAGAAGAGTTGGTATAGATACACAATGGAATATTACTCAGCTGTAAAAAAGAATAAAAATTCGCCATCTGCAATAACATGGATAGACCTAGAAGATATTGTGCTGAGTGAAAGTAAGTCAGAGAAAGACAAATGCCATATGATTTCACTTATATGTGAAATCTAAAGAACAAAATAAACAAATAAAACAAAAACAAACTTATAGAGATCATTTCGATAGTTGCCAGATAGGAGGTGGGTTGGAGGGTTGGGTAAAAAGGGAAAGGGATTAAGAAGTACAAGTTGATAGCTACAAAACAGTCATAGGGATGTAAAGCATAGCATAAGGAATACAGTCAATAATATTGTAATGACTGTGAATGGTGTCAGGTGGTTACTAGATTCACCAAGGTGATCATTTCATAAATTATATTAAAGTCTAATCACTACGTTGTACACATGAAACTGATATAATACTTTATGCCAACTGCATCGTATATTGGGGTGGGTTGGGCCGGGGGGATAGGAAATTAAAAACTTATTAGACAAACTGTTAACAATCACATTTTAGCTCTACTGTTAGAAATATTTAATGCTACAAATTCCTGAGATATTTTGGGATTTTTTTTAGGGCTAGATTTAGGTTAGTTCCTGACTTTTTCCACTACTATTGCAGGATTTAGCTTTTTTCATTCTGCTAAGCTTGTTGCCTCTTCTACCTAGCTCTTTCCACCTCCCACAAGTTTGCTACAGTTTCTATTCTTCTGTTCTCCTCACAGGTTTATGCCTTGGAGGAAAAAAGCTCCTTCGATTTAGTAGGGTTATAAGAAGCTGCAAAATAAGATGTATATAATCTACCATTGCTACCTAGAAGTTTAAATGAGCTTCTTTAGTTTTCTATATAATTCCTTTCATATCTATCGTCATTCGAATGTCTTCAGTTGCCAAATTGAATAAGCTTTTACCTTTATATTCAAGAAAATTACCATTTCCATAACTCCAAATCCTTTCATGGGGTGATATGCACTGAGAGAATAGATAAAATAAAGATTGTTGGTTTAGAAAGAAAAAGAAATATTCTGAGTATTCATGTAACAAATTCTTCCAATCACACATAGCTCTTGTGATTTATTATGCTTTTATTTTCTTAATAGTTGCTGCGAAAATAACTATTAAATAATTGTCAGGTTTTGTCACCTGTAATTGGCATGAGTTTAAAAAAAAAAAAGAAAGAAAAGGTCTCCTATTGATTAGTTTAACACTGCAATGAAGAATCTAACTAAAGATGGAATTTGTTTAACTTCAAAGTAGAGACCAGATTTAGTGATGGAGAATAAAGCCCTTCTTTGTTATGTTTTGGCCCACAAGTTAATCCAAAGACCTCTGGTGGGCTTAGTTGCAGATAGGAAAAGGAATCTAACTAGATTTTGAAGAACATTTTTATGTAGGCAGGCCAAGTCATGCTTATCTAAGGATTCTCTAATTGAATGCCATGAAGTGATACACTTAACACAAGCTGCAACACAAGAATTAAAATGACAAAATGAAGCAAAACAAAAAAACAAGATAACTTGGGATGAGGGTAGAGATATTGAAACCTAAATGAACATAGTTAAAACTCAGAGCATTACCTGAAATCAAAGCACATAATTACATTCTGGCCAATTGGAACATGGTGTATTATCAATTTTTTTTCTAGTTGGCGTAGGTTGTTACCTCAACTGGTCGCAATATGTTTGAAACTAGATATTCATTTAATGAATGTGCTAATGATCAGCAATGAAATTATTTGCAGCTTTGAAAAGTGTTAGGCATAGCTGTCTAAAATAATTTTCCCTCAAACACTCCTCAATAATGTTTAAAAATTCACAAGGCATTAACTGTTTGCTCACCTTACAATCACGGCTTCACATTCACGTACCTTATCAAAACTCCAACAGTAACATTATACCAACAAGGCAATATGAAGAAGAAATTTGGCAAACACGAGACTGATTTCATTCCTGCAGGGCTTAAGCCAATTCACACAGCACCATAAAGTTATTTTCGTGTCATCTGTTTATCAATCAATAAGAGCAGAAACACAAAGGCAATCAAGAAGTGGTGTTTCTTCCAAGGAGTTGACAATCTGGGGGGGGGGGGGGAACATGATAGAAGTCAGAAAATAATTCAAATGCTAAATTATTATTTCTCCAAATACAGAAGTTCATTCAGTGTGGCTTATAAAAACTGAGAAGTGAGACTTGGCAGGGAAGGATTTTAATAGGTAGCTGGCAAGAGCAGAGAGAGAAAGGGCAGCTTACAAAAGGGAGAAAACAATAATTGAGAGAAAGAACTAGAAGCACTTGTGCTCTGGAACTTAGGGTAAAATGGTAATGTTAGGAAACTGAATACAATGAAATGCTGGGAACCAAAGTAAGCCTGGAGGTTTGTACTCACAGGAAAATTTCTTAATTGTCACTTACAACTGAATACAGATGGATATCCCTCTGTTACCGGACATATGGAGTTGTCTTTGCTTCAAAAAGCCTATCGCCTATTTCAATTTCTAGAAATAAATTTAAGCCAAAGAACTCACAAAGTGTTTCCCCCAGTGAGAAATTCTGACTAGAGAATGAATTGTATTCTTGAGTTAGATATAACTTGAATGACAAGGAAGAATGAGTCAAATGAGAGCGGTTGAATGAACTTATGACGCCATGTTATATATCTGAAATCTTCACTTTAGCTCTGACATCAGATTTTCTCATTTCTTGAAAATATATGATACTGATCCTGATTCTTTCCTTCACTTTTCTAAAAATAAAATTTTTATTCTAGAAGTTTTAGATTTATAGAAATTACTACAAAGATAAAAGAGTTCCTACAATGCCCCACCCCATTTTCTCTATTAGAGCTTACGTTAGTACAATAAACCAATGCTGAAACATTAACTAAATTTCACACTTTATTCAGAGTTCCTCAGTTTCTCCCTAATGTCCTTTTTCTGTTCCAGAATCCCATTTAGTTTACATTACATTTAGTTACGTTTCCTTAAGTTTCTCTTGGCTGTAACAATTTCTCAGACTTTCCTTGTTTTTCATGACTTTCGCAGTTTTGAGTAGGTATTTTGTAGAATGTCTCTCAATCAGGATTTGTCTGACATGTTTCTCATTAGACTGGGTCACATTTTTAGGAGTAAGACCACAAAGTTCCATTTAATTACATCAAGTCAAGAGTACATACTATCAAATGACATCACTATTGATGTGGACCTTGATCATCAGACCGAAGGTGTTTGGCAGGTCTCTACATAGCGGTTACTTGCCCTTCCATGCTGGCCATATTGCACTCTAAAATAAAGTCACCAAGGGCAACCCACCTGGACTTAAGAAGTAGGAAGTTATGTTCTACCTTTGGGGGTGGAATATCTACAGAAAATGTAATTCGATGTGTTTTCCCCTATTTAATCATTTATATCAGTATGAACTCACGGGTATCTTACACTCTAGGTTATCATCCATTCCAACTTTGTATTACTGCAAGATTTCTAAAATCTTACTGACATGTAAGATGCCGCAGGCTTATTTTGTGCTTCCCGCCCCAGTCCTAAAACCAGCCATTTCTCTAAGGAACACTTTTTATTGCAGAATTATAGAAACCAAGATCTAAGACCTAGGTGCCTTGTCCTTAACGGATAAAAATCAACTTTTAGTATTCTTCTTTCAAAAAGGAAAAAGTTTAAAATCCAGTTGTTTTGTTTGCCTCTGGTAATAAAACTAGCATATGCAAGTTACCTCTATCATATTCAACTAATGATCTTAAAAAGGTTAATGCAGGTCTGTATAACCCATTTGTTGTATACCCTGTAGGGGTGCTGGCAGCTGCAGCTTTTACCCGAGATAACTAGATTACCCCCAAAGGTGGCCACAAAGCGTCTTGCTTTGTTTTTGCATCACTCTAGTGGATTGATAGTCTTTGGAAACAAATGATATCACTCTATTTATAGTATTGGTTTTAGCAGTGGTATTTCCATTCACAAAATAGTTAATTACCGATCATTGAAAATGTCAAATCCTAAAAACATTAGCATTCCTATGCATGGTGTTATTAGGAAGTTAGCCGAAGATTCATTGTTACGTTAGGATCAGAGACAAGTTCTGTTTAGAAAGAACTAAGTTTTTATATTTTATTTTCACATCGAAAACCAGTCATATTTGCTTCAGCCTCCAAGAGTGCGTTTATGTATAATTAAATTAGCACTGGTAGTGAGCTGCACTTTTTTTCTAAATGGGAAATGGGTTAGTTTTGGGAATGAAATTTGCTAGATGTTCTGCTACTGTAGGTCAAGGAAGACAGCCACTATATGAATCTTTTAGGCACTTTTTATTTTCCAAAAAAAAATTGTCGTTAATATATAAACATCTCATTCTCAAAAAAATTCTACAACTATACAGCTGTTTGCTCCATTATTTGCATAGGAAATGACCACAATACAAAAATAAGAGGGGAAAAGAAGCAAAACAGCAACCAATTTATGCTTTTTATGTAGGTATGTCTCCACATATAAACATTTTGAAGCCGCTTACAAAATATTTACACCGTTTATCATCTATTTACATTTTAAGAGCAACTTTTCTAACAAACAAAACTATAATTTATCAAGTTATGAAAATTTTCTAAAAAAACTTACTATATTACCACAAAATAAATAAAGATAAACAATATTTTAAAAACAAAATTAAAATTTCATTTCAATTAAGACCCCTTTTGGCATTTTGCTTATTTATTCTGCCCTTTGGTTAACAGCATCAGCATCACATTACTATTTTATATTGCATATATGTAGCACTTGCTTCCTTAAGTTTTCAACATGTCATTTATAATTAAAGGCAGACACTGAGTCAGTATTAACAATAGATTAACTAAACTGCACTGTAATTTAGGTAAAATTACTGTGTCACTGTATATTACATGCAAAATCCACATAAACTGGCATTTAACCAACAGTACTGCACGAGCAAATATCTTGGTATATGAAAACTGTATCATAAATTCGACATTTCCATGTGAAAACTATGTAAGTCCTTCTTTAAAAAAAAATGATACTGTGTTTAGCTTATTGTAAGGTTTAACTTTTGTATATTGTAATTACCTTTAAGCTCTTAAGTTCACAATTCATATAAAACGTCTTTTATATTTAAAATAAAAAATCCTATTTAATCAGTGCATAAAATCTTTTTAAGTTCATTTGAATGATTATCTTCCCCATAAAGAAATGAATTTGGAAGGTTTTTAAGAGGTATCTTACCACAAATTCTAACTGTAAATGCATTCATGGTTATTTTCAAAAGAATTACTTATGATTTCTTCCCAAAAGAATCTTAGAAAACTTGTAATAAACCTATAAAGATGATTTGCATATTTACAAAATTTTGAATAGCAAAGATAGGCAACTCATAAAAAAAAACAAACAAAAACAAACAACATTTGTTCAATGGCTATTTGTGAACTGCCAGGTACACCGCGCACCTCTAAGGAACTGTCTAATATTGAAAACTACTTGATGTCAAGTAAAAACCTTGACATACAATCCAGCCTTCTTCCTGTGCCTGCCAACTGACTGTTTACTAAACACTGTCACATTAAATGATGGTGCTTAGGTAAAAACACTGCAAACACACCCTGCGCTCCCACCCCCCCACCCACGCTGAGATGTGGCTGTCTGTCATGAGATGAAATCTGCTTGAGTAAAGCCATGTACATTACAGCAAGCATTCCAGATTCTTAAAACGACCAAACACTTTGGTATTAATACAATGTATTCCCTGTTTTCTCAAATATACAAAATATACATTTCCAGTTTTTTGATTTTCTTTTTTTATATATATATATGTATATAGTTAAGTTTTGTAGTTTAAAATTTTGCCAAGTGAACCGCAGAATGTCAGTGTGAATTGCATAGGCACGGCAGGCCCTCGGCGGTGGCTCTCAGTTCTGGTGCCTCTTCATGTGCAGGGCCAGGTGGTCGGAGCGGGAGAAGCTGCGGTTACACACTCCGCACTGGAACGGCTTGGCCCCAGTGTGCTTCCGGTAATGGCGCGTCAGCTCATCCGAGCGTGCGAACCTCCAGTCGCAGCCATCCCAGGTGCATTTGTATGGCTTCTCACCTGTGACAATGAAGGAAGGAGAGGTGAGGTGCCTGCTTGCCAGACAAACATCACAGATTCTGCCTGAGACGGAATTTTTTTAAAAATCACAGTTCAAGAGAAGAGTTCAAAAATTCTGCTGTGAACTCGCTTCCCGCAAAAACCCTTCAGTGGAGAGTCACTGTCTTATAGGATGCTACGTTACCTAATTAAACAAAGGAAAAAGTGTTCTGCATACCACCTAAGAACAGAAAAATGGCAACTTTAAATGTGCAAGATAAACCGGTGATCTTATTTTATGTACTGCTCCTGCACACATAAATTTATGAAATGACTAGATAGTCTGAGGTGGATTTATCATTGTTTTGTAAATATGATACCTATAAAATGGCCAACAGAGCAAAAATTCGGGAGCTACTCAAATGACCAATACAATAAATTTAATGCCCTACAATTTCAATTCTTTACTTCAAAACTGGTCCTAGATGTTTCTAAACTAGCCAGACTGAAACTTCCAGCACATACACCAAGTCCCTTGAACATGTCGCCTCCAAACAGACTATTAGGGCACTTTCTCTTTCATATCTACGCTAGCACACACACATTCACACCTCCCCACCTTTCAGACTGAAGCAGGACAAAGGTAGAAAAATTTCAAGTTGCATGGTGTTAAAGCTTTATGATTTGATATTTAATAAATTCCTCAACCAGATCAGTACTGACAATATCACTTTTTTGGCAGTCATGCATGAAACAACCATAATAATTTTAACATTTGCCGATTTATGTATTTCTCTTTGTAATGCACTGCACCAAAAATTCTTAAAATTCATTTTATAAATTGTTTTCCTAAGTCTCTTATATGCTGATTACTGCCCTGAATGCTCGGAATACAACACTAGGTATACAGAAATGCCTGGCCTCATGAAGCTTACATATGCAATACATGCTCTTAAAGTCTCTAATTAGTCGATCGATCTATTCTTTCACAGCTCTCATCACTTAAGTGAATTGGTGACTGAGCTGCTGCCCCAGTAGTTTGTATTATTCTTAATGTTGTCTATAAAGTTTGCCAATCTTTTTTTTAAAACTACTTAGCATTTGAGTCCTAACTCCCAGTTTTAGAATTAATTAATCCTATTTAATTGGGATCATGTACTCCCCTAAATAAATCCCCAAACCTAAGAATCTGTCACTGAGTATTAATTAATGAGTAATTCTTGTATTTATGCTGGTATAATCTTCCATGAATGTTACTTTAAGATAACAGGTTAGTGAGATAAATTTGCATATTAAAGTACTGTTGGCTTACTGCTGAGCTTTATATGGATACCTTTTAAAAACAAGTAGTCAAACGCCCAAATTCCTTTAAAAAAAAAGTTTTCTTCTGAAAAAGAAAAACCTCAGAATTGCCTTGAACACTTGGTTACTTAGTACCACCATGAAACTCAACATCCTTTCTGCCTGGTTTAGCAGTATCATATTCAGGAAGTTGTAAGATTAGTCAACTAAGTCCAAATTTAAAAGCCATTGCCCACATCGACTGAGATTTCTACAGCATGTAGTTAACATATTCTTGCTGTTCTGATAACCACTATGACTCTCAAACAAATTCTGTAAGGACAAAGAAAAAAAGGGCCAGAATAGCTCTGTAAAATTGGTACCAATTGTTCAGCTGTTCCCCATGAGATTTCTTTCAGCTCTTTATGGCTCTGAACCAAGACATTTTTTAAAATTCCCTTTTGGGTTCCTTTTACTCCCTTTGTAGAGTAGACATCTCAATTCCTCAAGGGTTTTTTCTTGTAGTAAATTCTAAGGTTTCAAGCTAATATACTTAAACCTTTTAAGTAACATAGTAAATCACTTTTCTTTCACATAAGAATCACATTTAATCTAATACATGTTTTAATAATAGCAGTAAATGTAGATATCATTTTTGTAAATATAAATCAAGAAAAAGATGAACTGTTTTGCACAAGTATTTTGTTCTGTGTGAATACATTCACAAAAACAAACATGTAGGTTAAATACTTTACTGTCATTTAATGGAAACAGAAACTTATTTCTGATGTCTGAGGCAAGAAAAATAATTTCTAAAGTGCCAATTTTAGAAGAAATCATTCTAGTCTTTTGAATTTAGTAATTAAATAGCCAAAAAAAAAAAAATCCTGAATTTTCAGTTTATTTAAGAAACAAGGGACACTAGACTTTTTGTTCACTGCTTTTACTGGCTATGAAGCAATAAACTACACCATTATTTTTTAAAGTTTACCTTACTGATTAGTTGAAAACAGTAACCATTAAAGTTCCTAAAACATTTGAAGTTTTGCTCTCAATTTATGCACATCTATAGATTATTTAGCCAAGAATACTACCAGTGTCTGGGACGTTAGTTATGGGGCCAAGTCTTTACTATAAAAGCAAGGACAACTATTCCACTTGAAGCTGTTCTATGGGATTTGTTCAAGTGTCAACACTGCTCAAGCAAAACGTTTTAGAGGAAGCTGCTACCTAATTTCTGGCCAAATGGTAGATTTGGGCCTTTCTTCCTCAGCCAGAAACACTACGCACAGTACTTCTGGGAAACCAAACTGACTTCCTTTAAGTTATTTCAACAGGATTGAGTTTTCAAAAGTTTAATTGGATTTTTACAGAATCTCTTTCCAATACCACCAATTTGAAATATTTAGTTAAGTTCTTTCAACATCAACTGTATTTTTAAGTTCTCATGCTGTTAATGTGAAACTTTCCAAAGGCATAAAGAAAAAAAGTGATAAGTTTGTACAGCATGGAAAACAAGCTTCAACTTTATCTCAAGTATGCATTTTCTTATTCTATTTTAAAATTTTGCTAGGAATCTCTAATACTTTTCAAATGTTCAAGTTAAACATACATACTATCCTATCCATACTGATAAAGTCAATCGATGTATTTTATAAAAATGTTAAGCAAAACATTTCCAACGAAAGGAAGGAGCAGGCAGAAACATCCATTGAACATATACTTCAGCCAGGTACTTTTATTTTACTTAATCTTCAACAATAATTTCCCAAGTTAGACGTAGAACTCACATTAAGAATTCTGGCTTGCCACTTTTCCTTAATGTCCTACTTAAATCTTCCATTAGCAAACACTGATATGCTCTATAGGAATGATTTAAGGAACACGGAGATGCTATTCAAATTTATTTAAAGATTCTAAAGCCACTTGTGAAGGTCAGTTAAGGAATAGCTTAATGGACTCGAGAGCAGGCCTTAACCCAGACTGACCGAAGGACAGGGCACACCTTGGCTGAGCCAGCCCTCAGCTGAAGACCCACCTTTTAGAACCTGTGGGGTTCTGAACAGTGGTCTGTGCCGATAGTGACAATCCCCAGATATCATCTAATAATTGTTCTCCTTTACTCCGAGCCAAGTGAATTTCAGTGGTTAAAACATGTTTATAAAGTATCTGAAAAATCTTTAGTGGTGGACTAAAGATTATTCTTTTTTTACCTCTGATGAAAAGATAAAAAGTGACTTTTGAACCTATCGCAACAGATTAAGAAGTTTCTCTGCTCTGCTGAACATATTTAACAGACTCATACCAAGGCCTCTCCCTAGAATGTTCCACATAGATTTTTCTAACAAAAATATAGATGAAAATATTTCTATTACAAGTTATTTTAGGTTAACTTTTTAAAAGCTTATTACAGCAAATTTGCACATCTAATTTCCTTTCCGAAGGCTAAAATTAATCCAATCAATATATCTGATAAAGGCTAGAAACCAGCAGAATTAAAGAAAATGTTTAGTAAATGAATGTACCCTGTACTAAATGACTTGCAAAACACAAAAAATAAGAATTGGCCTCTGGTTTCAAAGAACTTGAAATCCATATGCTAAGACCCCGAACAATGTAAATTGTTAAAGTAGAATAAATCATTTTAATAATTAGTACTTAATTCTTAAAATTTAAGTCTTAAAGTTCAAAATGAGCTTATTCCAGGAGGAAAATATTTTCATGCAATTCAGTTATAGATTATTTTTCCCCATCATTAAACTTAGGTAATTCAGAGTCTGAAACAGTCTATATAATTTAATAATAAAAGGTAAAGAAACCCAAGATTGAAGAAATTCATCAAGAAATATCACATGTCTAAAAGAAAAAAAGTAGGATGATTTGGGCTCATTAATTCATATTTTTATGTATCTATGCCAGAAATTTTCCACTTAAAAAAACTTTTTATTAAAGCCTTTTGTAGTACATTTCCTACACTTGGAACAAAAGGGTAGGTAGCTCGTTTCAAAGATTAGTAATAATATTTACAAAATGTACCCAGATTTACTAGACATAGTATCCCTGTCAGTAATGTACTCACTTTAGGAAAACTAATTACTTAAAAGGATATATTAAGAAAATTCCTTCTTCCTCCCTGTCCGTCAATGTGTTTATCTTTCTTTACCCCTTCCAGAAAAAAACCTCTGAACAAATCAGGGGAGATCATTCCACTTCTCTGCATCTCCTTCATCACTTAATTTCTTTTCAATTATTGATTTGCACTTGCATTCTGGCCATATGAAGGCTTCCAATAGCTTTATTTTGCCTTCTTAACCGGCTTGAAAGTTCTTCAAAGACAGAGGCTGTCTTCTATTCCAGCTGTCAATGCCATACTCCTTCCTGATGCTTCCTCAGGACAACCACAGATTTGGCCCACTTCTGACCAACTTGGTTATTTTCATTAATGAAAGGAGGAATGGTATAAGACATGAAAGCGTCTGCTGTGAATTTATAGGATTGTCTTTTTTCTATGCCCCTGCCCTGCATCAGGACTCTGCCTAGTTTTATTCCACCTAGGACAGCTGAGGATAATCTGAGCAAATGTTTCATTTAGAGGAGAATCATGTTCAGAATCAGTTATCCATCCTGAAATTCTATAGGGACAAATAAACTATGTAAACAAGTTTTCTTTTTTTTTACAGTTCTGGTCTACATTTGATGAAAACTAAGAAGCTCTGGAGGTCCCACTGCTGGCCAAAGACAGGAGACTTCTTGGGATGGAGAACAGTAACCTTACACATACATCTAAAGGGGGCAAAGGTGGGAACACACTGTGTACATTTACAGTCTATCCTAGACTCTCTAGACTACTAAGCTACTTCTCCTAAGGGTTCTCAACAAAACCAATTGAAAACGTTAATAGTGTTAATGAAATGAAGTATTGTTGAGTCTCCTGACAGAAAGACAACACTCAGACTCACTTTAAGAGCCTGAAACTTTTTTTTTTTAAAAAGTACCAGTAAAATATTTTACCTTTTTAAACTAAAATAGAAAAATTCCATACTTTCATTTTTCTAGCACTAAATATCCTTTCCTTTAATTTGCATTTAATGTGGTTACCTTGACCAGAATATTCCTGCCAACTCTTAAAGGTTTGCATTTATAGTCAAAGAAATTTATTCTTCTGCCTACATTTTTTAAAGTTGCCTCCAGTTCACTTCTAAAACAGTAAGCCACCCTTAATTAGAATTGTTGGAGATCCTTGAATATAAATACAGGCTAACAGAATAAGAATGCTGCTATAGATACTTTTACTAAAGTAGGACATTACTTTGCTTCTAATCTTTCACCAGAAAAAATGTAGGTCATCAAGTAAACAGCTACTACATTCTATAGAACTAAAAATACCTACACCAAAGTCAAAATCTTAGGTTACATACAGTATTGCTTAAAAAAAAAAAAAAAAAAAAAAAAAAAAAAAAAAAAAACCTAAACATTACTTTACATCCTCTATAACTGACTGTTTCTATCTTAACTTGAGCAATTCATTTATCTATTTATGAACAGTTTATAAGGACAAAAGAGAAGATATTCTCTTTGGATTCTTCACAAGATCATTCAAAAATGTTTGCCTAATCAAATGAAACTTCTTAACCTTTGATAAACTTTATCATCTCTAAACAGCATTTAATCAATTTCCTATGTAAATGTTTTTCAGATGAAAGAACAAGTCCTAGAAGCAAAGTTTAATCTTCCCAGTGAGTCATTAAAAAGAAATTGTTTCTAAGCTTTCAAGCTCACAAATACTTTTCTTAAGGTCTGAACCCAGCAAGTCTCTTAGACTATCTTTTTGACATAAGCTTGAAATTGTCAGTCTAGAAAATAAAGCTGCAAATGAAGTGATTTAAGAATGTTTAGTAACATTTACTATTACAGGCTAAATGTGATACCTTTTCCTGCAGTTTTCAAATACTCAAAAATCATTGGGCACTAAATAATTTCATCTTTTAAAACTTTTTAACTTCTGCCAATAACACAGGTACTTAAGAAATATTTAATCAATATTGAACCAATAATGATCTCCAGGTCCAAATTGTATCATTCATCTCCATTAAGTCCACATATAATTTATGGGTGTGTGTGCACACACACATACATATATACACACACACATATTTATCTCATGCTGATTTTAGCTCTAAATAATTTTCCAAGTAAGGAATAACTCATTTTCAGAACATATTCAGAATTTTACAGAGGGAATCAGGAACAAAAATATCTTTACTGTCAATATTTTTAAATATAAATCTATACCTATAAAAAAATCTTTACCTATGTATTCAATAGATAATGTAGAGCACAGAACGACTAAAATTTATATCTAAGGATTTTTTAGTGCCTAAACTGAAACTAAAATCAATACTTAGCAGCAAATCACAACTAGGGATTATATATTTTAAAGCACATAGTAACATCTTAATGTCATTCGGAAATTGTGTCCTATTTAAGGTAAGGCAGAACATGATAATTTACCTTCTTTATAACCAGGCTTGGGCTAAAACTCTTCCCAAGACTTACTGTGGAATTTTTTTCTAATCCGTGGAATCCCAAAGAACTCACTGTGAAATGCAGCACTCACAGAATAAGGACTTCACTCAAAAAATCCATTTTGTGTTCCTGTGTTAGTTGTGGGTTTCCATTTTTTGTAAAGCTGTGTCCAACTGTCCTTTTCTTGTTAACCCTTGGCAAGCCATTCTGGGATCACTCAGTGTACCCGTAACGGCCTGTGTACAGTGTCTTGGTCTAAGGGATACCTGAGCCAAGTGTGTATGCTGCTCAAAGACTTTCTCAGTACAACTACTCATTTCCTGCCCTGTTCCAGATAGCCTAGACTGATAAAGGATCTAAAAATGTTACTATACCCTAATTCCCAACTGCTTCAGCATTTTCTCTCTAGGGTTAAGAGCACATCCACACATGAAACTCAAACCACTAAGATTTCAAACACCTGTACTGAGTTCACTACTTCTCCACTTTTTCTTTGGAAAGTACTTTTACTAATATGTAAACACAAGTTCCAAAGAAATTTCCACACTCAATGTAAATGCAATATTTTAACTTATGGTACTCATAGGCATACCAAGAAACCAGTACCAGTGTTGTTTTAAGACAATTTTTAAATTTCTGGCAAATTTTTCTTTGTACAGTCTTAATGTTATTCCCTACTGCATTTTTTTTTTTTTTTGGCTTCAAGCTTGTGCTTCGAAGTTATTTAAAATCTTCATTATGGAATTTAAAAAAAGGTGTACGCTATCATATGTATATAAAGACATAATATGTTCTCTGGTGTCAAAATACATTTCAGGTATTTTATCCCACCATACAAAGATAATTTTATTTGCATATTTTTTGAACAAAAAAAATTGAAGCGTATAAACTTAGAAAAACATGAATGCTGCAAATTCAAAAAACTACTATCTTCTATTCTTTCTAGTGCTAAATGAGATGTCTTTTCTTTAAAAGCAATTTCTGGTTCAAAAACCTACTATCTTCTATTTGTTCATCTCCCAAATTTTTATTTAAAAGGTCTTGTTTTGGAAAAATTATTTCCTTGAGTTCATTTTGTAAGTCAAGAAGTATTTCCAATCTAAAAATCCAGAATAAGCAATTAAATAGAATTCAGATGTAGGTTGTTTTAATTGCTTAAATCATTTTAAAACATAAGGTAACTTGACATTTTAAAGCATTTCCAATTATATTTCAAAAGAAATGCAGGATGTTTCGCATTCTGCCTGCAAAGCGGCAATCATTTTTAAAAAATCATTTTTTTTAATCACACATTAAGATCAACATTCCCATGTAGATGGTTTTTAAAATTCCCTAATAAATTGGGCAAGGGGAGGACAGAAAGAAAACAAAAATGCTATTAAGTGAGAAGTACTTTAGAAATGCCTGGGCCTTAAAAGGAAGAAGGAAAAGAAAAACAAGCATTTGCTGGCTTCAAATACATTCATTAAAAAACAACAGGCAGGGTGGGGAGGATGCAATGGGAGAGGTAATTTTAAAAGGCATTGTCTAGAAACTAGAAATGAGGAGAAAACAACCTCAATGCTCTATGATTACCCAAGAACGGGTTTAGCCAGATGAACAAGTCTGCTACAAATCCTCCCCAAGGCATTTGAAAGACTATCAAACAAACTTTATTAAACTGGATTAAATGGTCTCACTCATTAGATGTCTATGGCCACATGTTTATGATCAGGTGAAAAAGTCCATGCATGGGACTCACACTAGGCCTAGGTCCTCTTTTCAGTTTGTTTTTATTGAGTTCAAGCACTGTTAAGACGACCCACTCTTAAATTTCTTTGCCAGCAGGTCAAGTTCCAGTATTGCAGGTAGAAGCATTCAGAGCACTAAATCCTGACTTGCAAGGGGTTGCAAAGCCACTTAGATATGCTAACTACATCCCTGCAATAGTGCTTGATTACTCGCTATATGCGATTACACCCCTTTTATTAGGAGACTTTAACCTCATGAAAAAAAAAGAAAGTTTCCCTCCTCCCTATCTCCCATTTCAAGGACTTAAGAAAAAACAATAGTCCGAATGTTTGTTACTTGCCTTAAAATTCAGGTAAAACCTTTTCTATGTTCCAAATGTTCCCTTCTTTAACATATTCTGGAAAAGGATATTTTAGTATTTCTGTATGGAATGTTTACTTGGCTTTGTCATTTGTATCTTGAAAACCTTAGATTGAGTTTATTCTATGCTTACTGGGTGCTCGTTTAACTATAAATTTAATTTCTACTTTGGGCTGCTTATGTATGACCTTTCTCCTTATAAATCAATTTGTCCATACCTAAAATCGTCAGGCCGAAACAACTCATTTCATTTCCATTGACAAATGAGATGTCTTTTCTTTAAAAGCAATTTCTCA
This sequence comes from Rousettus aegyptiacus, assembly GCF_014176215.1. Classification (NCBI taxonomy): domain Eukaryota; kingdom Metazoa; phylum Chordata; class Mammalia; order Chiroptera; family Pteropodidae; genus Rousettus; species Rousettus aegyptiacus. Next base: position 75,578,590 of record NW_023416286.1, read on the forward strand.
GGAAACCCTGACATCGTCCACATTGTTGCCAACTCTATTTGGATTTTAGTGAGTAGTGTTGATCATTGGGCTATCGAGCAATACTGAACAGGCATACAAAATGTCTGCAGCCATATTTCTTAGTGCTCTGGCTCAGCACTGACCTTCGTTCAAAGGCTTTTACTTTTTAATACAGCAGTTAGAGATAACTACTTCATTTATCAAAACTCAATTTCCATAGTAACATCTAGCCTGGGGAGATTCAAGTCCTCGCACTAATCCAACAACCCATTCAAAGGAACTGTTGAATACTTTGGTTTCCATAGCAATAATGGAATAAAACATTTTGCTAGGTCATTGCTTTTATTAGCAAACTTATTCTTTGAACTTTAGGTAAGGCAGCATTTAATGAGAGAAAAGGAAGCACAATTACTCTGTATAAGTTCTTTCCTTTAGGGCTCTTTTTAAGAAAATCACGAATAGTAACCATCTATATGTTTGAAAATATCTGGGGTGCTTGGAAAATTTGAAAGCATGCCGCTTACTTTCATCCTAAAACAGGTTCTGATATGAAGTTTCAAAATTAGAAGACATTTAAAGATTATTGTATACATCCGTCAAAAATATTTCTAAAGGGGCTAAACTTAAAAGCACATTTTGAACAACGATGAAATAAGCTGCAATAAAGTCTCTCAAACGCATCAAATGTGGACTGGAGTATAGTGTAGAAAAAATTACAAATCATGACATCATCTTTGCCAGATTTTCATAATCTGCAATTTTAGCCCTTCCTTTTGTTAAGCAAAAAACATGCTAAACATTGATATTTTTGGCAAAAGGTAAAATTAAAGGGTGTGTTAAGCAGTTATGCTTTATACACTAAAAGGAAAAGATTTTAGTATTTGTTAAGTAGAAAACGAGTTACCTTTTTGTCCCTCACGGTAAGAAATAGCAGTGCCATTACAAGTTTTAAAATGCATTAGTAAACATCACTGTTTACATTTTTGGCTAATTAATTCTATGTGAGGTGATAGGACAAGGCCTTACTGAAGGAACATCAGCCTTCTTGGAATCAGACTTTTTCAATGAACTGAATTTTGAGCCAAGCCAGTGCTGAAATGGTAGGCCATTAAAAAATAAGTTGACAGAAGAAAGAAGAGATCAAACAAGTGTTGGCTTTTAAAAGGATGAATACCACTTACACTATATACACAACTCACAGAATTAACAAGAAAATTACATACCAGTATGAGTCCTCAGGTGAGCTTTTAAATGAGAAGACTTCGTATAAACTTTTGTGCAGCCTAAAATAAAGCAGGAGAGGAACAGATTGTCATTTTGGAGATCCTTTGAAATCTTTACATTTGCTGATTCAGTGTTTAAAATCTGACTTTAAAGAAATCTCTCATGCTAAATGAGGTACCTAAAGCTTTACTTTTAAAAGAAGTTTTTTAAAAGTGCTCCCCTATTACCTTTTTAAAGGTATTGAAGTGATTTGCTTTATGTATGTATCACTTTAGAAGAGCACAGATAATCAAGCCAAGCTAAAAATGGGAAATGTGCTTATATTCCAGTAGGTGCTTTATACTAGCAACACATACTTCAGTGATTTAAACTTTTGATGGCTCTAGAGCTGACAATGTTAAACCATTACCCAAGATGACTGCAATTTTCTGTACTCCTACTTTTTCATTTAGTATGTCATGCCATATCATGTATTATAGTCAATAAATTATACCCTGTATTAATTATAAATTACCTTATGCCAGCAACTTGTAGATATATTCTGTATTTTGGGCTAGATATCTCATTCAAGAATAAGCATCATTCAAGAATAAGCATATGTTCATATGCTATCAAACATCCTTAAATCTATTCCGTGGACAGTCTTGTCTTGTAGCAGCCTAAGGAATCCCTACCTTCATTACCACACCCTATTTTCCCCTACCTTACATAAGTAATCTCTTCAGGGTACTTAACGCAGAATTAAAAACTCCAATTTATGACCAGAGACTTCTGTTACAATAACTGGCATAATTCAAAATTGAAATTTTTATTTACTATTAAAGAGAAAGTCTTAACTTTCCCAGAATATTCTAGTCGCCCTCACCTTTTTAGCATCACTTGTGCAATAAACTAAAGAGTTCCATGCTAAGGTTAAGGCACAGAGACTGGGACATGTAAAGAACAAAGTAGGTGATTTTTTATTGTCAATCACTACTGTCCTATGCAAATTTAAAACCGGAGGTTGGAAAGAGGGACACACACAAACACTAAATACATGTATTGATGCTTCAGCCAGCTGAGATCACATACCAGGGTAATCGCAGTAGTGGATGCGTCGTTTCTCCAAATCGGGGTTACTCCTTCTATTGTATCTGACAGGTTGGATGTTTTGCGAATTAACTGGCAGGGTGGCAGGTAAATTTGGATTGTGAATTGCCAGTTTAGAAGCAATTGTAGCAGCATAGGATGGAGGTGGGGTTAAATTCTGGAGCATCTCTGCTTGTCTATCTGGACTTCCAGGCTCTGAACTTGGTGGTGATGGGGGAAAGTAAGTGGCCTGCTGTGGAAGAAACTGACTTTGCATTGTGTATGTGCAAGGGGGCATGCCCTGGAATTGTTTCATCGCAGTCTGCGGAACAGCAGAGGTGTGTGTGTTAAGGCCTGCCATGGCGGCTGACATAGAAACATTAAGAGTGTCCATTACTGCTGTCTGGTTTGTAGAACTGGGCATATCTAGATCCGGTGTATTCAGTAGCTGGTACAGGTGGCCCTGCTGGGGGACAGAAAGATGAAGATCTGGTGTAGGAAGTTCTTGTTTGATGAAAATATTGTTCACCTCTGGAGCTGCGGTCTGATGTGAGCTGAATATACTGGTAAACTCAGGGAGGGCCTGGGTCGGGGCCGGAGGAGGGGCTGTCGTTTCACTCTGGTGGCTGAAAATGGTAACAGGTTCTGTCTTGATGTGTGTTACGCACGGTCTCTGGGATTTGTAGAGGCCAGTTCTCAGGTGAGTGATGTCGGGGAGGAAGACGTTCATGTTGATACTGTAAGGTAACCCTTCACTGTCAGTGAAGAACTGGTCTACGACTGAGGCACTGTCTCGTCTATACTTTTTATGCTCTGGAATTATAGAAACTGGAGGAAGCTGAGGTGTCAGATACTTCTCCATTTCACATCTTGTCTAAAAAAGAAGAGATACAAGTATACATAATCCACCCAATTCATCACCTCAGGAAGGACAAACGATGTTTACTCAAAATTCCAACAATCCCTGTAAAAAGTACTTGGGTAAATTCTAAGTGCTGCTGATAAACATTATCGGGTTTATTTGTCAATTGTGTAATAATTGGTTCACCGAAGCATTACAAAACTCTGGATAGTATGTGTTTGATAAAATTGCCCCCACAAGTCAACTCTGGACAAAAAGTGAATGAGGCAAATCAAAAAAAGGAAGCAAAAAGAAAACATATTCCTTATTCTGATGTAATAATAATAATAAAGTATAATTTACCACTCATGTACAAGCAAGGTTCTTTGTCCCATTCACAGTTAAGTTTACAACTGAGGTGTAATATTGTATTGTACTTCGATTACAAACTACCTCGATTCTGTTTATGTAATAGTTAACTTTAGTGTTTTTAACGAAGTGAACCTGTTTTTCTTGCTAGATAGATATTGCGGGAATCATATATTCCTTGGCAATTTCAGTGCTTTTTCTGGTTGATAGGTCAATGGAAAACCTAAACGCAATGTTTAGAGCAATACATTGGAAGAAATAAAAGAACAAAAGTTCACATTCAACATTTGATCTAAATGTTGATTTTAATCAGCAGATTCTGTAATTACTTAATATGATAATGAAATGTTCCTATTCATATTCCTATCTAAAACAGATCTTTAATCACCTAGGGGAAAATCACTCCCTTGGTAGAGTGGTGCTCAGGAGCCCGTGGGTGGGGAGAGGCTGCTGTATTGCTAGCACATAGTCATCAGCAAAACATTTATCATGTCCTCCTCAGTGGGCCAATGCTACATTCCCCCTTACTCTGTAAAAAGCTCAGTCATCTTATACTCTTGGTTCCTCCTAAGCAGAAAACTGACAAACTGAAACAAAATCGTTTTTCAATTTTTTAAGGGCATAATTCAGCTCATTGACCTTTTCCAGCTATCTTCTCTCCCAGTATAACATAAACATAATTATTTTAACACCGAATATTAAAAAAAAACACACACCCAACTATAAATGGATCATAGGACTATTCGCGATCTTAACTGGTGAATAACAATGTCATTTCTTGCTACTATTTAATTTCAAAAGCGTTTCATGTCGGACCTCATATCATTTGGTGTACAAACAGACTAGGTTTTCCCGGATAGACCCGATTTAAAAATAAAAATTAACGTTCTAATCATGTGAGTCACATCTCTGACAAATGCCACTGTCCTTTCACAGCACAGCGACACTCACCGACCCCCCGAAGTAGGAGCTACGGAGCAAATATACCATCTACCAAGGGGCTATTAAATGAAACGTCTTGAAATAAACCGAACTAAACCCTTTCGTGCACTTCGCTCTCGTAGTGGTTAGTGGTTTCTGATTTTAGCTCTTCCAGCTGTTTGCATGTGGGTAAGTTTCCAATTTTTTTTTTTTCCTTGGGACAGGCTAAAAGTCCCGGGAAGTTTTTTCTGGGCTATATGACTCCCTGCGTGGGCGAAAGAAACAGGCGGCTGCTCTAATTCGGCTGCCCGGCAAGTGCAAAAGCCAACTGCCAGCTTTCAACGCGGCTCCCGCAGGAAATTTACGCGCACATGAAGAAAACACCCTGGCTTTGTTTTTAAGGAAAAATACGCGCTCCAATACGACCTTCGCTTTTCTCACTCCGACTTCCCAATGGCAGCCCCACGACCGCGTCTAAAGCAGGTTGAGCCAAGAGATAAGAATACCACCCCGAGGGGCCCCCTCTCCCCGCACCCCGATTTGCGTTTCCACTTAACCAGAGACGACGCGGGGCCGGGGGGAACCTCCAAGGCTACGGCACTGGGAGGGGAGCTTAAGGCGAAAGACGGAATTTAAAGTTGGGCTTGAGGTACAAGATTTGATCCGCCAAGTGTGAGATAAAACAAAGGCGGGAGCGAGCACCCAGTTCCCTTTTAACCTTTCTCGGGAGGACCCGCCAGGGCGCATTCATCTAGGCAGCCCTCTCCAGGTCGCCCCACTTTCTCCCTGCGAAATGCGGGTGCCCAGGCCAGGAGGGCAGGGCGGGGCTGCCCACCCCAACCCCGGCTCCCGGTGCGCCCCGACGCACGCCCCAGCCTGGAGCGGCCCCTGTCGCCCGCGCGTCGCAGCGGCGGGACACGCCCGAGCCCGGCGAGGGAGAGGAGCGGCTCTTCCTACCTGGACCAGCTCCTCGGGGGGCAGCCGCGGGCCCGCGGCGGGCGGCGGCGCCGGCTGCGGGGGTTGCTGGGGTGCCGGCTGCGCCTGCGGGTGGTGGTGCTGGTGCTTCAGCTCCTCGCCGAAGAGCGCCGCGTCGCGGGCAGGGTTCGCGGCGCCCAGCACAGGCTTGAGCTGCGCGAACACGGGCTCGTCCTGCGGGGCCGGCGGCTGGGGCACGGGTCCCAGGCGGGCGCTCATGGTCAGCACCCGTGTAGCCATGGGCACTCGGGGGGCGGCTCCGGGCGCGGGACGCGGGTCGAGCGCGCTTCCCACCTCGCCCACGCTGGCTCGGGCCGGCGAGCTGCGCGCGGGGCGGCGGGCGGAGGAGGGGAGGCTCCGGGCGGACCCCTCAGCCGACAGTAGGCGCGGTTTTCGAAGGCGCGCACGAAAAGCAAAACTCTTCCGCTCCGCCACGCGTAAGCGCCAACGTCCTCCGGGCGGCCACTTTCTCCCGCCCCGCCCCACTGCGCTCCCTCACACGCCGCAGCCCGCTCCCGTCGCCGCTGGTCTCCGCGAACGAACTGCAAACGCGCGTACCTGCCCCGCGACTACTGACACTTGACGCCCGCGTCTCTTTTACCCAACTCTGAGTGGGCGGGGCTCGGCAGCCAGACTGGCAGCGCTGCGGCGAATCCCGAGGCCCAGAGACGAGCCGGGCCGAGGAGGCTAGCCTATGAGAAGAGAGAGCTTCTCCCAGGGCCCCGCCTCCGCCGCGCTGACCGCACCCCTCTCGGGCCACGAGCTTCGCGCTCAGGGCGGCCGCGCAGTTTGTACACAACTTCTCTGACAGATTGAGCTGGAGGAGCCGGGGGCGGAGGGAAGGAAAGAAGCGGGTAGAATCTGGAAAGAGAGGGAATTAGGGTGGAGACGCGGAGGGAGACCTCTCTGAACTGTTCTCTGCTGGGATTGGGAAGGAAGAAAGAGTTTTGCACGTCTTAGGTGTTGTGCAAGGACCTGAAACTCAAAAGCTGAAACCCAGAAGGCAGCTAGGTGGGGGCGCTAGGATTTTGAAAGACTCGTTTAATGAGTGTATATTTTTAAATATACAAAATGTACTTTTCTTTAGCGGAAAAGTAGGGGCGGTGTGATAAACAAATTTAAAAGCAGGTCTTGTCTCTGTGTATCTTTAGTAGTGAATGTATCTATTTAGCACAGCAAATTCGGAATGTCCTGAATAAAAAGTTTAATAGCAAGTATTTTTTTTTTAAGTCCTCGCATAACAGCTCGTTTCTTTACTACAGTATTTAAATGCTTAGGAGAAGTTTTCACACACATTTCTACCTTGTATCCCTGTATGGAGAGGAGGGGGATGGGCCATGTGAATTTCGAAGTTTTTAGTATTTACACTGTTGATTCGAGCCGAAGCATGGAATCTAATTTAAGCACTAACGACTAGATCAAATGTGTTCAAATAGACATTACATCTTTGACTTATTTTTGCTAGCACTGTATGTTCAAAAAATGGAGTTTGGTATTTACAAAACAGAATCGTAGCGCATTTACTTAACAGCGTGGCACCTTTTCCTACGAAAAGAGAATCAAAGAAGCCACAAACATTAGACATACAGCAGCTGAAAACTGGAAATCCAAATTTGTGGGACAGTAATAGCCAAACAGATTACCGTACATTTACTATGTTTTAATGGGAAGGTGAATTTTTGCCATCAATCACCTAAGGAAACCACTTCCCTTAATCCTTAATGTTCTTCTACATGATTTTATCTGGCTTTTTTGGAAGCCGGAAGAATAAACTGCAATAAAAATGCCTGGAATATTACTACATAAGTGTATATGGTGACCATTAGACAATTTTACATATAGAACAGCCTACTCATTACTTCACAGGAAAACAGCCTAAAAAAAACAAGTTCTAGAAAAACGTTCACTTCAAAGAGTAAATCTATCAAGAGTATGGATCTCATTTCAGTGTGCAGATTTAAAAAATTAAAATGCACATTAAGTATTAGAAGTATTTATTTTTTAGAAAACAAAATTCTGTTAAATTATTTTATCCTGTTCATTTCCTTTTTGTTAATAAATTATTCACTTCCTATGCATGTGATCATAGCTTTCAGACAATGGTTGACGACTACTTTAATGTTACCAAAGTAGTATTTCATAAGTGTTTTTGCAAATTTTTTTCTCTGAGCAAACAATCCCATACTATCCACCTTCGCCTCTGAAAAAGCTATCCTGGTTTTCTCTAATAGTGAATCTAATTATGAAATTAAATAACATGTTCTTATAAACAGACTATAGAATTGGTATGAGCTTTCATAACTTCTTTTAAAAATTGAACTTTGAAAGATTTTTAGTGAATGCTGATAACGTAATCAAATTTGAATGTACTATAGATAACTCTTAACAGTACTTTTGTATTCTTTTTAACTATAAATTTCACTTAGAATTAATACGCTTGGGTGTCTATATTTTAATGTACTTTTAAGCATATCTAAACATTTCCTTTTTTCTTTTTATGAGAGTGTCAGTGGCCTGTTATTTCCACTCAAGTTTTCACTGCAATAATATCCAGTTATTTTACTGGAAATGTTTCTGTATTTCACACCATTTTAAAACACACTTTCATTTACAAAAGCTCTCCCAATGCAAACAAACAAAAAAAAATAGCTATCTGATAAATTTTAATAAGATTTCCATAATCCTGTTAATTTTTTCCACATTTCCACTTTTCTTAATGATATAGATATGAACATAGCTATGGTTGTGCTTGCAACACATTTACAATAGAGAAGCTAAATACAATCATTTTTTGCTCAAATACAGTGGCATTTATCTACATTTCATTTCTGACATAAGGATTCATTAAATCGGGCTGCCACTTTTAAGTAATGGTTTCTGTGAAATGCCCAGCTCTGCAATCTCACAGAAAATAACTAGCTTAGCACTGTACAATAGTATGGAAATTGGAAAGTAATCCTTTTTTGAGGCATTTGCCATGCGATCCTGAACATATAAAGAATATGTTCAACCAAACTTACTTGCTGTTGCTATTCCCACAAATGCAAACCTGCTTCTTCGACTTAGCAAAAAGGGTTAAAACCTGATAAATATTTTTCAAATGTTCCAGGTTCTACACTGGCATGATGCCAGACAGTGTGAATGGACAGATCCTCAATTACTTTGAACTTTCTAGTTCTTTGCATTCCTTCCTGCTTAGTAGTGCTGTACCATTAGGGAAGATAGGAGAAAACAAAAAACAAATGTCAGGTTTCACAAATCAATTAGTGGCCTGGCAGTGGTGTGTTAACTGAACTGTGCCGAAACAGAGAACTGTAAAGGAAAGAAAGAAAAAAGTTGAGTAGTCAAGTTAGGTAGGAGGGTAAGCGTAGAAGCAGTGTGCATGCTTAAGTCCTTAGTCACTGGGCAAAGATTTAGTCTTAGAATAAACCATAAGTGTCACTATCTTTACGGGAATAAATAAGCCTGAATGTGTGGGGGCTGAACAGGCATTCGACAGTGGGGGAAGGGGTGGTTCGAAGGAGGCAGTGGAAAAAAAATGGATAAATAGCTTCTGGATGATGAGATGAGAGAAATATGGAGCTATCACTACAGCAATGTTGACAGGAAGACATGGAAAAAGAAAAGTCCGTATTCAGTTGTTTGGCCAAAATGTCAGGGAGAACCTGAAATTAAGAAGTCTAGGGTGTGTTGGATTACATTTTATTCACTTTGATTGGAAAACTGGAATATTCCAGTTCTGTAACTTCAAAATCAAATTACTGAGTGATATTGGGCCACAGGAAAAGCACACGAGTAAAAAATTTTTATAAGGGAGTACACTCTTACCTAGGGTGACATTACTCTTTTTAAAGTGACCTTTTTTCTATATTTATTCATTTTAAATATCTGTTAAAATCTGTATCAACAGAAACATAAAATATAATTATTGTCCTCTAAAACACTTTGTTTTTAATCTTTTTTTTAATCAATGGCAACTGCTTTAAGCTATACATTCCCCACCAAAAAAAAAGTCATTGAGAACATATAAACAAGTTTCAATGAGGTTAGTGAAAATCCAAACAATTTTTGACTTAAAAGATTGAGACATGAGAAAAGATACTCAGTTCATTCCTTTTTGTGATAAAAATATGTAATTTAAATATTAAAATGATATATTAGGGAAAAAACCTGATATTTTATGTTTTTACTGTGTCCCACCCCAGTTAAGAAATTAAATTTTTAAATTAAGTTTGGATTTAAATACGTTCATAAATTATCTCATAAAACTCCTAATATGCACTTATCCCTACATGTACTGTAACTTAGCTAACCTATTTTTAAAACTGTAGTAATATACAAAAAAAGTAGAATTTTACCTTTTGGGGAACTGGGATTGCTTTTTTCCACCTTGTTAGTATAATAAGCAGATAAAAATGACATAAATAAAAATGCCTTGAACCAAGTTACAGGCCAGGTATACTGTAACTTAAACTGTACAGTATTTGAATTCTGACTCTAAACATGATAGGAAAGGTTAAGAGAAAGATCCTAAACTGAAGCAGTTAACACCAAACAATCTTTTAGAATATTAAGGAGGCCACATCACCAGCATCACAATGAGCAGCGTTTTGAGCCAATTGCTGTTCCTGTGATGACAAAAGCACTAACGGTACTAGACTGTGGAGCACAGTATGGAATGCTCAAATGAGCTGCGAGTGGGTCACAAGGGAATACCTCTGGAGGTTGATTTGTCAATCTGTAAAAATAGTGCTCAGACCAAGGCTGGCTCTTCAGGCTTTCACTTCTATCCACTGGTCATGGTTGTGTAAAATGTATAACATTTGAGGAATTTGACATTGAGTATGAAGAAGGCTGAAAATGTAAATAAACTTTAAAGCCATAGATAATTACTCCTTCAGGAAATATAATATATATGTATTGTATATTATAGGAAAGCAATTAAATAATACATCTATACAACAGTTACTGTTCCTCCATTAAAAATCATATTAGAAAAGAATATTTAGCCACATGGGAAAATATTTATGGTATGTTAAGTAAAAGAAACTTGAGGTTTTATAACACAAATAAAGATGAAAGAAAATACAAAATGTATGTATTTTGGTGGCTGTCATTGGTCAAATGATGAAAAGTTTTTCATTGCTTTTTACTTTTCAATATTTTCTCAATTTTCTGCAACTGCCATTTGTAATCAGAATACAGTTCTCCCACAGTATCTGAGTGGGGCTGGTTACAGGACCCCCTGTGGATGCCCAAATCCAAGGATGCTCAACAGGTATATAAAATGACACAGTATTTGCATATAAGCCGTGTTTGCATGTAGGCAACAGCAGGGTATGCCTATACACTTACTTCGTTTGCATGGATTCCAAGTAGTGCTCAGTAAGTGGCAAATTCAAGTTTTGCTTTTTGGAACTTTCTGGGATTTTTTTTTTCTGAATATTTTTGATCTGTGGTTGATTGACTCTACAGGTGTCAAACCCACGGATATGGAGGGCTGACTGTAAATGTTTTTCAGAAAAACGTAAAGAAATGTTACCCTAATAAAGTTAAAAGTTCATTGGACCTGTAGGTGAAGGCCAAATGATATTCCATTTGAAACTAGCAAGTATAATAACCACAACTTGCCACCACCTTGTACTGGGAAAATATGTAAATTTTCTTAATCAAGCCACTAGATTTTCATGATTCATTGCAGAATAAACAAGCTGAAGAAAGATTACAAAGTTTGAAGTTGGAAAGGGACAACCTGGGAGATATTTGAAATAGAAATATGCTTTAATTCATTTTTTAAGTGATCGGCAAGACTGTTGCAATGATTTTTTTTCTTAAACTTGTTTTGGGTATCTCACTTTGTTACTTTGTTTTCCTTTATTAAATGAATTAGGTTATTTATAGTGTTTTGATAAAATACAAAGATTTTAAAGCTAGATAGAGTTTATATGCATCTTTAAAGAGCTGTTTGTATTGTTTTTTTTTTTAATTCTTAAATATTCATAGAGAAGATATAGAATGAAATAGTTTATAATGGGATACCATCTCCTCCTTAGGAGACTTGTTCTTCCTGACACCCAAAATTGTTCAAAAGTAATTTCCAAACTTGCTCACTGGAGATTGAAAATTAATGTGGGGTATGGCAGTGGTCTGGAAACTTGATACTTAAAACGTTTTCTATAAACAATTCAATAGAGAGCTGCTTTTTGAGTTAAGGGCTCTCTTCCTCCTTCCTACCACCCCTACCTACATCTTGACCTCGACCTACAGGTTAACCCTTCCCCCACACACACACCCACACACCAGTCCCTACTCTAAATCATCTGATACCTACAAACATTTATCCAACACCCCCTATGTGCTGAGCACTCCTGAAGGCCTTGGAAATACAAACATGAATAACATACAGTCTCTGCCCTAAGCATCATCTGTTAGGTACTCCTACTCCTCAGACACTTTTCATTGCTTTTCTCAGTGGGTAGATTGGAATCCACACTCTTCTGCCTGGAAAATTCTGTGACCCCAGCCCATCTTTTCAACCTGGAATCTCACTATGCCTCCCATCACTTCCCCCCACCCTGGGAATCTTAGGCTCTAACCGTAAGGATTATTTGTTATTTTCCAAATGCCCCTGCTGTTCCCTCCAAGTGTTATGCCTTCCTTTGACCATATATACTGCATATCAAAAGCCCAACTAAGACCCCGCCTCTCTCCCAAGGTCACTCAATATCCCCCAGGAAGAATTACCCTTTCTTGGTTTCTTCTGCTTCGCATTAGCTGTGGATGCCCCCAGGACAGCCCTTCTACCAAGTGTTTTACACCTCTCTCTCCTAACAAAAGCTGTGTTCCCGCTGGGCAATAAGTGTCCTGTCTTTGGGCTCCTCATGATGTCTCCCGGCACAGTGTCTTATACAAAACAAGCAATCGATGTTGAGTGGGCACGATTTTATTCATTACAGAGATAAAAAGTAAAATTAAGAATAAAGGTTTGATAGAACGCCATCTAAAAAAGCAGAAGAAATGAGAAAAACCACCCGCCATTTTACATCCATCACAGTATCAATCAATTCAGGAAAGAAACAATGGATACTAAAATGATTGGGTGAAATTCTGATGGGGAATATGATATTTACATAATCCCAAAGTATTTCCCTACAGATGAGGTATTAATTACAATGAAAAAAATGGTAAGTTACCAGTGGAAAAACTTGGCAGATACTACATTATGCAAATGATCAAAATTAACATTCTCCAAACTGGGACAAACTGACCTTGTGTCCTTCCTTGTGTGATGAACTGAGAGGAATGCAACATTATTTATCTTGTATTCCTACCGAAAATGTATAACCTACATCGGACCATGAAGAAAGATCAGACAAACTCAAATTGAGGAACTTTCTCCAAACCACTGGCCTGTACTCTTCAAAAATATGTTATGAAACAGCCATGAACGACAAAGAAAGGCTTAGCAATTGTTTCTTTTTAAAGAAACAGAAAATCCCGGCTTGATCTGGATGTGGCATGGGGAGGATTTCCACAATGAACGTTGTTGGGGTAATTAGCAAAATTTGAGTATGGACAGTAACAAATTTTTCAGACACTTTGAAATCGCACTTTTAGGAATTCATTCCTCAAAATCACTTAAATGTGCACAAAGATAGACATGCCAGAATGTTTATTGCAGCATTGTTTGTAATGAACGTTATGGGGTGATTAGCAAAATTTGAGTATGGGCATTGCTACATTTCAAACTTAATAATGTAGCTGAGGCTATATTAAGAGAATATCCTAAGAAGTGCAAGAAAAAAGTTTACTTAAAAAAGAGAAGACAAAAAGAACGAAAAAGAGAATATCTTTGTTCTTAGGATATATAGCCTGAATAATATTTATGAATAAAGGGTCATGATATTTGCAACGAACTCTATAATTAATCAAAGCAAAATAATACAAAGTGTGTGTGTGTGTGTGTTTGTGTGTGTGTGTGTGTGTAGAGCCAGAAGAGACAGAGTCACAGAGAGAGAGAGAGAGAGAGCGCGCACGCGAGAGAGCACGCAGATATGGGTAAATAAATTCCTGTTTATTCTCACAAATTTTTGTGTACACTTAAAATTGTTTCGAAATGAAAAGGAAAAAAAGAATAAAAGTAATTAAAGTTTAGGAACTGTTTGATTTACTTCAAAAGATGAGATCCTGTTTTCCAGCACTGGCTTTGACAGATTGGAATTTGTAGGAGACTTAGAGTTAAATTGAGATGGACCCACCACAAACCCAAAAAAAAGCCAATCCATCTCGGCTAAAAGTATATCACTTTCCTCAGTCTTTATAAACCTATCATTTCTCCGTCCTGGTGGCCTTGCAGCCCTGGGTACCACCACCATCACTGCACTTATCAAATTTATTTTTATTATATTCCATGTTGCATTCGCTTTTGTTTCCCCAGCTCAGTCTCTGCCACGTAGAGCACCAAATGAACGTGTATGTCTACGTGAAGAGCATGCACACGCACGCACACGAACTCATGCATGCCATGGGCCTAGAGGCTCCTGAGCTTTAAACTGAAATCTCAGAAAGGACGTTATTGTAGTAATGTCTTTGAAAGGTATAAGGAAAGTGTTAAAGTATAAAATGAGATAACATTTTGAGAGGGTGAGCGTTGATTGAAGGTATGAAAGAAACCAGATTGGCCATGAGTTAATTATGGTTGAAGCTGAGTAATGAGTACATTAGGGTTTATTCTATTTTGTAACTTTGAAATTTTCTATAATAAAAACGTTTCCTTGAGGAAAGTACAGTAATAATAAACATGACTTGCACAATCAATGCAATATCAAATTTATTTTAACATACTTTGGATTAGGTTTTGACTTTTAATTCTGAAAAACAAACAAATCAAAAACCTGCTGTAAAGCCATGATCACTCTTTAGGGAGCCCATGTCATATCACAACTATGATTATGTTTGAGAAGACAGAGTTTAAGTAGCATGCACTAAAGACAAGGGGACAAGTTAGACTTCAGAGATGTGTCTTTCAAGTTTGAAAAATACTAGATTTGTCTTTGTGTCACCAGAGAATTTTGAGGAATCAGATCCTTCACATTGTTCACAACTTTATTGATGAGGTTTAGGACCCAAGACATTATTAGCAGGTGTGGCCTAATGACAAATGGTAACAAAAGACAATTACTCAAAAAAGATGATTAAAGAAATGTGTAGGCAAATTGCCCATACTGTGTATGTATTGGGAAGGGGGAAGATTATATGTTTCCCTCTAAAAAAGAATATTTAAAACAACCAATAAATATTTACTAGATTCTTAAAAATAAAAAAACACTGGGAGGTATGGCAAAGGCAAGGTCCTTCAGTGGAATAGTTTCCCATCTGGTTCAAGTTATAACATACACACACATAAAATACAAAATAATTTTATCATGTGCAAAGAAATGGAGAACACGGAAGAGAGATATCTCTGTGGACTTTGATTCTTAAATTGATCCTTAATAAAACACAAGATTCTGAAAACCAGTAGATTGAAAGAAAGAGGTGGGAAATCCAGATAAGAACTGGCAGGGTGCTTAGAGTAAGCCATAAACTGGAAAAATTGGCGAGAACAGTTGGCCCATGGATTAATCAAATTTGATTTCTACAGGCTGTATAAAAAATTATGTAATATAGTCCAGGAGAATGTCTAATACAACAGAGAGCCTCATAAATCAGTGTAATTATAAAGTTGAAAGACAAGTGATCCCTCTACCTCTGACCCAGCAAAATGGCGAGTCACTATCTGGGAGAAATATTTGCAACGAAGATCAATATCTGCAATCATAAAATCACAATCATAAGAGAGATCTTAAAAAAATCCATGAGACATATTGAAGCCAACAGAAAATTAAACAATGGTGGTAAATAGGCAAGTCACAAAAAAAAAGATGTACAAGTGATGATAAACATATGAAAATATTCTCAGTCTCACTACTATCAAGGAAATGCAAATCAAAACTGTAATGAGACACTGTTTTTGCTCAACTGATGTACAAAAATTAAAAGATTCAGTGGGGCTGTGGGGAAACTGGAAGTCTCATAATGTTAGTAAATATATAGCTTTGTATAGACTTGGTAACATATATATTTGTACAGAGGGCAATCTAGAGCATCTATGAAAATGTAAGATTTTCATACACTTTGAAATCTTACCTTTAGGAATTCATTCCTCGAAATCACTTATATGTGCACAAAGATAGAGGTACCACAATGTTTATTGCAGTAATGTTTGTAATAATGAAAAATTGGGAACCATCTCAATATCCAACAATAAGTAATGTAAGGATCAAGTAAATAAGTAAATTCCGGTATACCCACATCATGGAATACTATTCAGCGATTTTAGCAGAATGAAGTAACTGTATCTGGACTAACATGAAATGATTTCTAAAGGCATGATGAGTGCAAAAAATCACTGGTTACTGCACATTTCATGGTGCCATTTATGTAAATAATTTATATGAACTAAACATTGTCCAAAATGGCTAACACATAATTGTAAATCGTTTATCTCTGAGAAGAAAAAAAGAGATTGGAGTTATGTATGGGCGGCAGACAGGGAGGGAGGTTGCTACCTACATCCCAAGAGGAATTAAGACAGCATCATTACTATTCTTAAGTTGGACTTTCAAGCTGGATCCAGAAAAGGAAAAGGCTCTTGAGATCAAATTGAGAACATTCCTTGGATACTAGAGTGCTCCAAGGAATTTCAGAAGAAAATTATATTTTATAGACTACAGTAAAGCCTTTGACTGTATGGATTATAAAAAGCTATCAGTTTCTCTGAAAGAATTGGGTGTCTCAGCACCTACTGGTCCTGATATGTAACCTCTACTGTAGACAGGAAGTGTCAGGACAGAGTATGAGGAGACAGAATGGTTTCCTAAAGGCAAAGATGTCAGACAAGGGTGCGTTTTATCTCCCTATTTGTTTAATCTGCACGCTGAACATATCATAAGAAAAATTTGAACTAGACTCAGAGGACGGAGAAGTAAAAATTGGTGAAAGAAATAGCCATAACTTAAGATATACAGATGACACCATCTTGCTGGAAGAAAGTAGAAATGATTAGAACTGACTTCTGATAAAAGTGAAAGAAGAAAGTGTCAGAGCAGGACCGTATCTGAATATCGAGAAGACAACAATCATGACTATAGAAGACATGCAAAATTTTAACAGTGGAGACATTGAAATTGTTAAAGACTTTGTTTACAGTCGTTCAGTTATCAATTCAGTTAGAGATGCAGCCAAGAAATCAAGAAAAGGTTGAGACTCAGATGGGCAGGAATGGAAGAAGTAGGAAAGATTGAAAACAAAGATGTGTCATTAGAGACCAAGGCTAAGATCATCCACGCCCTGTATTCCCAATTAGTATACACAGATGGGACAGCTGAACAGTGAAGAAGGCTGATAGGAAAAAAATTGATTCATCCTTTTGGCCAGAACCTCCATCTTCCAGTAATTCACCACAATGACCAAACACACAGGGCAAGAGGAGAGGCACCCGCTGTTTGTTCTCTAGGCCTTTTAGAAAACATAACTTGTCCCTTTGGCCAAATACATGCAGACCTGTAAGAAAGGAGACATTGTAGACATTGAGGGAGTGGGCACTGTTCTAAAAGGAATGCCCCACAAATACTACCATGGCAAAACTGGAAGAGTTTACAGTGTCACCCAGCATGCAGTGGGCATTGTTGTAAACAAACAAGTTAAGGGCAAGATTGTTGCCAAGAGAATTAATGTACGTATTGAGCACATTAAGCACCGTATAAGTGCTGAGATTGCTTCCTGAAACATGTGAAGGAAAATGACTGAAAAAAGGAAGCCAAAGAGAAAGTTACCTGGGTTCAGCTGAGGCACCAGCCTGCTCCGCTCAGAACAGCTCACTGTGTGAGAACGAATAGGAAAGAGCCTGAGCTGCTGGAGCCCAATCCCTATGAATTCATGGCATGATGGGTTTAAAAATAAAAGTAAAAAATCCTCTAATTGAAAGAAAAGTGATTCCTTGAAATACGGTGTTCGAGGAGAGCTTTATGGATACCCTGGCCCATCAGAAAGATGCGCAAGTGCGGCCAAGAGCAAATTAAGCCTGAAACATCACTGGAGGCAAAAATGACAAAACTCAAGCTGTCCTGCTTTGGGCACATCATGAGAAAGCAGAGATCTTTGGAAAAGACAAAAACGCTGAGAAAGATAGAAGGCAGCAGGGAAAGAGGAAGAATAAATCTGAGTTGGACTGGCTCCATGAAAGAAGCCACAGGCCTGAGCCTACAGGAGCTGAACAGGGCTGCTGAGTACAGGACATTGTGGTCGTCCCTCATTCATAGAGCCGACTTTGAGCAATTCTATGCAAAAGTGGCCAACTTTCACAAATGTCTGCTACCACACCAGGGAGATAAGCTGGCGCTTATGACATTTATTGGTCTGAAAAGAACCAACTGATTCATATATTCTAATAGATTCCTTTTAACTTTAGAAGAAATGTAAACCCTTTATACAAAAAGTATTTCCTGAGAGGCTACCAAGTGACATGAACTATATGGATGAGCACCGAGGATTCAAAGGGGACTGTAAGTGTTGTTAAAGGGTAAGCATAAAATACTACGAAAGCCTAGAAGATCTGACATCTGTGCCAGCTAGTCAAGAAAGGCTTCCTAGAAGGAAGAGATCTCTGAGAAGGGCCCTTGGAGAATTTGAACTTCGTTTTTGGACTCAAGTTCAGCAGTCTTCTACTGTATGGCCCTCAGACTTCTATGACAGAAACATAGAAAGTAATTAAAGATAATCTCATATTTCTGGAGGGAAGTCATCATAGAAAGAGAAGACTTGTATCTACTCATTTTAAGAAATACTGACACTTACAATGATTGTTTTGTTTCTCAATATACTGTATGATATAATGCTACTGACAGTAGCTCCTAGAAATAAATCTGCAGAATCATCAATATGATGTCTTTTGCTAAGTCAGTTTAGGGAATCTGATCCTTTCCATTTTCCTGCCCAATTATTTTAGGTTGATCATATCCCTGAAAAATCTTCATCCCTCTCATTACAGATATTTGATTCTGTACAATCACATCTTCCCCATAAAGCACTCTGTTTTACACTTCTTGTTTATTTGGTGACTTGGCTTAAACTGTTTAATTGTATGCCTCTAGGAATATGTCATCCTGGAGTTATACTGTGTAAATTCTTAAGGAATTTACAAAAAATACAGAGGGAATAATTAATGCCAATGTCACATCAACCCTGCGACATTCAATACACAAACACACTGGCCATCCTGACAGGTAGCAAATAGCACATTTGCTGCCGCTATCTTGGGATTTTTAAGCTCAAGTCAATCTAGTCTGTTTAAGGAGGCAAGTCACTTCTTAGGAGTTAATGCTGTGCAGAGATACAGCCATTTTTATGATAGCTTGGTAGATCTCTTAAAGAAAAGGGAGAGGTTTATAACAGAAACGGTGATAAAGCTTTAATTACATGTGTGTGGTTAACTCTGTTCCAGCCATTCGAGTTAACTTCTACCTATATTTATGAGCTTGATTGCAGAATATAAAAAGTTTGCAGGACGTACCAGAAAGATAAGGGTACACAGAAAAGTTATTTAACTTTGAAAGTAAACTACAGATCATGCTGAGAAAGTAGTTTATAGACAATTTTGTAACACCAGTGAATACGTCATCCAATTTCTTTTAAATTTTTTCTTATCTCATAGGTAACATTATGCGATTAATCATTGTTTGAATGCGCAGCATAGTAAGTTCACAAAAGAATGTTAGCTTCGAGGATTGATTAGCTGAAGTCAGTAAATCTCATTATAAAGTAAAGATAAACACTTGATGATATTCAGACCACCCTAAGCAAATGGACGATTTGCACCCATCAGGATGTACCACTAGACAATGGGTTCCTTCATGAGAGCTTCATTCAGTAGTGAGACTCATTTCTTCTGACAAATATGACTTGATCAATAGACCTTGCATGTACCACAAGAAATGACCTTTCATGGTTAAAGTGTAACTGATTATTGTTCTTCCTCTGTAGTAGCCTACATTTTACAGTAGAGAAATACACTGTGTACGCTGAGCACTCTGAAACACTAAAACATGTCAAATGCTGGTAGTACACCTTAGTGGTAATATTATGTTTGCCACTGTACACTGGTTAGGTACGTTTGCATTGTGCTCACTCACCGTTTCTGTTCCTGCTGAATGCAATAAAACTTCTGTCACAATATTTAGATACTTAGAAAAATCAAGAATATTCTTCTTAGACACTAAGAAAAAAGACAAAAAACCTTTCATGGTGACAACGGAATTGCTGAATGATATGTATGTAAAAGAGAAACTACTCCATTTTAACACGGATTACTCTAAAATATTTGCTGTGCAAAATTAAAACTAATGCCATGTTCATGTTGCAAGGCAGTCAGTGTGAGATGCAGCTTATTCTCAAATGTAAATAACTTGTGCATTTAGTAATTTGCTTTTCCCGTTACTGCCATTTATAACAGCCATCTTTCTATTCTGCTAATTATCAAGAACAATCTAAAGGCGTTCCACTGTCTTCCTTGTGATCATTTAACAGATTACATGATTACAAAGGTATTCTTACATCTGAGGGCTCTATTTTTTAAATAAATGTAAATAAAGTGTGCCACCTTATTAGGTTTGAAATGTCCTGATACCTGTTTTTCCTTGACCTTGTAGAGGTTTTTAGTGACAACTGAATTAACCAGGTGAGGGAGGTACTTTGAGGGGGTCCAGTCACACTCTATTGTGTGGGATGGCAACTAGCAAAGCATTAGGATTAGGCTCTGGAGGGAACAAAGCTTGATACACTCTCTCCAGTTTGGGGTAAACAAGATTATTGTTCCTCATCCCTGCTGTTTGGAATGAATGCAATGTTGCAAAAGCTAATTGATGCCATAATTAGGAAAACACACACACACACACACACACACACACACACACACACACAATGACTTGGAATGTGCTAATTCAGTATGGTTTAAACCTCAGAGATATTTCCCCTCATATATAGCTGTGAGGGGCTCTAGTCATATCTTTTAAATGATAACTTTAAATGTTAACATAACAGTGAAAAAAAATCCTCCCAAGTAGAAAGGTAGCAGCTACTGCCAGGTCTAAATGCTTAATGGTGAAGAGAAAATCCCATTTTGAGATTTAATACAATGTAAAATAACAAATGCAAACAATTGACAGGTTCCCCTTCTTAGAACAGGCCTTTCTTGGCACACACAAGCTTTGCCCCATACAATTTCATAAAATACGCAACTCTCAACCTACCTCCACATAAGATTTCACTCTATTGAGAAATTCTTCCTCATATCTAACTTAATCACCCAATCTGCAGTTTAGCAATCCCATTTCCCCATATCTTCAGCAACATCTAACATTCTACTTAACATGTATTTTCTTACAATCAAAGCTTAATACCACAAAATTAAAATAGGAGCACTTAAAAAAAAAAGTATTTCCTTCTTTCCATACTGTACTCATATACTCTAATTGGATTATCTAGCTGGTTTCGAATTTAAAAACAAGTTTTAGGACTCAATCATTGTTTAAATTGTGGATTCCCAGTGCTGCTTCTAAACTTAAAGTGTGGGTTAAACAGATTTCTGTGCTGCCAACGGAATTATGGTTAACAGATTAGCAAGGACATCTCAGTTAAGGCTTTTCCCTTTTGTCCATATTAAAAAAATATGACTTTTTTTAAGGTTTAAATCTTATTCTTCAATAAGATAACTATTTTGACCTATGTGAACATTAATGAAAACACTAGTAATTATAGCTTTTTGCTGCTTGGCCTAAAGTAATCTTTCTACTATAATTAGATTTGAAGAGGAACCAGAAAAGACCTTCAATAAAATGCTGTCACGAATTCCCCTCAAAACGGCTTGCCTGTAATTAAGGTGCATTTACAGATCTGATATTCCTTAAAAGAAGCATTAACATTACAAAGACCAATTATTCATGGTCAAACAAAGGAGATTCAGATTCTCTGATCAAAGCAGTAATCTCTTTTACAATTGTTATTTTTGAAGCATCTTCAAACAGAAAAAACACACATTGACAATGTAAACAGGTATAGCTGTGGGCTAATTTGCTAGTTTCCAAGATCCCATCATTTTTCCACAGGATTCAAACTTAGTATGGTATATCCAGTTTTTTCATTTCAAACCCCAACCTGCTCTTGCTAAAGAATAACTTTTTAAAAGGGAAAAATTCCAGATATCACCTTTAGTATTAAAGCTGTTACATTTTTAACATACCTTGTCTATTTATCAATATTGCTTGTTTTTGAAAATGTCAACAAACTTTTTACATGATGAAAGGCAGAGAAACAAAAGAACTAGTTAAGTAAAAGACCACTGAATTTGATTTGAGAAAATCTGAATTGAGTCTGGCTCTTGCTTTAAGGCATTGAGTGAATTCTTTAAAATTCTAGATTTTCCTCTGCAAATGTAAAATAAGGGTAACAGCACATCCCTACACTAGGTGGTGGTGGAGGTCAAATGTGACCTCAGGACAGGAGAAAGCTATCACAAGACACTTTCATTTAAATAAGAATATGTTTTTAAATCTCATTGTGTCACTGCATAAACATCCATGGAGTCCCAAGGCGTAAAAAGAAAAAAATAAAAACCCCTACTTTAAAACCCATAACAGCTTATGTCAAATGTGCTTCATGAAACTAGTTTTGTGGTTTGAGAAAGGTAAATGAGTTTCTTTTCAAAAGGGTTCCTCAGAATCCTTTGCATCTCTAAGAGAGGCCCGGTAGTATGAAACATATGTCAAACATTTGACAGTAGAAGTGCTTTATCAGGAGGCTGTTCGGGGACCAGTGTTTTTTTTTTTAAAAAACACTTTGAGAATTGTTGCTTTCTGATGTGTTACATGATTTGGTTGGGTAGGGAGCACTTAGATGCTCAAGCAAATCTACTTTTCAGTCTATACTATTTGGTACAAATGAACAGTGAATAGTACCAGTGTCCTAAAATATATTATAGCAGAAGGAGTTTGCAAAAATTTGCCACCTTGAGACAATAACATATCTAGCAGTTTGACCACTTACACAGCCTCGGTGACATTAGTTAAGTTTTAAAATCTCTCCAAGTCTCAGTATTCTCATCTGTAAAACATTTACTGCATAGGTCGTGGACAAAATCAAATAAATATAGTTAGCACCGTGAACTTAATAAATGGTATATTCAACTTTCTCACTTTTTAAAAAAAGTCTAGGTTAAAAAGTGACCTTCTCTAGGTCACACAACAAGTCCGTGACATTGTTAGAAAGGGCCCAGAATTTTGGAAACTACTATTGTATGAATTCATCTCTATTAAAATTCTAGAATAGATTATTAAAGAGAGCATTTGTAAGAAGAAAAGGATAATTATTATGAACCAATATTTATTTCAATACCAACAAATCGGGCTAAACTAAAACTAAAACATTTTTCCCCTGGTGGTGCTATTGGATTCATAGCCAAGGGAGCTACCAGAGGCATGAGGAAAAGATCTTTAGTTGTTTTTGTGGATAAGATGGTTCTAGGTGAATTAGCCCACAGTCCATCAAGATTTATTTATAGCTATTTGAAAAAGAAAAAACAAAACTGTACCTAGAGAATGATTGGTTTCAACCTAGAAGGAAATGTTTAGCAAATAGTTTTCTCTTGAACAACATTTTAATCAACTACTTGGAAGAAGATAAAGGAGTCATAAAAGATCCAAGTTGGGAAGAAACATATATTAGATGGCAAAGTCAGAAATTCAACAGGCTAGAATGTTGAGAAGAAATTTAAAATGATACTTAATAGAGAAAAAAGACATTTACTTAAATTGTGAAAATCGACTGTTTCCTAAGCTCAAAATGCAAATAAGAACTGCCTCATGAAGTTGGGAGAATTACATAATACAAAAAGCCCGTCCAAAGAGCTGCTGTTTGCAGAGCATGACACATACCGTTGGTCAGGTCAGTAAGTACTAGTACTTACTACTACTACTAGTAGTAGTACTATTACTACTACTACTAACAGTATGCAGAAAAAGCAATAGGAGTTTCAATTAACTACAGGTTCCATAGTAGTGAATAATCTCATGAGGCTGACAATTATTTAGGTGAGATGTAAATAGTACTAGAACCCCATTTTTAGAGACACATGGACAAACTAGAATGCATTTATATAAAGGTGGCCAGATGTTGAAGAGCTGAGAAACCACATCACATGAAGAGCAAATGACATGTGACATGCATTGGGTGAATGCCTTTTTTCTGCTTAAAAAAAAAAAAAAGCCTACTTCTTCGAGATATGATCGACATACAAAAAGTGTATATTTAATGTATACAACTTGATGAGTTTGGAGGATAAATTTTGTTTAAATATATCGCTTCCTTTAATCTTCTCTGTAACTCCCTATGTAGGCAATAATTTTCTTACTTTTAAAGATGAGGAACTGAGTGAGGCTCAGAGAGTTTAAATGATCACACATCTAGTAAGAGGTGGTGCTGGAGTATGAAACCGAAATGCGAACATAGAATGAAAATGCATTACTTTTATTCATTGTTGTTGTCAAGGACATATGAATGTCAATGAATGGAATCAATGGAATATTTAATTGAAGTCTGTAAAAACTCTGACTTGTACTCTTCAAAAATATCAATGTTACAAGACAGAAAGATTGAGGAACTACTCTAGATTAAAGGCGATTTAAGAGATACACGAACTGAATGGAGGGAATAATGGGAGATTTTCTTAGCATAAAGGGAATTATCAGGACAATTGCAGAAGTCTGAATAAAGTCTTTAGATTAGATAAGAGTATTGTATTGATGTTAATCTCCTCATTTTGATCATTGCACTGTACTTCTGTAAGAGAATGTCCTTGTTCTTAGAAAATGGTCATTAAATATTTGGCAGTAAAAGGAAATCTTATCTTCAAATTACTCTCAAAAGGGTCAGAACAACAACAACAAAGACAGACAGGAAAAAGGCTAAAGCAAATGTGATCAAATGTGAACTTTTGTAGAATCTAGGTAAAAGATAAATTAGAATTATCTGCATTATTTTTGCAACTTCTCTGTAAGGCTGCAATTGTGTCAAAATAAAAACTTTCAAAAAATTTACAAATATGTAGGCAATAAAAAAAAATTTAAGAAGAAAGATTCTGTAGACAATTGGTAACATGGGATTAAAAGTTGAAAAGACTCCCGGGATTATGAAGGCTACAGAGGAAGATTTGAGTCCTGGGAGAAAATGGATGAGAGTTATTGGTTGATTCATTCCATTCATTCATTCATTCATGCAGAAAAATACTTTTCATTATTTGGAACTTAAAAATATATATAGTTGTATTAACTGTTAGAGCTTCTTGACACCCTTTTCAAAGCGATGAGGACGTTTTTGTCAAATGAATTAGTCTTCACTGACTCTTTTGGGAAGAACAAGTTCTGTATGTTTGGACAGAGACCAAGAAAGTATCTCAGGAAGAGAAAAGTAAAAAAGGCATTTTACACTATATCACGGTATGTATAAATAAATCTCTTAAAAAAAAAAACGATTCTTACTACTGTGGAGATGTGAGGGGCTCAATAAATAGCATTCTTCTTCCTAGGCAGGGTCTTAAAAAATAGATTAGGGAGGCAAAAGGGGTGGATACAGATTTAAAATATTGTCTTTCTTTTTAATAAGTGCTATACTGGAACAGTTTAATGTAAAGGCCAAGTGGGCCTTAATCCTGCCCCGCCCCCACTGTGTCTTAGACTTACCAGCTCAGTCACAGGGTGGCCATTAAGACCTGAAACTAGAGGAGCAGGGAATTGTCCAAGGAATAGAATAGACTGGTTCTTCCTTAGGGAAGAAACAAAAGAAAAAAGGGAAGAGGTAAAATTGTACAAGGAAAGTTCCTTAAACAAAATGGACCAGATAGTCAGGAGTTGGAATGAGGCAAGAGTATTTGAGAAAATTTCTCCCTGTGAAAAATATGGAGTAGGGGGATGGGAGCGAAGTGAGAGCAATATATTTATTGCCCTCTAATACTTCCTACACTCAAAGAAGAACAGGAAAACCACGAAACACGCAGCTCGAGACTGAACATTGAGGAATGACTTTATCAGATGGGTTAGAGGGGGGAAGAGTGTTTGGATGGGAAGTGATGAGAGAGGAAGGCTTAAACATTCAATAGGAGGAGGTGCAGCAAGTGCTCTTTGGGAGAGGAGCTTTAATTTCAGGCAGAAACCAGACTTTAAGGGGTAAATGAGAGTGAAGGAAGTTCTTTTTTATTTTGTCCTTTGTCCTTTCCTCAAATGTTGGTATTTGTTGGGATTTTGTTTCTTGTCCTCTGCTTTCTCCACACTCTTCCTGGATTGTTGCAAACCCGCCCTTGGATCTCAGTATAAGGTAAAGAGTATGAGTATAATGGAGTTAATCTCGAAAGGGAGACAGACATCTCTTCTTTTGAGATCAGAGGGAAAAATGATGTTAAGATACAGAGATAGGAAATGACCTTTTTTTTTTCTTTTTTTCTGGATGACATGGGAGAAACGGTTTTCTATCTACTTATTACATTTTTTTCTTTCATAGACCGAGTATTTTTTCCCCCTCAAATTCGTGTGTTAAAACCTAATTCTCAATGTGTCTGCATTTGGAGGTCGTTTCTTTTAGTGATGATTAGGTTATGAGGGTGAAGCTTTTGTGAATAAGATTAATGCCCTTATAAAGAGACCCTAGAGAATTCTCGAACCTCTCTGCCACTTGAGGACACAGCGGTAAGACACAGTTGTCCACAAAATGGAAGCGGGTCCTCAGTGGACATTGAATCAGCTGGTGCCTTGATCTTGGACTTCTAGCCTCCAGAACTGAGAAATAAATTTCTGTGTTTATAAGGCACTCAGTTTATGGTATTTTGTTACAGCAGCCCAAATTGTTATGGGTGGACGATTTTTCAGTAAGCCAGTATTAAATATTTACTTCTGATTCTGTTAACCAGGGTGTGGTAGTCTGATCAAGTAGATGCTGTTAACCACAGTAATCTGATCAAGGATATGCTAACGGCCAACTGTTAACCAGGGTGTGGTGATTTGCTCAGGGATGTGTTGGTGGCTATATAAACTGCCTCTTCTGGGAGCTCGGGGCTGATCTCTTCTAACCCTGCATGGTAGAGAGTCAGTCGCCGGCCGGCTAATAAAGGCTCACAATTCATCAGTTGGCTACGTGGGTCTTGGATTCGATTGCACCACAACACAAATGAACAGTTATTTTCCAATAAAATTCAATATAAAAAAAATCAGAAAGCAAATGTCATTTTTCTTCATTTCCTCCTACCAATCAACAAAATTTCAGGGGCAATTTTCCTGCAGTAGGCACTGTGCTAGGTGCTGGGATACGGTAGTGTTAGATAGAATTGTGTGCTTTCCTGTAATGTATTTTATTTAGGAGGGATAGGCAGTGAGCAAATAAACTAAAAAACAATTTCAGCTATTGCTATAAATAAAAAAATATTGGGTAGATGTATGTGTGTGGAGTGTGTGAAGAGGAAAAGAATGAACCTTAAGCTTTAGGAT
Organism: Rousettus aegyptiacus; assembly: GCF_014176215.1. Lineage (NCBI taxonomy): Eukaryota > Metazoa > Chordata > Mammalia > Chiroptera > Pteropodidae > Rousettus > Rousettus aegyptiacus. The sequence continues at coordinate 75,605,611 of NW_023416286.1, forward strand.
AGGAATTTAAGGAGTTATGCATTTACATATTGAATGAGTTGTAACATCCAGGTATTTAAAAAATAGAAACAAATTCGAGACTATAGATGAGGTCAAAGAAAATCGTATCAACATCTGTATAAATCCTATTATTTAAAGACATTGTTTATTAGCTGATTTAAACGACTTTTACATTTCAATGGTATTTAAATGACATGTAAGACAGAAGGTACAATCTCTTTTTTTCCCCTTAAGATCTCCTTTTCTCTTTTTTTTTTTTTTTTTAAAGGAGGATGTTAAAACTTTAGAAGTCTGTTACATTACAACCAATGTTAGAAAAAAAAAAAGAAATATAATCTGTGTAGCTGGTAGGACTGAGGGCATTGAGGGTAGAATAAAGTAGATCTCTTCCAGTGAAACTGGAAAATCACCATTTCCTGGATCAGAGCAGAGATATGCAAAGTCACCTAGAAAGCAGGTTCACAGGCTCCCAGAACAGGACTAGAATATAACCCCATAGAAGAAATTACAGAGGTAAACACAATATGGTAATGACAGGAGCAAGGTCAGGGCTGTCCATCTGAAACCTATAAAATGACAGTCTGGATGGCAATGCCCATTCTAGTATTGTCTAGGGCAGTGGTTTTTACATTTTATAGTACGACCTGAGTACTCTCACCACCTGTGTAAAGAGGAAGCCTGAGATCTAAAGGATGAAGAGCGGCCAAGGGGAAAGGATGCAGTATTCCAGGCAGAGGCAGAAGCATGTGGTGAAGATGCTGAGAAGAAAGAGCTGGGAACGTTTAAGGAACTGAAAAAAGGCCACTGAGTAATGTAGCTAGCATCTCGAAAGGACTTTGAAACGCAGGCAGGGTTACACCCTGTGGTGTGCAGGATTCGAATGCACCTTAGGGCCCAGTGCGTGCATCTCTGCCCAGTGCCTCTTTGGTGGTTTGATGCTGGTCACAGTGGAAGTATTTAATCTTAGGTTACTATAAAAAGTCTAGGTCTCGCCAAATCTAGGTACTATTTCCTGGGAGCTGGCTGTTAACCACTTATGAGCATACCAGTAGATACTTAATTTAAAAATTAAGAAGGTAAACTTAGGTTTCTACCACAAACAAACAAACGAACAAAAAAAGGTGTCAAAGACCTGGCCGAGGTTCTCAGACTCATCGTGCTAATTACAGAACGATAGAGTAAAATTATAAAATAGTAATAGTAAATAAGTTTTAATAAAAAGGTTTTACAAATATTTAGAAGTCATGACAGTCTCCTCAGACCCCTTCAGTCCAGGCTTACTTTGAAGGAGCGCATGAAGATAAATCAACTGAAAGGTGATTAATGCATTTTCCTAAAATGTCAAAGATGATACCCAAGTTTCTTAATCAGCTTCTAACATTTTTTCTCACTTATCGAGCTTATGTTTTGTTTGAAAGAAGACATTGCAAATTAAAATTTTTTCTTGGCTCTTAGTTCATTTATTCCACAAGTCAGAGCATTTTAGAAAATTAAAGAAAAAGTATAATTTTAGTATATCTTTTTCTGTGCTTGAAACTGATTAGCTTTTATGAAACTGTTAACAATAAGGGTTTACAACTGCTGTATTATCTGCTGTGAAATTGAATAATTTAAATAATTGGAGCTTAAAACTTTTTTTCACTTAGTAAGTGATATAGAACCATTCCCATTATTAGAAAAAGAGAAAAAATATTTTATACTGCATCTGGGTTAAGAGGACAGTCATTTTTATTCTGTTCCATTCCATTCTATTTGGGACAATATGTTAGATTTCTGAATTGCTTGATATAGTTTAGAGCTTGTTTTATTACAGAATTAAATAGGTAGTGTTATAATTTTGATTTAGAAAGTATAAAATAAGAACAATGAAAAAAATAAAGCCCCAAAGACAAAATAATGTATCTAAAGTTAGCTTACTTAAAAGAAATTCGTGAAGATTTTTCTAAACTCTAAATACCTTCCTTGAAGATAAAGGAAGCACAGCATACTTCTGGTGCAAAAACTGAAAAAAAAAAAAACTGGCTAAGTTATGGATACCTTGGAAATTTATAGGGGTAATAAAATGTTTTTATCCATCTATTTAGAAGCATTTGTCTTGATAATGTTATGTCAATACAACAGTCTTTTAAGGTAAATTCTAAACTTCTAGTCTATGAAGGCAGCAAGCAAAATGCCTTTCTGCAAATATTGCAAATTTTAAATGATCAATATAGTCAGTAATTTAAAAATTTGCCAATGACATACATTTTGATTAACATTGCCATGATTGCATTAAATAAAAAAAATAAAAGTTCTGTCTGTCTCACATGAAACAAACAAATCTGTTTTATGTGGGTTTAAAACAAGTAAAATGATTCCTCTATCTGGTCATTTAAAAGGTTTGAATTAAATTTATTGACATGTGACATACTGTGCTCTTAGCTTATATATCAATTTTGGTCTGTTTTCCAAGTTCATATCTTACGCATACCTTGGATAAATTCTAAATTAGATAAACAATTAAAAATTGTAGTGTAAAAGAAAGAAATCTCCACATTTGCTATGGAGAATGGTTTGGAGAGAGGCATGAACGGATTTAAAAGGAGATAAATTAGGAGACTGATGACAGTCTAGGGAGGAGGACTTGGGGGCTGGAACTAGGTGGTGACAAACTCACATACGGGAAACGAAATACGAAGTGGAAAATGAAAGACGTTGATGTTTTTTAAAAATATCTTACATTAGAATTGGGTTTATTAGTAGGGACTCATGATTTCCCCACTCCATTTAAAAACACTTAACATTCCCCAATGCCCAGTATGTTCTACATTCTGGGTTTAGTTGATTCTGTCTTCAAGGTGTCATTCAGCTTGATCTATTTCTTGTTTTGCCCATAGACTGGAAGTTAGATATGAAAATTTAATTTGATTAAAGTTAAAAACATTTTTTTTTTTGGCAAGGGTACTACATAGGTGGTGTTTTTATACTTCACTTCAGATCACATCAAGAGGCACATAATTGCTGGTTGTCCCAATTTTAGAGGTGCTAAGGTTCATTAGAGAATTTAGGTGGTTATGGCCTGATATAAAGTTCCTTATTATTCTTCTATCTACTTGCTTTAGCATTCATTGGTGATTGATGCCTGGATCATTTATTTCATCAGGGGTTATTAAATGATGATTTCCTTTTTCTCTTTCTTCTTTTTAAACATCTTTATCGAGGTACAACTGACATACAATAAACTGCACATTTAAAAAATATGCAATTTGATACACATCAATACATTTATGCACTCCTGAAACCATCACCACAGTCAAGATAATGAAACTGTCACCACAGACAGTCTTCCTGTTGTGTATTTGAAAACTTTCATAATCGAGAGTAAAAAATGAGGGGAAATATTCATGAGGCAGATCAACAGGGTTTGGCGATTGACTGCTTGGAGGTTAATGAGAGAAGTGGTATACCATTAATTGAAACTGGGAACACTAAAGAAGAAACTTGGTGATTTCACTTTTGTACACTTTCAATTCACGATGGGACATTCTATTATGGACATCAAGTGGGCAGGTGTTAAAAGGAACAGTTTGGACTAGAGATATGTGGGCAACTGAGCTTTGGGCAACTCTTCATAAGACGTTTAGCAAGAAAACAACGGTAATTTTGTTATTTGTTTACTTTTGAAAATAAGGCGAGGAGAGGATGCAATAAGAGTTAAGAAGGAGATTCACAACAGCCAAGAGGTAGAAGCAACCCAGATGCCCAATGAGGGATAAATGAATAAACAAACTATGGTACTTACATACAATGAAATATTATTCAACTTTAAAAAAGGAATTCTGACACATACTGAAACATGGATGAACTTTGAAGACACTATGTTACGTGAAATAAGACCATCACCAAAGACAAATATTACTGTATGATTTCATTTAAACGAGGTATCAAAAACTGTCAAAGACTTAGAAAAAGAAAGAGATGGTGGGTTGCTAGGGAAAGGAGAAGGGGAAATGGAGACGTGTTGAATGCATATAGAGTTTTGTAAGTAAAAGAAAGAATCTGGAGGTATACTGCATAGTGAATACAATATTTAACTGTACACTTAAAAGTGAGTAAGATGGTAAATTTCGTTTTTTTTTTTTTTAATTAAAAAAAGGAAGGAGGAGAAAAGAAAAGTGAGAAAAGGAAAGTCTGGAAATTTAAAGGAAAGGCAAGGGTTGTAGTGACATAAAGAAATGAGCTGGAATAGATTCTGATACTAAAAACTCACCTCTAATTTTTAAGACATAAAAAAGATTATATATCGCTGTATCTCACATGCACAAATTCATCAAATTAAAATTTACTCTTTAAGTTCAAGGCGCAGTGCTAAAAACTGAGGACCAAAATAACACCAAACAAAAAACCCCAAAAGCATAAGGAACAATTCCTGCCCTCAAGGAAATGGATAAGTTAACAATTATTATAAAATACGGTAAGCAGATTTAGATAGTACAGAGTACCTAATACAGATCATCATGGTAGAACAAGAGATTGTCTGGAAGGGGTGAAATCTCACCTGAAAATTCGCAAATGTCTTCCCAAAAGCTTTCATACCAAAATCTAACTGAGATTTATTGTTATGGTTGGAAATGATAAACTTTTTTTAAAAGAGCAATTCATATCTAGAAATAAAAGGGAAGAAGGAGGGAAAGAAATTAAAGATTCGAATGAAGACTTCCTCAATTTCATCTCTGTACTTTCTATTTCTTAAATTAGCTACAAAATTTCCTATTTCTAGGCCTTTGTCCACACCATTACTTTAACCTGGCAATCAGTATTCCTTTATATTAAAATATATATAAAAATGTGGTTAAGTTATATAATGATTTTAGATTAGTAACTAGAATTGAAAATAAAATAGACATTCTTCTTCTAGCATTTTAGGAGAAATTATGTCTACAAGTTATTTTAGGTTTAATGAATTACAAGGGTATCCTGGATTTAAGATGTGTGCTGGAGAGAGGCCATTTTCACAAACCTTTGTTGTAGAAAGCGATATATTAGAAGATGTATCTAAATGAAAAAAAGGGGATAATGAGATTTCGGTTTTCAGGCTGACGATAGATTTATAAGTATATATCGCTGAAGGCTTTTTTTGTTCTTCATACTCAGCTAATAGCCTTTCAAAGAACACATTGAACAGATAGTATTCTTTTGTCGTATCTCCAAGAATAATTATTAATATGTGTATCAGTAGTTCTTCACTAGGAGGTGGAGGGCGTTTTGCTACCCCAGGGGACAGAACACATTTTGGTTATCGTAACCAGGGAGGAGGGTGCTGCTGTCATCTAGACTTTCCTGTTTAGGGGGAAAAAAAAGTGCAGCTCATATAGGAATGCTGTTTTCTAGGATTTGACGTATTCAGCTATTGAATTACTAAAAACATAAGGCTATAAATAGAATGATGTTTGTTTCGAAAGACTATCGATATACTAGAGTGATGCGAAAAGAATAAAAAATGTGAAATATTTCATGGCAAACTTGGGGGTAAGGTTAGGACTGTAATTTGTGAGTTATTGTGGGGCAAATGGGAGAAAGACTAGTGGTAGAGGCCAGAGATGCTGCTAAGCATCCCATGATGCAAAAGACTGCCCCCACTCTCACCCTAAATAAAGGATTATCCAGCCACTATGTCAACAGAGGTCGAGAAAAGCTGATATATATAAATATATCTTTTCTTCTCTCTGTCCCTCTCCCCCTCTTCTTTTCTGTCTCTTACACACACACACACACACACACACCCCTCTGTTTTAAATTATATCTCGTGTAGCATACTTTATGATAGGAACAAGAGAAAATCCTGATTTTTTTTTTTTTTCAGTGACTAGAAATTTGGTCCATACTGCATTTGAATCAGCTTATTTTGGACTAATGTAACAAGAGACTTTCCAACAAATTTTTACTTAACCAATGAAATAAAAGATTTTCTACCAGGTTTTATTGTTTAATTGTAATATGAAATATAAGAAAAAACAGAGTCCCTCAAAAGAAAGAGCAGTTAATATCTACCTATATGATATCTGACTACATTATTGGGCATTTGAAGTCTTTAGTAGATTTCATAAATGATTCTTAATTTAAAAAATTTAAGGTGTCTTGGTATTCACGTTATGACATATAAGCTCTGAATTAATAGTTAGAAAATGTACTCACCAATATAACTACATAAAATATTTGTAAGCCATATACTTTAAAATGCCTTGAGAATTATGAAAGCCCCAAAATTTAAATCAGGGTATATATTTATTTTTGTAACAAAATAGACAAACCGAAACAAATATACTATTGTTTGTACTTTATACATTTGATTATGATGAAATCTGTTAATTTAACATTCAGTTAAAATAAATTTTAAAGTAGTTATTTTAAAAATGCCAAGCACATGATTCAGATAAACTTTGTTCACCAGAAAAAGAACTTCAAGAGTAAATAATGACACAGCAAATCCATCCGAAACACTAGGTCTTCATCTTTTGTTTCTTAGACCACTCAGGTGCTTCTTTTTTGGTCTGTTTAAAAAAAAAAGAAAAAAGAAGAAAAAGAAAATCAAGTAAAATGCTTACTAAGACAAGAGAGGCGATTCAGAGAACTAAGTACCAATACATATTGGGGCTTTTTATGTAAGATTACAGTAAATAATTGCTTTTCTTAATTCAGAAGAATAGTTAAGGGCAAAGGTTTTGTCTTTTGTCAGAATAAATCTCCCACCTGGTATGTCTGGAGAAAAACACACATCTGTGTTTTCTGGCTCAAAGCCTATATTTAACATATTCTACATAGGTGAGTATTGTATGAATTGTTTCTATTTTCAAAGAGAATTATAAAAAAACAAGGATACAGCTTCTTTTTTTTGTCAGTCTTATATATCTACACATGGATATTCATTTACTCAATAGATATTTATTGAAGAATTACTAGATCCAAATCATTGTGCTTTGGATCTTCTGAATTGCTCAGTATTTACCAGAGCACTTTTTGGGTTTATTGCTCAATCACTTAAGCCTAAAAAGAGCTAGGCTGTACACAGTAACAAAAAAGCCAAGGAGGTAGACTTACAGAATAAAGCACTCAGAGCTCCTTTCCAAAGCATCCTGTCTTATGCATTATGATAAATTAAATATGCAGTTTACTGCTTTCCTACTTATATCTGTTTACAACTATGAAAGACCACATTCCTAAATATACACACATATATCATGTAGTAATATATATCTTATAATTTTTCCTTTTTAAAAAAAAGTTTTATATGCCATAGCTGATACAGTAAATGGTGGAAGTGACATCAACGGTCAGCTCTTCTTGGCCTTACACACGCCCTCGACCAGCTTCAGTTATCCCCGAATGAGCCAGTGGTCTCCCCTCCCCTCCTTTCTCCTTCACCCCCTTCTATACATCCAGCTCTAATTCAAGTTACAAATACTTTCACATGGTCCCCACAGGCAACAAAAATTCAGTATGTCCAAATGGACTCCCCTAATTGTCTATATTCTCTGTCAAATGGTACCATACTTTGTTCAGTCATCTCAACTAGAAATGTTTGATTTCTCTTCATTTTCTCTTCTTTTCACTTGCTACATCCATTTTAAACAGTCCCTGCCTTTTACTGAAATACCCTTTTTCCTCATTCTGTTCCTATCTTGACCCCATCGGCTTACCTTGGCTTCTCATAATTTCTGGCTTGGTTCCTGCAAGAGCTTCCTAACCCTGATTTGGAGTTGTTCTCTATTCTGTTCAATTCAAAGTCCACAATCTTTCCAAGCTTATCTTTCTAAAATGTAAATCTGCACTAAAACACTTCAGAAGTTTTTCTTTAAAAAGAAAGTCCAAAGTCCTTTGTATTAAAGGTGAAAGAAGCTTCCATGGTAGGGAAAGGCCAGGTGCTGTCTACCAAGAGAATTCAAAGGTGGCTGAGGCTAATGCAGTCCAAAAGATACCCAAGTACAAATTAGAATGCTAGTTTATTAAATGGTGATGAGAAATGCAATTGTCATTTGGCCAAGAATGCCTGTTAGTTTTGCCAGTCTTTTTTTTTTTTTTTTAAACAGTCACAGACCATGAGGAAAAGCCAGAGTAACACTTGGGAATGGCTAGGTTCCTCATAATAATACCAAGGGTTTTGGGTGACTGGAAGACAGGAGTCAGTGAAAAGTCTAAGGCTCTCACAATCACGGTCACAGAAGAACACCTATGCTAGTGATTTTGAAACTATAGGTCTCTTCAATATACCTCTATAAAATTGAAAGAAAAAAAAAACTGTAGGTCTCAATCCATGGGTAAGGAAATCAATTTAATGGGTAAAGACTAGACTTTAGGAAAAAAATTAAGCTCACCGTAACAGAAAATATCAGAATACCTTGCCATAGTAGGGGTAAGTTCTGTTTTGAGAAACTGTAATCATCACCAGGTCACAATGTAAGATGGTTTTCTTAACCGTGGCTCCTAAACAAACAAAAATGTACAAGCAACTTCTATAGACCAAGCTATAAATCTTCAAGCTTATAGCAGAAGGTCTAGAATTTGTACATCTTCATTTTCTCAATTGACTGACACTAAAAGCTTTATTACTACTATGTGTGTATGGGAAGGAGGTAAATAAACTTTTGATATTAAAAAAGAATCTTAAGACTCAAAAAGGTCAGTATAAAAATTTCGATGGCAGACAGTTCCTCCTAATTGCTTTTACTGGTATTCAGTCCTTTGCAGACCCCCCCACCCCGCCCACCCGACACATTCTTTCTTCAGATGTATTGATGAAGATGTGCCACAGTCAAGCGCCTCTGTCCTAGGGATTAGCTGCTGTTCCACTTTGATTACACTGACTTTTTAGATCTTTGATCGTAACCATTTTAGGTTAATTCGACAGCTTGTTCCTGGGGGACTTACGCCTGTTCCTCGTCCCCTGGTTTTGTGGGGACGCTGCACTTTGGTTGTCATGTTCTCACTACTTTAACTTAGAAGACAGAGACCCTTAGGCTCTGGCTCGCGCTCAGCTCTCTGATCCTATCTCTCGACACTCTCCTATGTAAACTAAATTATTTGCAGTTGAGATTAGTTGAGTAGCACTTTATTGAACATCTACTATGTGCCAGGCCCTTCTGTTGTGCTATGGGGATATAAAAATGAATTAAGGCCTTGTGACAGAGCATGCTGACTGCGTAGCTTACATCTTTCCCCCTTCTTAATAAGAGAACTGATTTCATTACGAGAGTAATGGGCTCGTTCAGGTAAAAACTACAATAATCAACCTCCCTTGCTACTAGAAGTGGCCATTTGACTATGTTCTGGCCAGTGGGGTATAAGTGGATGCTGGGTAGCACTTATGGGTAAAGCCCTTTAGGAAGGGAGATATGCAGATATGATGGCTGAGGCTACACTGTGATTCTGAGGACAGAAGCCACATACTAAGGGTGGCTGAAGAGAAAGGCAGAATTAACTTAGGTCCTCAATGACTTCAAAGCGCTGCACAGTAGTCTTGAAATGCTTATATTCAGGACTTTATCTGACAGACTGAACCCTTTGCTCTGGCTGCTGAACTAGCAGTAGAACACATTTCCTAGACACTGACACTCATCCTTAAATACGTTAAGTGTTTATTTTGTTTCATGTTTTATCTTTAGCACACAGGAAAGTGCCTGGCCTGCAGTAGGTACCCAATGCCAGGCTTCCTTTGATATTTGTGGCTTGACCACAGTATAGAGAACAAGTTCTGGAATGAAACAGGCTCCATCCATTCATTTGTAAACTTGGGAAACTTGATGACTTCTCAGCTATCTCCTATGTAATACGGAGAGAATAAAAAAATAGCTGTGCTGGATATTATGGGGTCCCTCAGATCTACTCTTCATCCCTTCCCACCCTGCTCTGTGCCCCGGGGAAGCCGTTGGCAGCATCTTCTGGTTTCCGATTAGGTTTAGTTATTGGGATGCACAGCGGGCTTTTAGGTAGGAGAAAAAAATTGGGATATTTACTCCCCAGCTCCTTCTTTGCCTGGCCATGGTTTGGTAGTAGCTAAATTCTTCTACAGAAGATCAGTTTCCATAAGAAGCCTCTTATCCCTCTCCTGGCCTTTGAGACCATGGGGCGATTACAGCTCTGCATAGTTACTAGTCCTGAAATGTTCATCGTCGCTTGGTTTCCTTATTCTTGTCAACGGCCCCTTCAGAACGTGACATCTGTTTGGTGCAAGGACCTTGACTGATATAGTAACCTACATCAGAGGGTGTTGAGAGAATAAAATGAAGTAAAGAATGTAAACGCCTTTAGCCCTTAGTAAACGCTAACTATGAACAGTACTTCCCGCTTGATGTTCTCTGCCTGAAGAACTCGCTCCTAATTCTTTTTCCAGACTCAGCTCAAGAGTCACCTCCCCTAAGAAGCCTGCTCTGATACCTCAAGGCTTCTTTAGTGTTCCTTTCAAGAACGTGAAGCTTTCAATACTTAACTTATTAAAAAATTATTACAACTGTTTACTTGGATCAGTTACGTAATAAACTGCATTCCTTGAGGTCATAAAACAATGTTCAATAAATGTTGGTTAAATGAATAAATTTATTTCTGTTGCCATTTTTAATCTTAATGTTTTATATTGATGAGAGTACTGACAGGCTGATTCTTGTATCATCCACAATTTGATATTAGGTTTTTGAATATTCAATATTTTTTTAGCCTAAACTTACGTTTTGAAACATGTGATACTTTACAACTTTTTCTGATTGTGATTCCAAATAAACTTCAATGACTATATTTTAAAATAATTTTCTGCGGTATCCCACATTTTATCATAACTAATACTTGGAGGCACTTAATTTTCAAATCTTGTCCTATGGAGTCTCATTTTTCCCCGTATCTCCAAGAGGCAAATATGCACAGCATCCCTAGAGCTGCCACTTCTTTCTTCTCTACCAGCACCTTCACCACCTTTGAAATTTGTCTGAATTAGTATGAAAGTCTGTCGCCACTTTCCTTCCATTCCTCTAATTCATCTTTGCTGCCGTTCAGGTCTGGGAACACAAATGTGACCCTCACGCTATTCTGTACTTGCCTCTTCTTTAGTACTTACCAGAGTGTATTGTACGATACATGGCTTCCATTAGACTCGGGCACTTAAGGGCACTCTGTGCTTGGAATCAGGCTTAAATAAATGACTATCTTCAAAAGAACGTGCCAAAGACTCGAAAGACAATTAATTCCATAAAAGGAATTCCAAAATGTTTTGAGATACAACACGAAAGAACCTTGAGGACATTATGCTAAGCGAAACAAGCCAGCCACAAACACACAAAAAAACAAATGCTGTATGCCTCCACCTATATGAGGTATATCTAAAGTAGTTAAGTTGATAGAAATGGAGAGTAGAATAGTGGTTACCAGAAACTGGGGTGGGAGGAGCTGCTGCCAAAGGGGTACAGAGTCCAGTTTGCCAGATGAAAAAGTTCTGAAGATCTGTCTCACAAGAATATGAATATGCGTAACACTACTAAACTGTACCCTTAAAAATGAGTATGATGGTAAATTTTATGGCACTTTTAATCACAATGAAAGAGAAACAAAAGCAAGAGCATTTAAAAAAATGTTTTGAGAAATGGTAGCCATACTGAAAAAGCATATTGTTTCCAATGTTAAAAAGTTACATTATTTTATTATATATTTTGCATTCTTAAATAGGAAAAAGAAAGTAGTAAGACATAATTTCATATTTACTATCAAAGCAAGTTTCTATCAGGATCTATTACTATACCTGGGTATAGTAACATTTAAAATTTCCTCAAGATAATAAGATCTAGCAAAATCCAGTTGCTCAACAATCTTGAGCATGTGCTCTTCCTTCAGGTTTTATACTTAAGTGTCATCTTAAAGAGGTCATCCCGACTTACTCCCCACCGCCCTCTGTCTTGTCTTTCTCCATATCATTTGTCATATTCTCCATATCATTTGTCATATTCTCACTTCCTACCTATAAAAAAGTATTTATTTTTTGGTTTGTTTGTTGGTGTGTACTCTACATCCATCCAAGAATGTAAACTTCATGGAGGCAGAAATTTTTATATCTTTACTGTAGAACAGTGCTTGACATAGGTGCTCAAAAAATATTTTCTGAATGAATGAATGAATATTGTTTTGGTTGCTATGACAGAAGCTTCTCAGTTCTATTTAAGTTTGTACATAAAGTTTCACAAGAGTCTATATTCAAGAGTTTCCCTTATGTAATATGAAAGAAAATTTCATTACAGTAATATATCTCCAACCAATCAGACAACATCACCTTTTATAAGCATAGTGGAAAGTATTTATGGTTCTAAACAACATGGCAATTACTGACCGGAAGTGACAATGATCAATAAGACGTGGAAATAACATATCCTGCTTTATGAATCTAAATTTACTGACACGTTCAATCTTTCCATTGGTAAACCTCTGTCCTCGGTCATATTACTGTGTGAAATTCAGGTTATCTGTTAGCTATATTAGGGCAGACTGTGTCACAGTGATTTCTCATTTACATCAGTATCTATATCTAATCACAACCAAAATTCAACCGAATTCCAATGTAGACAGATAACAGCGACTCTGGAAAGTTAAATTCTGATTTTCATGAGATGCATACTCTTCATTCCTAGATGATTTATCAGTAAGGTAATATCTGTAGGTCACAGCCCTAAATTACAGATACTGTTGTTGTCTAGGCCTTTACCACTCCTCATTAGTCTTGAGCAAGACACATAAGCTAGATCACGGATTGATGAATTATGGTCCCTGGGCTTTTTTTTGTATAGATTGCCCTCTAAGAATGGATTTGACATTTTTAAAGAAAGATAAAAACAAAGAAACAAACAGAATATGCAAAAGACATTATACATGGCTCACAAGCTTGAAATATTTACTGTCTTGCCCTCTGAAGAAAAATTTGCTGACTCCTGATAGATGACTGTTCAATAAAGTGGGCACAATAAAACAAATCAGATACACAATTAACTGCTTTTTATTTTGTCAATTCCACTTTTTTACTTATTTAAACAGTATTGTTTCTTTTATTTTAGTATCTTAATAAGGTTATTTACCCTTCATACTCATAAAATGGTGTTTTATGCAACAAATTTTGTTATGCCTCTTCAGTTATTAACAGTTAACATTATAACTGAGGAAGACCCTTAATTTCTGACTATTTCACATTTCTGATTTTTTTTTCAATTTCATATTCTCTGATTATTTTTTTAAGGCTCTTATAAACTCCATTATATGAACTCATATGCACATTATGAGATATAAGTTACTTAAAGTTACCTTTTATATTGGAAACACTGCTTAAATTTTTATGTGCTGCTATGGCCATGCCACCCTGAACAAGCCCAATCCTGTATGATCTTAGAAGCTAAGCAAGGTTGGGCCTGATTAGTGCTTGGATGGGAGGCCACCAAGGCGCTGTAGGTGTAAAAAAAAATAAAAAAATAAAAAATAAGAGATCGTAAGCTGACAAGGTCCTTGCAATCTGTGAGGTCAACCAAGGGTTGCCTCGCTTAAAAAAAAAAATTACTAAAATTTTTATGTGCTGGTTTAGGTTAATTATATTTTTAGTTTTATAAAGAAACAGTACAAATGAATGAAAACCTAGGTTAGTAGAGTGTTAACAGGCTCTAAAGTAAATTGTTTTTAGGAAAGAGCTCAGAGGGCTGTGGAAGAAACAAAGGATTAGAAACCTACCAGGAGTAACTGATCATGTTACAATGAGATACTGGAGAAAAATAACTAATCAGATAGGTACCCTTGTGTCATCCAGAATTAGCCAACTAAAACATTATAACCTGAGGGTGATAACATACTGAGAAAGAATGTAAAAATGAAAAAGAATGAAGACATAAATGCTGATTAATGATGACTGATAGTAAGCCTGGTGGATTATTCCTGGATTCTGGAAAAAGAGCTAGAAATTATGTATCTCTTAGTTTTCAACTCCTGCCACTTTTCTACAGAGAGACTATGTTTAATAGATACAATTACTGTGTTCTGATGAGTCCTCGGAGGCAGGGCCTGACCCGGCCTTTCCACCGGCTAAATAGGGATGGTGCACGTCATCCAACCCCCACTGCCTTACTCCTATGCTCACTAAGAAATTCTTCTTTCCAATTTAGCTTACCAGCTCAATTACATCGGGAAGAGGTTTCAACTGTATTTCTGACACTAGAAATGGAAAAATTACTTTTTAAAATGTAAATGTACATAGCTAGATATCTTGAGGTCTGAGCATGCATTGGTGAGATAAATCTAGATTCAACTTTAAAAAGTGAGACTAGAGCTTTCAAATAAATGTGACAAGAAAGCATTGTAGGTATGATGAGCTACTGATCCCCTCAACTCCCAGAGGTGGCTGGAGCCCTGTCAATCTACCAGCAAAATTCATTTGCCCTGGCATGCCATACAAATATCCTTTTCTAGTGTGTTATTACATAAAAAATGTTGGGAGGTGCAGAGTTAGGACATGATCCTGTGGTAATGCTACCCCAGTGTGGCATCCTGTGTCATTTGCCTGAATACATCCAATTGTGTTCATTATATTATATATTACAAATAACTGCTAAATCCATTTTTGATGAAGTTATAAACTTTTCCTCATGAATAATGAGAAAAACTGTTTTTATAACCCATCTCTTTAAAAAAATTTTAAAATTATAGTAATATACACGTAACATAAAATTAACCATCTTAACCATTTTAAGAGTCCAGTTCAGTGACATGAGCATGTTCACACTATGCTACCATCACTACCAACCAACCACAGAACTCTTTTCACCTTGCATAACTGAAACTCTGTTCCCATTAAACGATAACTCCCCATTCCCCCTAGTCCCTGGAGACCTTCGTTCTACTTTCCACCTCTATGAATTTGACTATTCTAGGTATATCCTGCCTACTGTATTCCTCTTTTTCTAGGGGAAAGTGTTAGTGATTGGTGAAATGGCTGAAGCTAGGCAAAAGAGTGTAGTAAAAAGAGGAAAAAAAAAGCCCAGATCTAGAAAATACATATTATCCTATCTATTCATGAATAATGAAAAGGAGCAAAAATTAGAAAATATTTTGTGAACATTATACTTTCTCACCCTTTGGGATTTCTTACTCTTTAACCCTCATTGTCACCTGTCAAAATCCTAGACATTCCTCAAGGTCAACCTCAAATACTTTCTTGTTCCAGAAGCCATTCAGCATCGCAGCATCTATCTTTCTTTGAATTTCCATAGTAGTTTGTATTTCCTTTAAAGCACTCCACTCGATTTCACCTTATACCATTGTTATTTACTTATCCTTGATCCTGGAGGAGAAGCATCTTTAAAGCTGACTCTGTATCTTAATGAGCAGATATTCTATAATGTTTAGCACAGGTTCTTGCTATAGTCAATGTATACTTGTTGAATTGAATTTTTATCTTCAGCAAATATTTATTGAATATCTGCTTTGTTCATGTGCTGTGCGAGACAAAGAAAATATAGCTTCTGTCCTTCAAGCACTAACGTTCTATGGTTCAGACTAGTCCTTGTTGGTGCATTAAATGCCTAAAAAACAACTCTGCCAAATTTGTAATTTCAATGGCTAGAGCTTTTCCATAAAATGCACCTTTTGGGTTGTCTTTCTATATAAATATGACATGAGTACTGCAAAAGTCATATGACTATAAAAGTATGTAAAGAAAAATGTCTCAAGCTCTTATTTCTCCTCCTTTATTATCATAGTTCTACTTCCACTCCATTGTCCAGTTAACAGTAGTTTTGTGCTTTCTTCATATTTTTAATGCATATATAAACATGTATCCATCTATCCACCCATTATTAAATTTAATATCAAGGAAAATACTAACATCGAATAATTCAGCCAAAGAATCTGGAAATAAATTAGAAATGTTTCCATTTCAGCTATAAAACTATAATATTATGAAATGATTATATGTTATTTTCAAACATTTGCATTATAAATTCCTTATTAACAATATCAGAGAAGATTTAAGGAAAATACTATTATGGAAAATTGAAAAGATTCAGAATAATAACTAAAAATTATGATGCCATAAGAGAATCATAGCATATTAGTAAAAAAGAAGTCTGGACCTCATTTTATATAACTTTCTTAATTTTACAGAGAAGAACCAGCACTGAGCATTTAAATGACTTGTCCCAGATGACCCAGTCAGTTTACATGTCTAATTCTGCATTATTAGCACATCGTCTTCACTTGACTGGTTTACAGTATTATCTCTCGGTTTTCATTAGGACATAGCTGAACTCATGCCTCTGAAAAATCTTCTCTTATGCAAGATATAGTTTGTTGTAGGAGAAAATATAGATATGCATAAGGAAGGGCAAAAACCTATCCCATGATTACTTTATACTTTAAATCTTCATAATTTTATTCTCAATCAATGCATAATATCTTGAGGTACTGGAGAAATCTTAATATTACTTATGTACTGGTTACGCGATTTTAGGATATCAGAATCTGGTTACCAAGCTAAGAAATGTAGGATGTTGGGGTAAGAAGGAATAGTTCATTGCTTGGAACAGGGAAGGGTCAGAAAAGCAGATCAGAAAATGTGATAGGCTTTAAGTCTTTGGCTGTTATCTTGTGGTTTCCATCTGACTTTATGTTTCCCATTAACATCTATGTATTCTGTCTGCTCTCTTCCTGCAGATTATAATAGACATATCATAGTGTCTGCCATAATTTCAGCCCACTTTCAGAGGAAAACTTACTCTAGGTCCTTCTGAATAAACAGCCCTAGGCAGCTTCATTTGGTAACATGTGACCCCTGCTTGCTAATAAGGGCAGCCATTCAGCAGGCTGGCTAATAACCTTCACAAGTCTTCCCATAAAGGGGTATCACCCAACAAGGCTGAGTTGTGCCAATGACAGTCTTTCTCCTGGGGAACACAATGAGAACTAGATTATAAGCGATGTGGGAAGAATGCAGAGAAACATGTCTCAAGACAAGGGGCCGTGAGCAAGTTGATGAGGAAGTGGAAACTATGAATAAGCAGAAACTAGGAGAGGAACAAAGAGAAGGCGATGTACCACTACAGGAAAAAAATCCATGGACCCTGCTGCAGAAATCCATATAGTGGCCTTGTCCCCAGGCTGGTCAATCTAGGCTTCCTGTTTTCTCCATCCTGTCAGCTTAGTCTCCATTACTGCCACATAGATCCTTATGACAATTACCCCTTTCTTATTTCATCTAGTTTGTAACACTGTCATTTTTGTAAAAGGTCGAACTGTGTAATCTCACTGATCTTGAGTAGCATTATCTGAATGCATAATGAAATAGCTTGAATCTGAAGCTCCCATATGTGACCGATTATTACAATCATCTAGGGAGTTTTAAAAAAATTAAGATTCTGGGGATTCACTGAATCAGAATACGGCAGAGAAATCTTTCCAGTTTTGAGTGTGTCTATCTATGTTCAGATGGTAAAAATCATGTTTCTTCTAAGAAATGAAGACATGGATGAGAAACCATGTTAAAGTACAGTGAAGTATTTAATGTCACTCTTATTTTGATTTTGCTGTCTTTTTATTTTTATTCTATTTGTTAAAACATTTTCAAATTTCTCTAATTTCTTGTTCTTTAACTACTTTCTGTGTATACACATTTTTACCTAATAAGCAACTAATTTCATGTTAATATGATTGGTTTTATACTTTATGAGAATACTTTTAGAATATACTATTTTACAAATAAAAGAGGGCAGGTGATATTTTGCATCCCTTTTATTCCTATAAAAACTAAAAATTTATATAAAATGTCTTTCTGATTGCCCTATAATTAGTCCTGGGAGACTGGAGGAGGTAAATGCTAGATTAAGGCTAATTTCTGGGCAAAGTCCATTATGTTAACTAAAAATATAAAACCCAACTCTCAGCTGTAAAGCTAGGTTTTATGTATATATATTCTGAAAATAGATTAATACATATATTTCCAGGCCCTTCCATTAAGCTATTAAAATTTGTTTAAAACCAATATGAATGAGAGCAGAGAAATTCAAGTAAACCATATTTACTGAAAATCAGAGAGATTAAAATTCTTAGGCTTTTTTTTTTTTTTACTTACAAAGAGTGTTGGTTTGGGTATAAATATATTGTCTTCATGTTCTGTAGGCACATTCAAAGTCTTTGATTTCTGATTTTCTGTCACAGTTTTTGATTCCGTTTTAGTAAGAAGTAATGGGTCCTCAGAACGCTTATTGCGCATATTAGTGACGATCTGTTTCATTGCTGCCAATTCCTGTTATATGAAAACAGAAAACGGCAAATATGATTTTAGTAAGTAGATATATTTTTATTCTTGAAGTAGAAGAAACATATATTTTTATTCTTGAAGTAGAAGAAACATTTGAAGCAATATAAGAGATGAGGAAAGTTGTGAAAATCGCATTATTAAACAATTATGACATATGAATCTCACGGTCACTAATAGTTTTAGTATGATAAATGATACATATATCATTCTATAGTCTAATGGTTCCCCAAATTTTCTGCACATTGGAATCACCTGTGGAGCTTCAAAAACTACTGGTGCCTGGCTCCACCCCCCAGAGATGGTGAGATAACCGTGCTGAGGTATGGCCTTGGCTTTATAAATTTTAAAAGATCTCCAGGTGCTTTTAGGGAGAGACAAATCTGGGAACCACTGGCATAGTTATTTTCCACTATAATATTTCTACACGTTTGTCAAGTCGATATTTAGGCATTTAACTTTTTCTTTTCTACCTCGTAACCTACCCATTTCCTTTTGAAATCTTATATGAAGATGGCAGGGAAAAAAAAAATTCCAAAAGTTTTTTTGGTTACTAACCATCAGTTCAAACAGTAAGTTTAATGTGGCTTCAGGATTTCTTTAACTGTGTTATTCCCTATTCTTTTACAAATGAAAACAAGACTTAGCTTTATCCACTTTCTGTCTAAACTAAGAATTATTATGCTGAACTTCTTGAAGAACTCAGATAAAAATTTTCACTCATTCCCTTCTCCAAGTCTATTTTGTTTTATTTTTTTCCCATAGTCGAACCGGTAGAACTTATCACTATTTAGTGGATATTTTTGATTAATCACTAAATTAATTTAATCAAACACAAGCACATGAAGAGAGGACAAACTAAGTTCTCCTTTACTTTATTATCTGTATAACAGTGGTAGATTGTGTTAGAAGTATTTTTTTCCTATTATTTTATTTCATCTTCATGCCAAGACACTAAGTTACGGTGAGAGAAAGATGTTCTGCTTCCTTTTACTAATCTGTTTATAGACATCAGCTCTGTGTCAGAGCAAGTTCCTACAGGCCTTCTTCTTCTTCTTCTTCTTTTTTTTTCTGGCTGTCATTAGTTCTATTTAGAACCATCTAGCTTGAGTGGGTATTTTAAAACAGAGCTGTTGAGTTTAAGCCACAGAGCTTAATAAATCTTAGGGCCAGGAGAGGAGCTGGAAGAAATGGTACTAGAATCCTCTTTCTCCCTCCTGCAGTAGTGGGGCTGGGGAGGCCAACGCACATGAGAATGGCTATGCCTCAGATACTTGCCAATCTGATGATATATTATTATTTGAGCCTTTTAAGGCTCTGTTTTTCTCTTCAAAATTATGTTATTTCATTTATATTCTCCCCCACAGTGAAATCTACTGATTTAATGTTAAACATGTCTGGTATTATGGTAGCTTTTAGTTCCTATTCTGTTTACTACAATAAGGGAAAGGGCAGATGACAGTCTCTCAGTGTATCAAAAGAAAATTTTCTACCTGAAGGAATCTCTCCTTATGAGTAATAACTTTTATACCTTGGTATGAGAAGAAAAAAATAATAGGAAAAAATATTTCTTTCCGACCTATCATTATTCTGTAGATATGTAAGGTAAAGGAGATCATATTTGCTGAGGGAAGGGGATGGGTGGACAAGGACGAGAAAGGAGAAAAGCAGGGAGTTGCAGGTGTACTAGGCGGAGGGCTTTGGCTCCTAAGTGCCTTGCGGAGGCTATAATTTTGTTTCTTTCCGGTTTCCCTCCGCAACTGGTATAGGAGCAGTTAAAGGAAACAGATCATCCCTGATGCTGGTTAGGAGGTAGAAGGGAAATTCACAGGGCTTTGCTTTATCCAACACCCCCAACTTATGGTGTTGTCAAAGTACTGCTTTTATTTACTGACGGTATTAAATAATGTTACTACGGTTTTGGAAATCTAGGTAAGGAACTCTTTAAAAGCAAAGAAATTTATAAAATTCCTATTAGGATAATAAAACTACAATAGATATAAATAAGATGTAGAACAATTTTCTTCAGTTTTATTGTCTGATCATTAGATGATCCCTTTCATATCAATGATAAAGTTGAATAAAGAAAATTCCACTTAAACATCAAATAGTATTCAAGATACCATCATATACTGAACACACAGAGCCAAGCACATGTAGTGGGACTATTTTAATATTAGGTTAGAAGTCAGATACATCTATTCCTGACTATTAGTAATTGTGTAAATTTAGGCTTAATCTATTCTGGTCCAATGAGCTTTAGTTTCCTAATTGATAAAATATATATTTGTGTTACCTCTTAGGATTTTTCCAGTCTGAGAAGTATTTGGGTATGTTTATTCTGCATTTCTTCTACTGTGGGATTGAGAAGCTTTTCATATCTATAATGGTATTTCCTTTTCTGTTACTGTCCTGGATCTGTTACTGTCCTGGATCTATTTTCCTACGGGGTGATTGGTCATTTTCTTATACATTTCAAGGAGCTCTTCATATGTTAGAGATATTAGCCCTTTGTAAAACGAGTGACAGATTTTTTTTCCATTAATTTTTGTTTGACTTTGTTCACACTTTTTTTTTTTTGCTTCGTACTTTCTGATTCTGATGTTAGCTGAATAGGTCAATCTTTAATTTTATGGGCTTCCCTCCGTAGTTTCTTCTTCCATTTTCCTCAAGTTACTTTTATGGTTTCTTTTTCTTTTCTTTTTCAAACATTTAGATCTTTCATCTGTTTGAAGTTTATCCTGGCTTATGGTAATGGGTGTGAATTCAACACCTTTTTTCCCCCATGGCTATTATGTAATAACAACATTATGTACCACAGAGATAATTTTTTCCTCACCAATTTGAAATTCTATCTTCATCATATACTAAACTTCCATAAGTGTAGGATTTATTTTTAGATTAAACTCTATTCCAATGGTCTATTTATTCATGTACCTATATCATACTGTTTTAATGTTTAATAACTGAGGTATTTTTTGGGCTATATTCTTAAGGATAGGGGTGAGATTATGCTCTCTGTGAGAAGGAGTTCAGTTTCTGTTTGTTGTGATTTTTCTCTTTCATGCTATTAATTTTCTTCCAGTTTCTGATGGTCTTTATTTGTGTGTTCCAATTTATGAACAAAGGGCAATTACATGTTTTCTTCTGTTGTTGTGGGCCATTCATAACAACAGAATGAGAGAATGGAGTACGATATCCATACAGGTGGATGAGAAAATCTGTCTAGCAGATTTCACTCTAGGGTCCTCAGGCAGAAAGTAGGCTCTTTTCCTCAAAATGACAAAATCTCCAGTGTCTTAATCTGAAACCCTTTCATTTTGAACAGTTCAAGCCTATTCCTAGCAAATTTTCCATTAATTTAGAAACCATTTTTCAAAAAATATTTTTAAATTCCTGTTTTTTAGATTATAGAATTACTGGTTTATTTTAAAATTCAAATACTGCAAAAGTGCCATG
This sequence comes from Rousettus aegyptiacus, assembly GCF_014176215.1. Taxonomy (NCBI): domain Eukaryota; kingdom Metazoa; phylum Chordata; class Mammalia; order Chiroptera; family Pteropodidae; genus Rousettus; species Rousettus aegyptiacus. Next base: position 75,627,362 of record NW_023416286.1, read on the forward strand.
CCCCAATCCTCTTTATCCTTTTACCACTTTTTGAGACCTTTAAATACTATTCTATAACATGGTCTAATTTATAATAATATTCATTAATTCTGATGTGACTTCATATTCATTTTCAAAAAGCTAATAGTATAAACGATATAATTCTAGTAAATCGAATACATAAGAAAATTCCAGTAACTTCAAGAATGAATGAACTACTTATTAAAATTAATAAATGTAGAATTACGTCTGATCATATAATTAAGACTTAGGGTAAAACCAAACCAAACAATAATAACCACACCGCAGTACAATTACTCTCGAAAATGAAAGAGTTAAGGGCAAGAATGTTCTTATGAAACCTCCAGATGATGATAATGATGATGATGATGATGATGATGATGATGATGATTGTTATTGTACAAATAACATCTATGAAAAAGATATACTTCTCTCTTGTATCCAAAAGCACATATCTTGGCCATTTAATATAAACTATTTGTGTGAAGTGGTGGCATATCAAAACAGCTCAACTGCAGAGCAGCTGCTTAACAGTATTGCATAGTTCATGCCAATCAATTGCTGAAAGTTGTAAACTCTGCAAAGATGTTGGCAAGGGGACACATAGATGGCATTTCTTGATGAAAATAGCTCTGACAAGTATAATGCAAACTATGTGTTGCACTGGAGGGTAAATACAAGTGCTTTTATATAAGCATAACAAAGTATCATGACTAATACGTTAGATGGTTCTGTGCATCATTTCTACTTGAAGGTAAAAACTAACCTTATTTAAAACAACACATACAGTATTTAAACTTCATCTAAAAGGGTATGTATGTATGTATTTATTTTTTAGGTGAGGCAACCCTTGGTTGACCTCACAGACTGCAAGGACCTTGTCAGCTTACAATCCCTTTATTTTTTAATTTTTTATTTTTGATGCCTACAGCACCTGGTCTTCCTAGGTGGTCTCCCATGCAAGTACTAACCAGACCCGACTCTGCTTAGCTTCTGAGATCAGACAGGATTGGGCTTGTTCAGGGTAGCATGCCTACGGACTTAAAAGAGTATTAGAATCATACATATATGATTCTATATGTATTCTATATCCATATAATCATATATATATGGTCCTTTGTGGCTAGGTTCTTTTTATTTTGCTTAATATTTTCAAGGTTCATCCGCATTATAACCTACATCAGCACTTCATTACTTTTTATAAATCTGAATAATATTCTACTATATGGCTATACTACATTTTGTTTATCTATTAAACAACTGACAGACATTCTGCTACTGTGAATAATGCTGCTTTAAACATCCATGCACAGGTTTTTGTGGCCATGTTTTCATTTCTATTGGGTATACACCTCAGAGTGGAATTGCTGGGTCATATGGTAACTCCATGTTTAATTATCTAAGGAACTGCCAAATTGTTTTGTCAATATTGTTTTATCTATTTCCTTACCAGTTTTTGGAAAATATTTTAAAGCGGATTTCATATCTCAGATTATTTCACTTGCAAACATTTCAGAAGAGATTTTTAAAAGATGAAAATTTAAAAAGTACCAAAAATTATTATCCTATCTATCACAATAATTTAAATGAAAATGTAAATTTAATTCAGAGTCATCCACCTATAGTGAATGCTCAATAAGAATTTAAAAATTATTATAAAATCAGATTTTAGCACAGTTTAATGTATGGATTTTGATGAAGTTAAAATATACCTTGAGTGCCAATCGCTACACTCTAAATACAAGACAAAAACAGATTTTGTACAACAAAATTGTTAGAGAATCTCAGGAGTATCTACAATGCAAACTGCTGTTTTTCGTAGTCCCTCAGTTTTTTCATCGAAATACTTGCTCCCGTTTATAGGGTAACTTCATCCTAGGATCATCTCTTTGCCTCACGGGGAGAATATAGTTTTAGGTGTGGCGAGAGGAACAGAAAGGACAAGAATTAGTATTTGCTGAGTATCTACCATGTGCCCCGGTTAAGTATTTTACATAATAATTAAAGCCTCTCCTCAATACTAGGATGTAGATATTCAGTTTTCAAGGTGAGGAAACTGGGTTTAGAAGGTTTTAAGAAACTTAGCCAAGTTTATCAGCTGCTAAGGATGCGAAAGTAGGATTCGACCGCAGGTCTTTTGGGTTCATAGCTGTGATTATTTACACAATATTGCAGATGCCTTTTGGCAAACGCTTTCACAAACAGTTTCAGGTTTGGAAGAGATCTTAGAGTCATTTAACCTAGCTGCTATACAAAACAAAGCAAAACAACAACAAAAATAACGAAACAAAGCAAACCAAAACAAAACATGTCTCCTTATGTCTATCCTCAGGTTTTAATTCCAACCTATGGAGACATGTGTAAGATAAGAAGTGTATTTTTGCCTCTTTCACATGCCTACTTTGAATTTCTTATCTCTAAGTCTTTTCTTCTCTAAAACCCCCACTTCATTCATCTCTCTTATGACTGAAAAGAATTCTTTTGTAATCTTGATTGATTCCTCAGATTATTTGCAGGTATTAAAAATTTTGGGCTTAGAACAGACTAAAGAAAGAAGTCCTGCCAGAGCAGAACAGGATAAGGTCTATCTATTCCTTAGTATAAAGCATTTCAGATGACATAAACATTTTTGGAGCCATACCCTATCAATGACTGAAAGCTTAGTGAGAGCTCAAGTGTTTACATGAATGAGAGATAACTGTGCTGTCACAGCCTGGGGGATATAACTAATCACCTGAAACATTCTTTCCTGAACTTGGATATTATCTTTAGGTCATTTTCAACAGTGATCCAGGTAGAGGAAGCTAGTATTAACATGTTCAAGTAGGCCCCTGAGTTGAAAACTACTGCCATTGTTGACTTGAACAGAAGCATGGGCGCCTTGATTCTGTACTGATTGGTTTGTGCAGACTTTTTAGCTCAGTTGATCACTGAATAGTAACTTGGACTTCTGACTGCTTTGTCTCCTGGTATTAATGTCCTCTTGGTGCCTGGCTTTTCCTTCTGTAATAGTATTCGCCGGGTGCTATCTAGTTTCTGGCCTTTACTGTTTCAGTATAGTCTGATAAGTTTTGATGTATATTCTTGTTGACTTTCATCAGCAGCTTCAGAGTCTAAACTCTATCCTCCATTTCGAGTTATGATTTCTACAGTGTGTCTCACTCCATTGCCTATACTTTCTCTTTGTTGCATTTCCAGCCTTTTCTAGTGTTGTCTCCTTGACATGTGATCAGTGACTTGTAAGGTTTATATCAAAATATGCCAGTATGGTACCTAACAGAATTATGACCATAATTATTTCATATCATTGTCAATGTTCTCTCCTGGCCACCATACACTTCTAGAGGCTTATTTTATAACTTGGCAATTTGTTTTGTGTATTGCCTTATGTCCCAGAATTGGTTGGTTTGTTATAAACTGCTACTCGAGTAAGAGAGTCATAAAAACACAGGAGTGATAGTAAGAGGTTGTTTACTTACTGATAAAGAACAAGAAGTATACTACTTTGAAAAATAGAAAATTACCGAACTTCTAAAATATAGTAGGAAAATCACACATTTCATTAAAAAAAGAGAAAGAAAATGACAAGTCTAAACAATACAAAATAGATGTGAAAATGTGATGTGAAAAAAGTTAAAAGGGCATATATACACAGATAAAATATTTTTATGAGTTATACTGCTTCACACAAGAGTTTTACTTGCAGGATACAACAAAGAAATCTGAAATTTTAAAGATGATAGAAAGATTAAAGAAGAAGCCAAGATTCTTATGAAAATCAAAATAATTTGCCCTAGTTCTACTAAATTCTGTACCAGTCCACATAAACATAGAGATCTACAGAGTACAACATAAAAGCAATTCAAGTGTGTTTTCTGCAACTCAAAATTGAGTAGAGTTAACATTCCACAGAATGGACAACAGAGATTCAGTGGCTGCTTCTGTGAAATGGGTACAAGACCATCCTAGGGCTTGAGTGGAAAATATGAATATAAAAAGAACTATAAAGTAATACACAAATATTAAACATTAAAAAATATATCTTTTGGGGAGAAGCTTAATGCCCTCTTGGATTCTACAAGGCATAAGCAAACAGCTACCTCTCTCATTATGGAAGGATAATTTAATTAACTTACCCTCTCAGTGTTTTTTGTCAGTCATGCTGACTATAAAATTTAACTACTAGATGTGTAAGAAAAACATATAAAAAGGCACTCTTAAGAAAATTTCAAAACAGTTAAGTATGAACCAAAAAGAATGACACACATATAGAAAAATGTAATTTGTTTGAACCCTTTATGAAGTACATTGCCTAAGGGGCACTTGTGATGCTGAAATGTTCCTGAAACTTTCCGAGAAATCACAAAGAACATACAAGTTAGAATCCTGGAACATGAACATACCATAAAAGAATGATAATTATACTGTGACTTCACTTTAAGAAACCTGGCTAACTGCAGGGTTTGTTTTCTTTTTTGCTAAGTGACATACGCTGCAGTAAGAGGCAAGTTACCCGGGAGAGTGGGAGATAGTCCAACATTCAGGCAAGTGTGGGGCCTTGCACATGTAGGTGCTTAGTAGAGTGGCTGGTTACGCCTGGGGACTCTAAGAGATTACTGGCAAGAGCACTGAATGAGAGGTAGAAGAATCCCAGGTCTTAAAATGGTTCTCATATCCCACAAATACATATTGCTCCTTAGAAGCCTGAGACCCATAGATGTTGCTGTGGCTACAGCTATCACGCATGTCCAGGGTCTGAGGAGTAGCGCTATTCTAGACAAACTTTTCAAATATGACTTCCTGCTGGCTACTTCCAGGTAGTTCTCTAAAGTTGTTCTTGGGTGTAGAAGAGCTTCAACACTTTTTAAGTTAAAATACAGTTATCAGAGTGAATCTTATTTTTTGAGGAGAGGTAACAAGGATATACAAAAGGCTTGTTTCTAAAGCTTTCTTTTTGACTATTCTATTTGACAGCTTCTACTGCAACTACTGCTGAAGACTGGAAAGAACCATAATTAGTTTAACAAACATTCTTGGAGATTTTCCCTCAAAACTCTGAAACTATCATCTCTTGCCATTAGATGGACCTCCCTAAACTCTTACTACCATATCACAAGCTTACTTTTATCTTAACGTGATATTTCTGCTTTTCACAACGGAAAAGGTACCCCTCTTATCTAAAGTTAAATCCCATCACTTTATTCTGGATCTCCTCCTTTCCTTATACTTTTGCTAAAATGATTATCTTCTCTCTTTTGTACTTTTAATGCCTCTCTGGCTTGGCCCTTCCTATCACCATTTAAACTGGATACTCTCCACCTTTGGGAGGTAAAAGCCTTGGTCTCCTGCTCCCTGATCATCCCTTATTCTCTAATTCAAACATGTTAAGGGCAATCTACTTTTCCTATGACTACTTTTCAATTTCTAATCATGCATCAATTCACAGCAATCTGTGTTTTAGCTTCACTGAAACTCTTTCGGCATCTTGTTAAACCCAAATCACATTTTCTTTTTATCTTTATTTTACATGGCACCTTGACAGCCTATTCACTGCTGACAATTCTCTTCTGCCTGAATAGTTTTTTCTGGGCTTCAATGACTCTGCTCTCTTCCAGTTGTTCCTGCCATCTCTCTGGTCATTCCTCATTCTTCTTCGTGCAAGCGCATTTTCCTCTGCCCATTCCCTTAAAAGTCGTTGCTCTTCAAAATTCTGTCCCAGGCCTTTTTCTGTTCTCACTCTATATACTTTCCTAGTTCTTTTAATTTAGTACTTTCTACTTTCATGTAAAGGACCATCTTTATGCTGTGACTTTCAAATCTCTAACACCAGATGTCTTGAGTCCTTCTTCCCCAAACCTATCCCTCCCATGTTTTTTGTAGTAACGCCATAAACCCAAGACATATGCCAAAACCCTGGGCACCAGTTCTCATTTCTCGTCTCTTCATCATTCCCTAAATTCAATCGCCAAGCCCCATGATTCTGCTTTCTTAACTGCTTTCAAACTGGTCCATTTTTGTCAGACACCATGATCAACCATCTATTCAAGACACTACAGAAATGAGAGAATAGCTTCCTAAGTAGGGCTCTTACCATTACCCTTAATACAACTACAAAGGAAATTAGAAAAGGGCTTTTATATCAGCTTCTTAAAATTACACTCATTAGTCTATTAGACATTTGGCTGATTCAAGACACTTTTCCTATTCTTGAAAGCTTATATTCTAAGGACACATGATGAAATAGATACGAGGAAAATTAGAATTAGAGTTTCCAAAGGTGATCAGCAAATCTTGTTTTATTAAGGCAAATATGAGTGGATAAAAATGGGTGGAAAATGAAAGCCATTAAGAAAGACTCCTGAGAAGTATGCTCAACAAGAAAGAAGCCATTCCAAGAAATCACATTCTTTGTACTCAAAACTGAATGTTTAATTTGAAGCCTTGCTCTAGTTATTTAATAGTGAGATTCTATCAGTTGATCTTTTCCTTTACCTCTTTTTAACCCAATTATTTAAGGTTTATTATATATTATATTTTTACACCTAACCAGTCTTAGTATAAGTTAAGACATTTAAGGTTAAAAAAAGATTATAACCCACTTGAACAAAACCAAAAAAGTTATTCTGAGACATCCAAAGTGAAAGAGAAGAAAAAGAGATTATAACACCTAGATAAGATATTCAGCTCTAAGTTTTCTGGAAATGAAGACAAAAAGGAAATACATTAAATTACACAGTTTTCAGTTTCTGACAAAAAAGAAGAGATATAACTTCATCTACAGAGGCCAAAATTTTCCTGGAACTAGAGCAAGCAATAATTCATCATGAGATTTTTGTTTAAATGAAACATAAGCTTTTATTTCAGGTAAAAAAAAAAAGTATTTACTTCTAGTTTTGACAGTAAGTATGTAATCATGGTTAAATTGCTTAATTCTTACCATCCATCATCAGTTTTATCTGTAAAAGTGGGAACAATGGCATTTATCTCAGTGGACTTGTAGTAGAAACTAAATTACATTAATATAAATAGAAGTACTTAGTAGACTGCCTCAAATAGTTTCCCAGAACAAAGAGGGATGACACCAGAGCTTGTTTTAATACTCTATAAAGGCAGAGGGCACAACGTTCAATTGCACCTTCATGAAAGAAATTTTGTGAGGAGAAATAATTTGCTCCCTCCTATCACTCAGCTCTATGAAGGCTTCATTCACTAAATACAGGGATAGAACTTGGAAAATTTAAAATGGAGAGATGTAAACAGGTATGAGATCTCAATTTACTTCACGATCAAATCTTGTAGTTAGTATTCGTTGTGCAGATCTTTTAACCTAATATATTTACCCATCCCAATTGAGCTTTATAGTCTGAAAAGCCAACCTAAAAAATGCTATTTTTTTCTCCATACCCAGTCTCTCTTTACATTTTAATATTTTTTATTATTAATACTTTCTTTAAAGAAAGTACTGAAAATCAAAATCACCTATTACACTGCTTATAATTCAAAATATACATAACCATAATGTATAAATGCTTCAAGTTTTTAGAATAAGAAGTCAATGATAATTTTATCATTCCTAGAAATGTTTATATCACAATTGAACACCTAACATGAGAGAAGTTACTTTTAAACTAATAATTTTGAGCTAACACTAATAAAGAAAATATAAACCCTCTTTGGCCATGACACAAATATCTTGGAATTGTCAACCTAGAATTATTCTATCTGTTTTCTTTTTTCATTTAATACATACTTGGTAACTACATAATGAGTTAGTAGTCTCGTTTCATATTATGCGACCATATAAAGTCTTACCAGAACTAAGTGACACTGCTTAAAAAGATAGCTATCCGGCATAAAAAAGAAAATGAAAAAATTCAAAATGTTCATTTGGTTTCTTTAGCTGATTAAAACAATGAGTTGTATTAACTTTCCTCGGGTCCTGGCTCTCCCGTGCCGACCTGCACTGTGCTCACCTCTGACCGTGGACACCTACACCTTGTGCCTTAGGGCCCTTGCTTGCCTCACTTTCACAAAATTATATTTATCAGTTACTCTGATTCAACTGTACCTACTGGCTATCCTAAGCACTTGACTCTCAAGAGCTATAAAATGAATAAATCAATCCTGCAGACTCTGTTTTAAGTAAATATTCAAGTGAATGGTCAAGCCCTTCCCTGGGTCACTGGCTGTTCTGTTTCCATAAAAGCAGCTTGCATTTGCTTTGGCATCTGCACCCACTATGTAAGTTGGTTTTAAACTATTTCTTAGAAAAAGATTAAGCATTTGTATCAGACTTGTTTTTTTAAATTTTTACTTTGTTTTGTTAAGGAAAAAAGCTACCTTTCTTTATATGTTTGGCATTAAAAAAGGTTACAAGGTTAATTACTAAAATATAATTGTCGAAATGAAGAGAGATTATCATATGCATGAATAATAACTGAGAATTATTTACTCAGGTATGTATCCATGTGAATGTCATTGATGCCGTGCAGTAATAGGCAACTTACATGAATAGTTTCATCTCGCTAGTATTTAACTTTCATGTTTAAATATTTTGTTCTAAACCTATTCAATTTTCAAGCCTTTGAGTAAAACTTTTAGTTTTTACTTGGACACATGAATAATGTGATTCCAAGCATGATGTATGAAATATGTAAATTAAATTTGCTCATATATTTTTCAGAGCCTAGCATAATCCTCTAAAATCAAATGAGAATTGTCATTCTGAAAAAAATATGCAGCTTTATGTTATGCAGCTTTATGAAAAAAAATCAGTGTGACTGAATGGACATCTGTAGTTATTATCTCTTAAATATTCCAATTTAGACACGTTTGTAAAAATCCATATAGTGAATGAATCAGGCTTCCACAGTGAAGAAACAATTATTTGAAGAAACAATCCTAAGATATAAGTGATAGAAGATAAGGCCTGGAATGTTGGAAGTCAGAAAAAAGATGAAATATCTTTGAAGAAGCTCTTCCTAGTCTATAACCTGTTGTTAGAGCTACTTACCTAAAAGTCATCAGTGAAATCTAGTCCAGGGACACCTTATCTCTTTCACCCATCATATAAAATACACCTTTAAAAGAGAACTTACTCCAAATGCCATTTCTAAGACAGAGACAATCCCCCAATTTCCCTGACACCACTTCTAGGATATGCACCTTCCAACTTCCAGTAATATTCTCCAGTTCATCTCTCTCAATAATATCTTTCCAATAATTTCTTCCTAAATATATGGTATGTCTTTCCCAGACTAGAAAAATGCCTTTAAGATACTCATAAACCAATGACCTGTTTTGAACATTTCTTTCCCTGTTAGGCTAACAAAATGGTAAAAACGTGGCTAAGACAAGGTACTGATAGTTCAGTGGAAAAAATGCACCAGATTAAAAAACTAGGTTTCATAGTACCAGGTGCTGGCGAGGATGCTGAGCAACTGGAACTCTCATTCACTGCTGGTGGGAATGCAGAAGGTACAGTCACGTTGGAAAATAGTTTGGCAGTTTCTTATAAAGTTAAACATACACTTTCCATATGACCCAGCAATTCTGCTCCTGGGTATTTATCGAGAGAAATAAAAACTTACATTTCTACAAAAACACATACATAATGTTTACAGCAGCTTTAGTTATAGATGCCCTCAAATGGAAAAAACCCAAATGTCCATCACCTGCTGAATGGATTAAAAAACTTTGGTACATCCGAATAACGTAATATTACTCAGTAATAAAAAGGAACAAATGACTAATATTCGCAGTAACATGAATAAATCTTTTTCATGGTACATGAAACAACCCAGACTGAAAAGACTACTACCTATAATTTCATTTAGATGACATTCTAGAAAAGAATAATGCCTTTTGCTGGAAAAAGGCAAAGTTATAGGGACAGAAAACATAAGTGGTGTCTAGGGCTGCAGTTGGGGAAAAGGTCACTACAAAGGGGGTGTGAGGGAACCTTCTGGAGTGATGGAACTAGTGTACATATTGATTGTTGTGATGGTTACGCAACTGTGTGAGTCAGTCAAAAATAATAGAAATGTATGCCAAAATGGGTGAATTTTATTGTATGTATGTTATACCTCAATAAATCTGACTTAACCAGGGTTATCTCTTAGTTACTAACTGGCTTTGGGCAAGCCACCTAAAACTCATTTTTCCTTTTATAAAATGGGGGTTATATTAACTCTAAAAGATTTTTGGTGAGGAACAAATGAAAAAAACTATAAACTTTAAAGTTCGACACAAATATTGTACACTGGGCATTGGACACACAATGATGAACAAGACAGAAGTATCGTAAAAAAAAAAATAAAACTAATAATTATTAAGTAATGTGGAAATTCAATGACAGAGATATGAACAAGGCAATAAGGGGTCAACAAGGAGTGGCGTTCCAGGAATAAGAATTACACCATAAAAAATAAAGTCTAAATTAATTCATAAAGAATAAAGTATCACAAGTAGAATATAAAGGGCCAGATCACACACAGTGAGATGCAAATGTGAGAAGTCACTAATAAACATGAAAAATGGATTCAATAATTTTAACCCAACATGGACTTCAAAAATCTTAAAGTGGTAAAACTTATGACAAAATGGAAAAAATACCTCACGATGATTTAAAAGTTGTTCTAAATCTAATGCCATTTGATTCTTCATCTGTAGTAAAGCTGACTTTTCTTTATTTAAATTGCTGGAAAAAAAAAAAAACACACCAGGTTATAAAAAGTCATCATAGTGGTTTAAATTTAATTAATAGTAAATAGCAAAAGATTAAAGACAAATCTGATATTTTGAATTAAAGATAAATTAAACTTACAGTCCGTAAAGATATCAGTGCAGCCACTACATTTGATTTAATCAATGGCCTAATTATTTTGAACTCAGACTTTTTCTTTTATTAATCATTTGACAGTGCAATTGAGATTCTTTGTGACAATACTTTTCTTGACTAGTAGGGGCATAAAATTAGTGTTTTAAAGATGACTGTTTACTCCTGAAATGTAAAAAAATTAAGTGGGACTTATATATAAGATAAAAAGAAGGTATGCATAGGCAGAATATTAAAACTATAGACACTGGAAGTCAAATTAAAATGTTTATCTTTAAAATTGAGGTAGTATATATTTTATAATTTATCACATACTAAATTACCAGGTATATAATTGAGTTGGATAAATAAATCATATATTTGGTCTGGGGTCAACTTGGAAAAGCAATTTTTGTCTTCAAATTCTTAATTCAAACTTCGGTTTCTAAGTTTGCATTGTGAATTTCCTTTTGGTGTACCTATTTTTTGACAGGAAGGGGTGAGAAGCCTAATTGTTAAGGGCATTATATTTTAAAAGATAAACAGTTGAGGTTTATCTCATACTATCCAGAGTTCCATTAAATGAAATATTCTTTGAAAGCAAATGGACTTAATCTTCTTAGCCAGCACTACAACAAGAATCAAGAAAAACAACATAATAAATTTAATTTAATAACTTAAATAATGAATTTAAGAAACAATTCCTTAAATGTTAAAACAAAATCTGTGCAAGTAAAATAAATGAGAATTGTTTTTGCTGATAGGTAACATGTTTTAAGTTATAACTTTAAGAAAGTGGAAAGCTACCAATTTTTAAAATATCAGGCAGGAAGTTTTTTTAAATTCAAGGTATAGTAGTAGGCATTCTGGAAGAACTGGTAATTCCAGGACCTAGGAGGAAAAAGCTCACATTCTCCTCCTTCCTAGTAATTGAGAACTTCCCCCAAGGAAGCATCATAGTTTGTCCTCTGAGAAGAAAGACTAGATGCAATTCTAACTTTTGTTTCCAACTGTGCCACTGACTCAACTGTGGTGGTAGAAAGCACAACACCCTCCCCCACTGAACCTCAGTTTTCACATCTGTAAAAGTGGAAAAGAATACTTGTGTATGTCAAAGGATATGTGAATTAACTAATGAATAATTATATAAAGCATTAAACACATAAAACTCTATATAAATGCTATACAGTATTACTAGTTTAGATGAAAAACAGGCATCAGAGGAAAACAGTAATTAAATGCCAATAAAAGTAGGCAGCTCAGCAGAAAAACAAATTGACTTTTGGAGTTAGGCGTCAGAGATCCTACTGAGCCGCAGAATTGAAAAGAACTAAATGATACAAAGGAAACCGAGTGTCATGTTCTGCCAGAATCCCCCAAAGCATGGCAAAGATCAGACGTTTCTGTAACTCTAAAATCTAATCTATCTTTAGGTAGAATCACTTTGAAGATAAAATCCTTTTCAGAATTGAAATAAAAGTCCAGTAAATAGTAATAGGAATTTTCAAGGAATAGGTAGGTATGTGTTAATGTTCACAGACATGTACACAGATACACAACAGTATGTGTACATGTACTCATATGGAATACATATACTGACACACACACAAGCACACGCACACTCTCTTTTTCTCTCTCAAATACCAACAGGTCCATTAAATACAGTGTAATAGGAATGGAATGTTGATGTTATTAAAGAATTTTAGATAATTCATTAGAAATGCCTTATATAGAGAGTTTACTTTTTTCCAGAATAAAGTAAATATTCCATATTTAAATAGCTAAAGTAACCACATAACGCAGAACAAAACGTTGTTGGACAAATTGGTTTATGGAGCAACTCTGTTCTATCAGGATGTTGGTTTTATCACAAACAGTACTGACTCCACAGACAATACTTGGTTATATATTTTCACAGTCTCAGCCTTCTCTACATGTAGCATACTCTTAAACCACAGAGACTACCTTCAATTGGGGGGTCTCTAAAATTGAATATGATTACTATTCTCTGTGCTCTTCTAGTTTCTATCTAATAACTCAACAGAAGTTTAGTCTCCATAAAACATATTTCATAACAGTGGAAACTAACCTTTAAAAATACAAAGCTTCTATGAGTGACTCATAAAGCAACTACAAAACAAATCTCCTTATAAGTACATCTATCGTGAATGGTATATGACACCCATAATTGTTCAATTCGCTGTTAATTATTACTCAGGAATTCATGTTTATGGCTCTATTTCACCTGTTATATGAAAACATATTCCTGCTATCTTGTTTCTTACTTCCTGGCTTTGCCTTACAAAAGAAGTTGACAATGTACTCTTTTCTTTTTAAACTACTAGTTAAGAATATACCAAAAACTAACAACAGGGAAAGAAAATTTATGCTAATTATTCTGCTTCCATGCTTCCTTCAGTTTTGAACTACAGATCAAACTATATAACGCAGACTGTCTCTTGTGGCTCAGTGGAGAAGTATTAACAGTACTACCTTTAGAAAGAATTATTAATGATAAGGAAATTTAACGTAGTTAACAGTGATATCTCCAGTGTTAGCTTTTAACATGTTTATAACAATTTCATTTTAGTGCATATTTACTCTAACCTTTCTAGATATTGACTGTACCATTTGTAAGTTGCGGGGATGGTATAGTGGTTGTTTTATTTTCTAAGAAAATTATAAAATTATTCAGTTTGTTAAAGAGCTTTTATCGTATAAGCTAAAGAAACATTTTTTAAAAACAATCAATTAATGTAAATATTCTCTATTCTTAAAATCAATACCCGGCAAAGAGGAAGAGGAATTTTTAAGGAACATAATCACTTAGTAATCTCTTTAGATGGGTTATCTAATGTTCAAATTCTGAAATAAGGAAGGATAAAAGGGAGGAAAATAACATTTAGTGAGTTTCTCCCATGTGCCAGAAGTTTTTTATATGTTATTTTATTTAATTTTCACAACTACCTCTTGATGTTCACATTAATATCTATATTTTACAGACACATTTACCATGAGGAACCAGGCTGATGTGGATTCAAAGCTCAGGATAACTCCACTATATTTGAAATGTCATCAGCTCAGAGTAGGGGTAGAGAGAACTATGACCTATCTTGCTGTATCTGACTTGTTGATCGGGCTGAGTGTTTTTCTGGCATCATATCATTTAACTTATGTCATCAGGGTACATCTACAGCATTTCAAAGACCATGATGAAAATAGTGAAAGCACCTTAACCTTTCACATTAAAGGACAGTTACTTTGATTAATAGCAAGTTTTCATTTCCAGTGAAATACTAGTTCAGAACGTACTAAAATATTGTACTATAAATTTATGAAACAGATAGTTTTAAAAAATCAGATGTTTAGCACAAAAATATTTTTTTGTAGTTAATTCCATAATTGACAATTTTTATGATTATTGTTGTTAAGGGAGTTGCTATTATTAAGGGAGTTCTAATTTTTGTCCAAGTTCAACATATCTTGAGAAATTTATTTCTCACTTTTAATATAATTTATTTTTTTACACTTTTAATACAATTTCAATGTAAAAATTTGTTAAATGTAAGAAAATACTAATAATAGCAAACACTTAACATTTATAATGTACAGGCACAGTGCTGCATATATTACAAAGATAATATCATTTAATCTCAAAAATAACCATACAAATTAGGTACTATTAATACCAATCCCATTTCACAGATGAAAAAACTGGCTGTACTGTCCAATATCAAGGCTATTAGCCACAAGTGGTAATTAATATTAAATTAATTTAATTTAAAAAATTATAAATTTAGTTTCTCAGTAATACTACCCACATTTCAAATGCTCAACAGCCACAGCTAGTGGCTATCATCCTGGACAGCACAGATATGGAATGTTTTTTATCACTGCACAAAGTTCTGCTGAACAATGGATGTTTAGAGAGTTCAACTGACTTGCTCCAATTCAAAACTAAGTACTGAGCTGGACTTGAGCCCATGCAATTTATCTATAGAGCCTGTACTTCCTTTAAATTTTTTTTTAAAACTTTATTATGGAGTATTTTGAAAGAAGAGAAAAATATAACCCCCATGTATCCATCACTGAGCTTCAACAATTATCAGTTCATTAATGCCTTACTTTTAACCATTACTCTACACTATTTTTTTTTTTTTTGCTTCCCTTTCTTAATTATAGTAGTTAATAAAAAAGTATTCTTACTCAGAATAGGACATAGGGAGGCAGTATAACATAATGGTTAAGAGAACAGAATTAGGAAGCAGGCAACTCTGGACTAAAATTATGGCCCTACCACAAAGCTGTATGTTCTAAGATGAAAAGTTGCTTAATTTCTCTAAAGCAGAATTTGCTGATCTTTATAATTTTTCTCCTATAGTTAGCTATTATTTCTCTATATTCAAAATTTTTAGCTATCTTAATTCTTAGATAAAAATTCAAATAAATTTACTTTAAGGTAACTGTGAAAGAGGTAATTTTTTGCAGAGAACTTTTATGAACCCCTTTCCAAGATTACAAAGGTAAAGTGACTCTATACAAAATTTCAAATATAATAGAAATATATAACATAGGACGAAAATGTTTTATTTGGGGTTCTTTCCTCAATTTCTCTACGATAACTAGGTACCCAGTGTGAGCGATAAAACAGAATCTACTGTCTCCAATAGCTATTTATAGGACAACTGCTTAATTAATTCATTGAATTAACTTATTAATGCTGGTTACATATATTGCAAATATAATTTTTATTATGTTGAAGTTTAAAACATAAATGTCATTTTAAATTATTTTGTCAAATCATCCAAAATTAGTATCAGGAGTGAAGTTCTGAGCCAATTATATTGGCTGGGGTAGAAAGGAGAGAAGATAATTATTCTGATTCAATAAAAAGAACACTCATACTTTGGAGTTAATAACCCATAGTTTTATAATTTTGGTTATATACCTTGCAAAGCTTGGATTTAATAACTATCTTCTCTATTGTTTTCCAATTTTTTAATTTAACAATTTCTACTCTATGAATTGGTTAGTAATTTACTCTAACAATATTAAAATCTAATAACAAGCCAACTAACCACTCACAAGTTAAAACCTCTTTATGTATAGCATCATTCTTTTACAGCAATTAAAAAAAAAACACTAAAAATGGTCATAGAGATGAACGTGTAAAGGATTTGAATAATTATTAAATGGAGCAAGTCTTTTGGGTAAAGTGTCATGTAAAAAAACAACTTCGAGGAAGTGAAAGAAATTTAGATTTAGGTTACTTAAATGTTTAGGGGGAAAAAAGCTTATAAATTCCTTGGCAAAGTCAACATGAATCTCAGTAAATATACACATTTAATATTTAAAATTAATTTGATTCCACAAATGGGATCTGTTTATATTCCTCCTCACTTTGGGCGACCCACGTCCCACCAAAGATTTCTAGGGGAACAATGACAGGGCAACTGTCATGTGTCCTAGGGTGGGTAAAGTGCTTTGTTAAAAGTGTAGCATCATGTCTATGGCCATGCCACCCTGAATGTGCCCAATCTCATCTGATCTTGGAAGAAGCTAAGCAGGGTCGGGCCTGGTTAGTACGTGGATGGGAGACCACCTAGGAATACCAGGTGCTATAGGTGCAATAATAATAATAATAAAAAAAAAAATAAAATAAAAAGTGTAGCATTGCTATGTCCAGGCTAAAATTTCTGACCACAAGGTGGAATGCAAACACCTAATTGATGTAACCTAGTTTTTCTAATAATTCAATACTCATCACATTTAAGACCACCTCCATTGTTTAAATTTTTTCCTCACCATTTACTACCCATATTTATCGATAGCAGTAATATGTTTATATTTTACTACTCAAATAAAAGATCTGTAGATGGTTTACCTGACATCTTTCTCAAGTTGTGTGATACAGTCCTTTAGTGAATCAATCTTAGAATCTCTCTGACGCACTGATTCAATGAGATAACTGTAAGGTTGTTGGGTTTGGTTTAACAGAGAATTGGCCCTGTCAAGCTAAAGAAAAACAGACTGCATTAAAATCTAGAAAATTTTACAAGAAACTAAAATTATTCAAAATGCTCTAACACAGAAACAGTATACCAACTCACCCTTACATGAATTACTCGGAAAAGCTTTTCCTGTATAAATTGGAATGTTTTAAAAATGATTAATCAAAATTGCTACACTTAATAATAATGATAATAATAATAAAGACAATGTAAATAGGAAAGAAAATCTTAAAGAAAATTGATAAATATTGTTACCAATTTTGGGGGAGAGTTATCTAAATTTTTTTAACATTTGTTGGTCTGAGAAGCTATGTGACATAAAATTTATCTTCTTTTAATGAATACCCATTAGCTAAAAATGAAAATCTTTTATTTGAACTTTATTTCTATTCAAAAAATATAAATGAATAATGTAGTAACTTTTTGTCTTCATATTTCCTTCCATCTCTATTGTAAAACAGATAATTTATGTACCTAAATCACTACGTATAATTAAAAGAAAAAAATGTGGTTAAAATATAAATAACATAAAATTTAACATTTTAACCATTTTACAGTGTACAATTCTGGGGTATTAAGTGCATTCACAATGTTGTGTAACCATTGCTGGTATTTATTTCTAGAACATTTTCATCTGCCCAAGAAGCTCTATACCCAGTAAGCCAAAACATATCCCCCCCACTTCAGCTCCTTCGAACCTCTATTCTACTTTGTCTCCGTGAATTTGCCTATTCTTGGTACCTCTTATAAGTGAAAGCATATAATGCTTGTCATTTTATGTCTCCTTATTTCACTTAATGTAATGTTTTTAAGGTCTATTCGTGTTGTACCATGAATCACAATGTCATTCCTCTTTATGGCCAAATAATTCTACTGTTATATTTAAAGCACGTTTTGCTTCTTCGTTCATCTCTTTCTTGTTGGGTATTTAGCTTGTTTCTACTTTTTGGCTATTATGACTAACGCTGTTATGAACAGTGGTGTATAAATATCTGTTTGAGACTCTATTTTCAATCCCTTTTGTTATCTACCTAGGAGTGCGGTGGAATTGCTGGGTCATACAGTAATTCTATATTTAACTTTTTGAGGAATTGCCTGCCAATTGTTTTCCACAGTGGATGCATCATTTTACATTCCTACAGCAATGCATTTGGTTCCAATTCCTCAACATACTTGCCAAAATTGTTATTTCATGTGCTTATGACCATTTGTACATCCTCTTTGGAGAAACGTCTATTTAAGTCTTTTGCCCATTTTTTAATTTGGTTTTTCTTTGTTGTTGCTGAGTTGTAGGAGTTCTTTATATATTCTGGATATTAAGCTCTTATTAAATATACGATTTGTAAATACCTCTTCCTTTCTGTGGTGTCTTTTTACTCTTGAAGATGTCTTTTGATCACAAAAATTTTTAATATTGATGAAGTTCAACTTACCTATTTTTTTCTTTTGTTGCCTGTACTTTCGGTGTCATTTTAAAGAAATCATTTCCAAATCCAAGGTTATGAAGATTTTCTCTTATGTTTTATTCTATGAGTTTTATACCTTTAGCTTTGAAATTTAGGTCTTTGGTCAACTTTGGGTTAATTTTTGTATATAGTGTGATGTACAGTTTCCATTTCACTCTTTTATATATAGACGTGTGGTTTTCCCGGCACTATTTGTTGAAAAGACTGTCTTTTCTCCATTGAATAGTTTCTCAGACTTGTTGAGAAATTACTGACCGTAGGTTAGGGTTTATTTCCGGGCTCTCTATTCTATTCCATTAGTCTATATATCTATTCTATGCCAGTAAAACACTGTTTTGATCACTGTAGGTCTGTACCAAGTTTTACCATCTGAGTGGGAATAATCCAAATTTGTTTTTCCTTTTCAAGATTGTTTTGGTCACTCTGGGTCCCTTGAAATTCCATGTAAATTTTAGGATGAGCTTTTTCATTTCTACAAAAAGTGCTCTTGGGATTTTGACAGAAATTTCACTGAATCTAAATCATTTTGAGCAGTACCATCATCTTAAAAATATTGTCTTCCATTAATGTGATATCTATCCATTTATCAAGTCTTTATTTTAATGTTTTGTAGTTTTCAGTGCACAAGTTTTTCTCTTGTTTGATTAAATAATCCTAAGTATTTTTATTCTTTTTGATGCCGTTGTTAATGAAATTGTTTTCTTAATTTCTTTTTTGGATTGTTTCTTGCTAGTGTAGTATATATAATTTTTTATTATCCCTTTTCACTATATCATAATCATTTTTCTAGGCTGTTGGAGTACCTTAATTTATATTTTTAATGATTACAAAACTATCTGGTAAGCTAATATCCCATGATTTAATTACATTGCACATACTAATAAGCATTTAGGATGTTATCAGTTTTTGACTTGTATAAATAATGCTACAATAAACTTTGTACTGTAGACGGTTTTCTTTAATGTTTGTTGTTGTTGTTGTTGTTGTTAAATTTTTTTCAAAACCAGGTTAAGGCGTATGACTATTTAATGCTCTTGACATATAGACCAAAGTTCTTTTCTACTTTATCAAATTATATACTCAATAAATCTTAGTGTTTTGTTTATGTGTTTGCTCTTTTTTCCTAAGCATGTAAAATGTACATCAGTCTAAGACTAAACAGAGCACCGTCAGTATCAGCAGGCTCCTACTTTGGTACATAATGAGTTCTCAAAAAAGGTATTCTAATGTTGGATATGCAAAAACTGAACAAGCACAACAAAACTAGTGGGTAGCTATGACAAAGATTAGGTGGTGGGGAAGGGAATATTTTATTACACAGAAAAAAAAATTCCTAACTACTTTATGACCTTAATATATTCTTCAGCAATAAAATTCTAGCCTTTTATACATGTAAACATTTTTTCCTCCCTCTTTCCTTCATAAATGCTAAAAAGTTCAATTGAGGCTAAATACTTGTTGCTCTTCTGGAACAGGAAGTGATTTATATATATTTTCTCTTGAATGAACTAAATATACAAGATAAACATTTTAAAAATTATGATCTAAACGTATCAGTTATTTTAGCAATGCAATTTTTTGATTTTATGTTCACATAAAAAAAAAAAAAAGAGTAACTAGTAGCCTAGGAGCTGAAGCTGTAGAGAACAGCAGGACAGGTATAGCGTAAAGTACAGAAGAAGGCAGAAATAACGGGGCAGCAGAAAAAGTCATTTAAAAAATGATCGACCAAGAGATCCAGAAAAGCGAAGCCAAGAGGTGGCTGACCAACTCTTAGGGAATATGTGTTTGCAGTTTGAGAATTACTGAGTAAAAGTTATTTAAATAATTCATCTGAATTGTATTAAAAAATTTCTTTTGGTTATATTAAGTATAGTCCAGGAAAAAAATTCCTCAAAGTAAAGGAAATGAATAGTGAAAGAAAAGAAGACTTCTTTTTTTGGACATAATTCATTATAGTGAAAGCAGAGCCATAAAGAAAAAATACCATGAATATTTTCTATAGTTTGGGTTTTAGTGTCTTTTTCCCTTGCTCTGGTAATCATTCTTTAAATGTCACTGGAATCTTATTACTCTACTAAGTTACTTTATGAACATTCAAATGTGCAGCTGGACAAAAATAAAAATAAGTTTCATTTACCTGTATAACAAGTTTCACTAGTCAATTATCGAACAATTGCCTTGACTTTGTTTTCACAGAACTGACCCTAAATGAATTAACTGAACTGACAAGTTGCTTTGTGTTTCAAAGTGCAGAACAGTCTGAGAGAGGTGGGGGGGGGGGGCTGGGGAGACATGGGGAGGAGCTTGGTGAGGAGGGACTAGGGCAGTTTCAGTTTCTAGTTAGCTATGGTCTAGCATGAGCTACGTTGAAAACTTATCAAATCTAATTTCAGTTGCAAAAAAATATATAATAGCAATATTATTTAGTTCATTTTTTTTTCATTACCTCAATTATATATATTAGGTTTTAATATTATATACAAAATTAAGGGCCAAAAGTAGTATTTTCAAAAGCTATCTTTAATATACAATCTACGCACTCCTCCCTCTCTGGATAATAAAACTATAGTATTGTCAGTTTTAAAAATATGTTTCTTTAAAATTTGTGGGTTTCTAAATCTGCAAAATTTATTTTACTTCCTCAGGAAAAAAAGTACATGTCTCTCAATGAAAAGTGATAATTTCTATTTTTGTAATAAATTTAATAGAATTTAATTCTTTCAAGTATAGTTTTAAAAAGTTTCCATAACTATAATATTAGTATTCAAAATTTCATAATCGCTTTGCCTACTGTTACTAATCTTTTCCTTATAGGAAAGCTTTAGTAATTAGTGACTCAGGCATCATATACGTAATAAATGACTCAGGACTAAACCATACACAACATTTTATAGAACTGTTATTACTCCTTTGTTTCTATAAAAAGTATACATGTATGGTTCAGAGAAAAGCAATACCTGGTTAAAACATAATTATGCATTTTGATTCAACTACTAATTTAAGTTATTCTTGGATTTTCTCTTAAAATTTAAAAAACATATAAAGGTGAGTACATTTTGTTGTATTTTTCCTAAATGGGAATTTTTTCTTATGGAGTTTATTTTGAAAGAAACTCCTAGAAATGGAACTTTTTCTTGCCAAGGACAAAATGCGTTCTTTTGAATGGAATTTAGCATTGAATTGCTTTCTATGTGTGGAATATATATACCTTTTCTAGTAGTTTTGCCAGTTTGTGCTGAAAAAATACCCTTGCCTAATCTTTTGGATTGTGCCAGGAAATGTAAAATGCCTATCTGAGATCCACGATGGGGACACTTACTTTGGCAACACTTCTCAGTTCTCAATCTAAAGCAGAAGTTCTCAGACCTAGCTAATTATCAGAATCACTGGGGAAAATGTTAAAAAACAGTAATTTCTGGGCCCCACCCCAGTCTTACTAAATCAAAATTTCTCTGGGTTGGGTCTTAGATTCTGATGATCAGTCAAATTTGGAAAGCACAGCTTTTGTGATCTGAACCCGCTGCAGGCCACTCCAACTCTTTTAGGTTTTAACAGTAGTGCACATAAACCATCTTATATACTGAATACACCGCCCTCCCTACTAAAAGTGGCTTTTTCTCCAGGGTCCCCACCTGGTTAACAACATCAACATCTTTAACAGGGGTCATATTCAGCTGATACAATTCAATCAATTAGGGTGCCAGTTTTTTCTCTGGGACAATGTCCCAAGGAACTCTGTGGTGCCAGATATTACTTCTTTGTAATGTGGAGAGGTCCAGGAGTGCCTCGGATAGGATTGTGGTGGTGGACTGACTCTCAGCGGCTTATTAGAACAGCAGCTATTTACCAATGTTTTTGCAAACATTTTATTACTTTAGTAATTAAAAGTGAGTTTATTATCAGCCCTACTCCGCTCCTCAGATTCTCAAAGTGTGGTCAAGATTTAAAAAAAAATTATCAGAGTAGCATGTGAAGATATTTGAAAGTAAAAAAAAAAAAAAAAAAAAAAAGGACATTTGAAAGTAATCAGCATAGAAGTGATGAAGTCACTGAAGTAGATAGATCTATAGAACATTTTTTTCCCCCAAGTATGTCCCTCTGTCACTTTTAATAGAGTCACAGGAAGGGCTTGTTAAAAAATGCAAATCCCTGGGCTTTATTGCAGTCCATCACAATCTGTGTGGGCAGGATCTAGAAATTCACATTTTAAAAAAGAATCTTTGGAATTCTCATATTCATTAACATCTGAGAATCACTACTGAAGTGTAAAAACGGGGTAAAAGGCAGACATCTACATTTCAGGGTTAGAAGAAGAAGGTATCAGCTACGAAGACCAAAGAGCCATTTGAGGGAGAATGGTGTCATAACATAAAAAGAGGACAGAGTTTCTAGAACGTCTATAATGTCATGCCATAGATCTGGGGACTTAGAAGAGAATACTGGCAATTAGGAAGTCATTAGTGACCACTGAGGAAGGGCATAACTGAAAAATGATGGGGGAAGAGAGAAGGAACGAAGTAAAAAGAGAGGGGTTAACTTTTGAAAAGCTCCCTATGTTGTCAACACACACACAGACACACATATACACGTGCACTTTTTGAAGAGGGTCCAAAATGGTGAAAAAAAAAAAAAGTAAGTTAAGACCCCTTCCCCCCCACCCCCCAAAAAAAACCTTGGGTAAAAGGGATTCAAGAAAAATAAATTTAGAAGACCTAATTGTAATAAGGGAAAGATATTGATGATGGATTGAAGGTTTTTTTTGGGGGGGGGGAGGGGAGGTGAAAGTGTTCTGTAATGCCGATAAAGGGAAACAATAATAATAACAAATATTAAATAATAATAAAAATAATAAACATTGTGTGACAGGAACGAGCACCTGGTTGTTTTTCGACAACATGAATTTGTAATGATTTCAAAGCAGCAAAAGTAGATTTCCATAAGAATTTTTTAGCATGTTACCACAAAACCCAAGATTTTTACCCTCTCTCCTTCCTCCCATTAAATATTTATAGAGTAACTACCAGGTTGTAAGATACTATGTTAAAGGTAGGAACTGTCAAGAGAAACCTAATTGATGAATTTGGCAACAGAGTAATCTAGAGTGCTAGAGATCATAATCCTCAGGTGGGCGATAAATTCCAAGGCTGGGTGGGAAGAAAAGTGGGGGCAGGAGGGGCTTCTTAGATTAGAAGACTATGAAGAGTTTGTAAGTCTGGGACTTGTAATGAGCCCTAATAAAGCATGGCTTTAATGGAAATAAAAGGACTGGGAGAGCTGGAAGGACTGGGAGAGCTGGAAGGGCAGGAGATTAGAGTCAAAGAATGGAATTTTCTAGTTCAAGTGTTTTAAATTTCTTCTTCTCTGAAAGCTACCCTTGAGGAATTCGTTTTAATGTGATTCAACTGTATAACAATGCTAGAGGGGGGTGGGGTGGAATTTGCAGTGTGATTTGTAATAGCTCTTAAATAAGAAATTTATAGACATTGATGAGTTATTAGGCACAACCAGTTTGGTAAAAAGTTTAAACAATGATCTTATTTGTTTGATGTGTAAACAGGATATCATGTATAAATAAGTCATTGTTTTTCCTTACTTCAGGGGTAGTTTGTGCGCGCGCGCACACACACACACACACACACACGCACCCGCGCGCGCACACACACACACTCACATGACCTGGTATTTGTAAAAGCATTAAAGAATAAATTCCAGTATATTGTCCTGGATCCATATAATTGAATTTTTTCAAGAAAGAACCAAAACAAAGACTTCTTGGTTTATGCACTTGGCTAGGTTAGTAAACACAATGCTGTTACTACAATGAAAGTGAATGTTTTGTCTGAGTAACAAATCAGCCATTCATAAGGTAGATAAATACATGTTCATCATTATTAAAATAAAAACAGTAACTATTAAAATAAATGATAATTAAAACAAAAACTTTAATTGTAATTTCTACGTAATTCTTATATCAGAGCCTAAAATAACAAGGCGAGGTGATGACAATTAACGATAATTTATACATGTTCAATTTCTAGTAGTGCTTTGATCACATTACATATTACCTATGAATATTGTTCCAATTGCCTCTTCCCTTTCAGTTTAATTCATGAAACCTTACTATGCATCACCAATTTAATTATTCTTCAATACATTACGTATTGTGCATCCACAAAATATATGAGAACACTAAGTCCATAAGGGGTGAAGAACCAAACGAAATACACATAGAGAAAACAAAATCCCTCTCAAATTCTTTAACATTACAAAAAAATAAGCTCTGTTACGAATGTCAAGAAGTGAAGTTACTTTCCAGGAGGTATTTTCCTGCTACTGACAAAACCAGCTTCGAGGACTGATAACCTGCACGAGTGACATACGGCGGCCATAACTACCCTGACGAAAAATGAGTCACTGACATGTCCCCCGACTCCTTCCTTTCCTGTTCTCTCTTTCCTGTGGTTCTCAGATATCATTCCTTATCTCAACTTTTTTTAAAAAAAAATAATTTAAAGACTTTATTTGTTAGTTTTAGGCTCATAGTGAAATTGAGTGGAAGTACAAAGAGTTCCCAGATAGTCTCTGCTCCTCTCAATCCCATGACCTCCCCCAGCATTGCCATTTGTTACAACTGAGGAACCTACATGGGCATACCATTATCACCCCAAGTCCACAGTTTACACTAGAGTTCACTTTTGATGTTGTATATTCTATGGGTTTGGACAAATTATAATGCTATGTATCCGTGGCTAAAGTATGATTCAGAATAGTTTCACTGGCCTAAAAATCCCTGGCGGCCTGTTCATCCCTCCCTCCCAAACCTGGCAACCACCGATGACCACACGCACACACACACAGACACACAGACACACACACAGACACACACACACACACAGACACACACACAGACACACACACACACACACACAAAATAGAGAAACACGGTACATGTTCTTCAGCAATTTTCCTTTTTCTGAAGAATTATCAATATAGGATGAAACTTTTTAAAGGTAGTTCATATAGATTTATTGTATTCTATTCTATGCATCTTGAATAGTTTTACATGCCTATTTTGTTATCAGTGGGAGTTTGATAAATACTAAATGACTGGATAGAAAAAGAGCAAGAATCAAGGTTTAAGGATACTAAGGAAGACCAATTCTTTTTGGTGGAAACGTGGCATGTTTTATGATTTAGCCTTTATTTTTGATCGTTTAATAAATTCAACATCAGAACTCTTCACTAACCTGGTGGCTTCTTGAGAATGAGGTGGGCACATACATACACACAAAAAAGAAAGCTAATTAATTTTTCTCTCTTTTATATTGGATTAACTAATGAAGCAATGATCTGAAGACGCTGGACATCAAGCACTGAAGGACAGTGACCCCTGAGTCACAGTTCACATGGCAGAGTACTGAAGAAAAGAGAGGTGCACAGAGAGAGAGAACTCTGAAATTTATAGTCCCCACTTAGTTTTCACCTGGGCACTGAGAAGTGCATATGTGTAAATAAACGACCAGAGACAGATTTAACCATTGAAAAAATTAGAAGAGACAGTCTCAGATGATCACATGGGCCAAGAATAGCACCCATTCCCCCAAAAAGAACAAGCTAATCAAAAGTTGACTCATAAATATAGAGGACAATTTGGGGATGGACAGAGGGGATGGGGATTAAGGGGCTGAGGGAATGGGATGAAGGGTTAAAGAAGTACAAATTAGTAGTTGATAGATGGTCATGGGGATGGAGAGCATGGCATAGGGAATGCAGTGAGCATTAATGTATTGGCTAGGTGGAAAACCAGAAAAGAGAAGGAGCAACTAGGGGGACTGTTTTATAAACTATATAAATGTCTAACCAATGTACTGTATACTTGAAACTAATAATAAAAAAACAGTACCCATTCCCACCAGGCAAAGTAGAGAATCTAATTCATAGAACATGGGGTAGAGTATTCAAAGGGCTTTTGTCTCAGTAGTGGCAGAAAAATTAGCCTGAAGATAAACCCTTCTTTGTTTATAAAAGCTTAAAAGCAAGACCTGAGAGGACCAAACTTTTTTCAAGAAACTTAACCGTGTTTGAGAACAAAGCTTATACAAGCTTATAAGAATCTATAATTATTTAGCTCTAAGATAAAATTGACAATGTCTGGCATCCAGTAAAAAATTACTAGGCACACAAAGAAGCAGGACAATATGATACGAGATAAATGAATTTAATTGAAAGCAATTAAGAAATGACACAATTACTAGACAAGGATATAAAAACTGTTATTGAAACTGTATTTCATATGCTCAAGAAAATAAAGTTTGAAAAAGTTAAAGAGAAACCTAGAAGACACAAAAAAGACACAAAATGAACTTCTAGGAACAAAAACTATAATATTTGAGAAGAAAAATATGCTGGATTGAATTAATAGATTATATGTTGGAGGAAAAAAGATTAGGAGACTTGAAGACGTAGTAAAAGAAATTATGCAAAAGAAAAAGCAAAAAAAAAAAAAAAAAAAAGAAACTGAAAAAAAAAAACCCTGAAAAAAAACCCCCAAATATTTGAAAGAAATAACAGTTGAAAATTTCCAAATTCGCTCATATCACATATATAGGAAACCTGACAAAACCCAAGCAGAGGAAACAGGAGGAAAACTACATCAAGCCCACATCATAATCAAGTTGCTTAAAGCAAGTGAAAAAAAAGAAAATCTTTACAGCAGCTACAGAAATAAGACACCACCTGCAGGGGAACAAAGAAAGATGACTGCATATTTCTTGGCAGAACAATGCAAACTAAAAGAGAGTGACGTAACATCTATGAAGTACTAAAAAGAGGGATGGGGGGGGGGCGGGGAAGCCAACTTTGAATTCTTTACCCAGGGAAAATATCTTTCAAAAACCAAGTTGAAACCAGCAATTCCACTCCTAGATATAGATTCAAAAGAATTTAAGAAGGTAGTCAAACATATCCTTGTACTTGAATGTTTACAGCAGCACTATTCATAACAGCCAAAAGGTGGAAATAACCCATTGTCCATCAATAAATGAATGAATAAACAAAAGGTGATATATCCGGAAATTTGCTAAGTTAGTAGATATCAGGTGCTGTCACCATACAGACATATAAACGAAAGGTAAATATGTGAGGAGACAGATATGTTAATTAGCTTGACTGTAGTAGTCATTTTACTGTATCTTGCTACCTATAGATAATATACACATAAATATCAAATACACATATACACATATATATCAAATCATCATGTTGTCATCTTACATATATATAATTTTTATTTTAAAAAGTTAAAAGTAAAATAATAAAAATAAAAATTCAATCTGCAAAACAAACAAAATCCCCCAAAAGTTAATCACAAGAAACATAAGAAAAAAGATAAGTTGGACTTCATGAAAATAAATTTTTGTGATCAAAGGGCACTAACAAAGTAAAAGACAACTCACAGAATGGGAGAAAATATCTGCATATCATATATCTGATAAGGGTCAGCTATTCAGAATACATAAAAAACCCTTACAACTCAACAGCTTGACAGTGGTGATGGTTGTACATTACAAACATACCAGAGACAGTGAATTGTACAATATGGTTAAAATGGTGAATTTCATGTTACGTGAATTTTACTGCAGTAAAAAGGAGTGAACCCTTGAATGTATACTTCCAGTTTATCTGGCCTTAGTAACAGAACTGAGAAATATATTTTAACCTTGACTTTTGTTAAAATATAGTCAGAAATATAAAAAAAGAAATTGTAAAATAACTTTCTGTAACATGCAGAAGTAGAAAAGAATTTTCACCAGCCAACCTCCTCTATAGCCATTGTTAAAAGAAGTGTGATACCAGATGGAAATTTGGATTTACCCAAAGGAATAAAGAAAAGCAGGTATGGTAAACATTTGGTTAAATATAATGCTTTTTCCTCATACTATTATATCTCTTTAAAAGATTATCAACTATTTAAAGTAAAAATAATAACAAAGTAGTGTGAGGTTTATACGTGTGTAAATAAAATATACGACAATAGCAGCACAAAGACTGGGAAGACACAAATGGAGGGATACTACTGTAAGGACTTTAGACAATATGTGAAGTGGTAAAATATCACATAAAACTAGATGGTGATAATTTAAATATCTACATGATCATATATATATATATATACATATATATAATTTAAAGCAACCACTGTAACAACAAAGGGCTATAGCCAATAAGCCGAGATAAAATGAAATGATAAAAATATACGATTAATTCAAAAGAAGGCAGGAAAAAAAGGAGAGATAAGACAAAAAACAAATAGCAAAATAACATTTAAAAATAACTATTTCAATAAACACATTAAAATGTAAATGTTCTAGAAGCCCAATTAAAAGTCCTATTTCGTCAGACTGGCTAGAAAAAAGCAAGATCTAACTCGTGTGCATATAAGACAATTAGAGAGGTACAAATAGGTTAAAAGTTGAAGGAAGGATGGAGAAACATACCATGTTAACACTAGTGAAAGATGTGAAACTTTTGCAATAAAAACCAAAAAATAACAGAGAATTTAAAGATGGCCTAAATAAATGGAAGGATGCACTGGGTTCATGAGTCAGAATATTTACTATTAACAAGATGCTGATTCTCATTTCATCCACAGATTCAATGCAATTCCAATCAAGATCACAGTCAGTTTTTTTTCTTTTTTAGCCAAGATTATAGAATTCATATGGAAATGAAAAAAAAGCCAAAAAGCTCTGAACCTGAACAGAGATGGAGGACCAATACTATCTAGTTCCAAGACATTATAAAGCTACTGTAGTCAAGATGGTGTGATACTGACATTAAGAAACAGAACAGTCCAGAAACGGACTCATACATACGTAATTAACTGATGTTCGACAAGCGTCTTTTCAATAAATGATGTTAAAACAATTGGTTTCTATGTGCAAATAAGTGAATTTCAATCTTTATCTTGCACATTATACAAAAATTAGCTAAACATAGGTGGAAGACTTAAAATTACGGAAGATCTAGAGGAAAACGGACAAAAACCTTGTGACCCTGGGTTAAAAAAGATATTTTAGATACACTACCAAACCACAATTTATAAAAGAATGAACCGATAAATTATATATCTGATAAGAGACTAATATCTAAATTATATAAATAATGCTCAAAACTCAATAATAAGAAAACAATCTGATAAAAATGCACAAATTTTTAAACAGATACTTCTCCCAATAAGAAAAACAGAGCTACATGAAGGGATGCTCAATATCATGAGTCATCATGGAAATTCCAATTAAACCCACAAAATACCACTCACGTCTATTAGAATGGCTGAAATAAACAAGACTGACCATTATCAAATCTTTGCAGGGATGTAAAGGAACAAGAACTTTCATATGCTGATGATGGAAATGTAACATGGTACAAATATTTGGAAAACAGTTTGGCAGTTTCTTAATATTTAAATAGATACTTAATATATGATCCAACTATTCCACTCCCAGGTTATTTACCCAAGAGAAACAAAAGCGTATGTTTATACAAAGACTTGTACATGATGGTCATGTCAGCTTTATTTATAATATGCAAAAAATGAAAACAACCCAAATGTTTACCAACAAGTGAATGGATAAACAACTATTGTATATCCATACAATGGAATGTTATTCAGTCAAGAAAAGGAATGAACTGTGGATGAATTTTGAAATAATTATGCAGAATAAAATAAGATAGATAAAATGCATATACACACATAATGCATATAGTGATTCCGTTTATATATAAATCTAAGATCTACTCCTGGTAAAGATGCCATGAAGACTGTTGAACTAATATATAGCAACAGAATGCAAATCAGTGGTTGCCTGGGGGTGAGGATACTGATGGGAATGGTTAGGAGGGAGAGTTCAAGGAGACAAGGAAACTTCTGGGGAGGTATATGTGTTCACTATCTTCATTTTGGCTATGGTTTCATGGGTCAAAAATTATATTGTACACTTTAAATATGCGCAGTTTAGTGTTTGTCCAATATTCCTTAATAAAGTTGTTATAGAAGGAATATTTTCATTTTGAATATTTTATTATTTTCATTTTTGTCATTCATTTGTGAATAATCTCAGACATATTCTGAACGGCATATAACTTAATGGTGATTCTAATATTAGTTATTTGAGCTTCATCATCTGCATATTATTTTAAAAAATTCCAAGCTGGTTTAAATATTAAACTGTTCCAAAAGAATATAGATCCCGAGAGAATTTCCTTCTCTGTTTTTCACCGTGTATCATGAATAGTCTATTGTTAGAGAAGCAATCTAACACAGGCATACTCGGAGATCTTGCGGGCTCAGTTCCAGACGACAGCAGTAAAGTGATTATCGCAATAAAGCAAATTGCACAAATTTATTGGTTTTCCAGTTTATAAAAAAGTTATGTTTATACTATACTGCAGCTTAGTAAGTGTGTGACAGCAATATCTCTGAAAAAACAATGCACATACCTCAATTAGAAATATTTTATTGCTACAAATTGCTAACCATCATGTGAGCTTTGAACGAGCTATAATCTTTTTGCCCTGATACTGTGGCTGCTGAGTCCTCCAGGTGGTGGTTGCTAAAGGCAAGGGGTGGCTGTTATTTCTTAAATAAGACAACAATAAAGTTTGCTGCATCAATGGACTCTTCCTTTCACAGATGATTTCTTTGTAGCATGTGATGTTGTTTGATAGCATCTTACCCACAGTACATTCAAAATTGGAGTCAATCCTCACGAACCCTACTGCTGCTTTATCAACTACGTGTGCGTAATATTTTATTATCCTCTGTGTTCAACAATCTTCATGGCATCTTCACCAGTAGAATCCTTCTCAAGAAACCACTTTCCTTGCTCATCCATAAGAAGCAACTCCTCAGCCGTGAAAGTTTTATCATGAGACTGTAGCAATTCGATCACACCTACAGGCTCCACTTCTAATTCTAGTACTCTTGCTCTTCGAAGTTACTTCCTCCAATGAGTCTTGAAAATCCTTCAAAGTCATCCATGAGGGTTGGAATCAACTTCTTCCAAATTCCTGTTAAGGCTGATATTTTGATCTCTTCCCATGAATCACAGACATTCTTAATGACATTAGAATGGTGAATCCTCTCCAGAAGGTTTTCAAATTACTTTGCCGAACTCCACAGAGGAGGAATCACTATCTATACTTATGGCAGTTATAAGCATATGAAATGTATTCTTAAATACTAAGATCTGAAAGTCAAAATTACTCCTCGATCTATGGGCTGCAACATCCTAGAAGGCTTCTTCTTCCAATATAAGGCCGCTCTGTCTGTCTACATTAAAAACCTGTTGTTTAGTGTAGTCACCTTCATTAATTAACTTAGCTAGATCTTATGGATAACTTGCTGCAGATTGTTTTTTAGCACTTGCTGCTTCGCCTTGCACTTTTATGTTATGGAGATGGCTTCCTTCCTTAAACCTCATGAACCAACTTTTGCTAGCTTCAAGCTTTTTCTTCTGCAGCTTCCTCACCTCTCTCAGCCTTCATAGAACTGAGAGAGTTAGGACCTTGCTCTGGACTAGGCTTGGCTTAAGGGAATGTTGTGGTTGGTTTGATCTTCTATCTATTCCATTAAAATTTTCTCCATATCGGTGATAAGGATGTTTTGCTTTCTTATGATTCGTGTGTTCACTGAAGTAGCACTTTTTTTTTTTTTTTTTTTAATCTCCTTCGAGGACTTTTCCTTTGAATTTGCAACTTGGCTGTTTTTCATAAGATGACTAACTTTTGGTCTAGCTTTCTCAGCTTATAACATAGCTTCCTAAGCTTACCATTCCTAGCTTTTAATTTAAAGTAAGAGATGTGCAGCTCTTGCTTTCACTTGAACACTTTGAGACCACTGTAGGGTTATCGATTGGCCTAATTTCAATATTGTTGTGTCTCATGGAACAGGGAGGCCCAAGGAGAGGGAGAGCGATGGGGGAAAGGCCAGCTGGTGGAGCAGTCAGAACACACTCAATGTCTATCAGTTAAGTTCACTGTCATTACAGGTGTGGTTTGTGGTGCTCCAAAACAATTCCAATAGTAACATCAAAGATAACTGATCACAGATCACCGTAACAAATATAATAACAAAGTTTAAAATATTGCAAGAATTACCAAAATGTGACACAGAGACATGAAGTGAACAAATGCTGTTGTAAAAACAGCACCAATAGATGTGCTCAACACAGGGTAGCCGCAAACCTTTAATTTACGAAAAACAGTACCTGTGAAGTGAAATAAAGCAAAGTGCAGTAAAAGAAGCTGTGCTTGTAACATCACCTTTCAGAGTAATTAGTTTATGCAATTACTTTCAATTTAAGCAATCTAATTTTTGTGAGGCAAAGTAAAGTAAAATCCATGGAATATTTCAAATTAGGATACTTTATTTTCAATCTTAAGAGAAAAGCCATATACCCAGTCTGCATAAACCTTTTAACATAGTGTTATTGATTCTTTCCCCATAAGGCTTCTGAAAAAATTTCAAATACACATGAAAGTACAGAACTGAATAATGAACTATATGTACCCATCACCCAGCTTCAAACATTATCAACATTTTGAAATTCTTGTTTTATCTGTCGAGCCCTCCCCTCCCACCTTCCTTATGGAATATTTTAGAGCGAATTCCAAGCCATCATACCATTTCATATCACAAATATTTCAATATTTAAGTCTTTTCATCAACTGTTTCACACAAAGTTAACTATACTTCATTACAAGAGCACTTAATTTCTTCTATTTTCCCCCTACAAGTTGTATAGGAGTGTGTACTGATTTATTAATTCCTATTTCAAAAGACTGAATTGCTCTGGAAGGTGGATTTTAAGAAAGGTAATATACAGATATACATATATACAAATTTATACAAATTTTAATATTCTAATTTTTAAGAAATATTTTTGATAGGTTATTCTGAAATTAAAACAAACATGAGGAACCTATAGTATGTTAGCATACGAAGGTTCATTTGTTATTTTCGTTGTTTTTTATGTATCCTTCCATGCCTTCATCCAGCAGTATGCTGGAGTGGGCCTGGAGGAGTTTCTGATAGCTGACTAGCAAATTCTTAGAAATTTTGTGAGCTGGTTGTTCAACACCATTATTATTAGAAATCATTTAGATTTAAAATAAAATAAATTTCATTGAAAAAGGAAGAAATACTGAAAAACATCAATTTTTAATTATTTTGCTATAGTTTATTATTATCTATGCTCTTGAGCTTATTTATGTCTATTGTCTTGGTATGGCAGAAGCATTATTTAATGGTGCACTACTGAGCAACTTTACTCGTTCAGCAACATTAAGATGGCAGCTTGAAGTTAGCCATGGTGGGAATATTTATCTTACAGATATAAGCAAATGCTACAAACCAGAGCCATCCCTCACACCCCCGCCTGAAGAGCCAGTTGTTAACATTTGTTTGCACAACACTCCTTCCGCCATGAGCATTAATTATGTGTTAGGCACTGCAATAATATGAAAGATTTCTGAGTTTTTGAAATCTGAGCATAAAAAGCTTTCTAATGTTACAGTATAGAGCTTTAATAGAGGGCACTATTAAGAAAAATGTGAATAGGTCCTTAATGAAACAAACTAAGAATATATAGTATGTATTAATACTTTTTAATATATGTCTTTGTAAAAGGAACACTAGTGAGGTGGCATCTTTGGTTTTGTTTTATTACTTGTATTTTCAGAAGTACAGAAAAATGTAATTAGGCATTGATTTAAATAGTAAGAGGACTGAAAATACTATGTAGAATGTGTATATTTGACCTTGAACAGCACAGGTTAATGTGCATGTTTACTTACATGCAGATTTTTTTTTCAATAAATATACAGTTGGCCCTCCATATCCCCATGTTTTTCATCCTAGGTAGGGAATCTGTAGATGCAGAAGATGAGTCTTATGCATGTCCTACGCCACTTCATACAAGAGACCGGAGCATCTCCGGATTCTAATAACTGTTGGGGGTCCTGGAACCAATCCCTCGTGGATACTGAAGGACAACTGTAGTAAAGCTTTTGGGGAGTCAAAAGTTATATGGTGATGTTTAATTGCACAGGGGTCAGCGCCCCTAACCTCTTGGTTGTTCAAGGTTCAATTGTATATTCTTTAAATAATACAACATGAGGCTAAGGAAAGTAAAAAATATCAATCAAATTTTAAAAATATATAATTTGGGAACTACCATATACTTAAGAATGTGAGAGCTTAAGTATATATCAAGTTAAGCTGTTTGTTTAATAGATAAATTATTTTTCACAAGTTAAAAAAGTCAAAAAGCAAAATCTATTTTAAAAATGAGGCTTTAGTTAAAAAGTTAAAATGCCACCAAAATGTGCCAAACTTGTTTTGCCAGTTGATATTCCCAGAAATCAAAGCTTTGTCTGTCTAGTCTGCATTTACATTTAGTCTGGGCATTTAATCTCTCTTTTGATCTTAGTTTTGCCATATACTGTAAGTTGTTTTATAAGGCTTTAATACTAAGTTAGTTTCATAAATTGTAAAACCATTTTGTGCTAGCAAACAGCTTATTATAAAACTACTCAGAAAATACACAGAGGAGTAACAAAGAATTAAACGAACACTATGATTCTTTATGTGTTTCTTTTGTTTAAATTATTTACCTCTTGTGAAAGCTGTTTTACTTGGTCCTTTTGATGTTCCAGGTCTTTTAAAACCAGTGAGTTTTGTTTTTCTAACTGAAGCACTCTTCTTGCCAAGTGGACACTAGGCAAATGAAATAAAAAAATTAATGCTTATAAAAGGAGAATGCTATTTGAAATATTCAAAATGCATTTGTATACTTGAAACTGACTTAGCATTTCCTAATAATACTTAAATATTAACAGAAAAAATATGAAGTCAAATAATATTTTCAGGTGTCAACCAATATTCTAATAACTCAGATTTTAAAAGTAACATTAAACTCTCCACAATAACATAACTGTGATATACTGGTTACTGCAGTAATGGTTTCTAGCCCTTGCTACAGTGCAGAATTACATTATGATTCTTGTTTGAAAAGACCACAAGATAGCAATTTACAGCTTTTCTCCATTTTTATAAAAATTTCCCATTTACACACAAATCAGGCAATTAGTTGAAACAATAATAAGCTGGCACTTTGAAAGGCATCAGTGTTTATCCCAGACAACACAATGCATTTCATAATACAAAACTCAAGTGAATAGATTTTCTGTTGAAAGAGAAGAGAAAGATGTATGAAAAGTGGAAAATGTCTAAAGGCAAAGTTTCCGTACTAAATCACAAGATGATTACAACTTATTTTACTGAGGGTAACCTTTAAATTTAGGTTGCTTGAAAGTTTAAAATCACATTCAATGTAAAATGTCCCAATTCTATTTTTAAGACACAATTTGGAGGAAGTAGCATGTTTTTAAAAAAGAATTGCTTATTATGTTGAGAAGACATGTTGCTCCAAAGACCCTCTCTGTAATTCCAAAAACTTAAAAATTTCATATCGATCACATTTTCATCCTATGAGCTGGCAATCTATTAATACATCAGCTGTGAATTCCCTGGAATTCAAGAAGACAGGATGTTTTACAATGACAGGAAGTAAAATATCTTCTTTCTAAATAAAACTATAGGACAAAAACAATTCCATTGTGTTTTTAATATTTTCTTACATTAGATAAAGGAATGCAGACAAAACTCTGAAAATGATAACTATCATCCTACACATCTATTTCTAAAAACTCGTTCCTGTTTTTTCCAAATACAAAGGTTGAGTTCTGGTAAAAGTTTATATAGTGAATTAGGTAGTTTGTTTATATAAACCAACAGTTTTATTAATATAAAATTTACTGATATGTAATTTACATACCATAAAGTCCACTCTTATTTAAAGTGTTCAGTTCAATGGTTTTCAGTATAGAGTTGTTCAACTGTTATATAATCTAATCATTTTAGGACATTTTTATTATCCCAAATAGGAAATCTGTACCCATTAGCCTCATCCCCCACCCTCCCAGCCCAGATCTGGGGAACCACTAATCTACTTTCTTCTTTTACAGATTTTGAAGGTGTTTGCAGTTTTTGGCTATATTGTTTTCTGTCCCCGGACCTAAACATACCAAGTTCTCTCAAATCTGACCCTAAAATAAGATCTCTACACATAAAATAATCTTAATGCTAATTTTATATTAATTTACATTTTAAATTGGTTGATTATATTATATGTTTACAAACATTAGTATTTTATATCATTAGCTCTGTTTTTTATTAGGCTAACTAAAAAACCTTGGGGTTACCTTCATTCACATTTTCATTCTCTTTCAGCCTTCATATATGTTAGGAATTTGTCTTTTCAACTTTCTGCCTCCCACAAAACTCAGTATCAGGGTCTTTTTGTACCTAGTAATTTCTTAATAAATGGATGTTGAAAGTAGAGACCACATTTGTGTAATGCTCAGTCAGTTTAGAACAATGAACACAATCAAATGCTATTGCACAGAATCAGAGTTACGAATGAGATGAAATGGAATAAAAAGGAATGTGAGAAAATAATGACATGCAAAGGTTACCCGTTACCAACATTTTGAAGAAGACAGGTACTTGCAGACATCAAGTTTAATAATATTAAGTAGCTCATTTGGTTTGGGTACTTTTTGTTTTGTTTGGGAATTACATAACTCTCTCATGCAGATATGGTCTGATATCATTTATCAATGCAAAATACCATGTAACATAAAACACTGAATTCAAGAAGCTCTTGGTGTGCTGGTGCTCAAGTCTTACCATCAAGGCTACTTCCTTTTACTAAGAAATTCCCTGATTTTGGTTGGGGGATTCTGAGAAAAATCAACTATAAACAGCTGGAAGATACCTTATGATTTCCTGAAATTGCTCATTAATGTGTTCTACTGTTCTGATCACCAGCCTGTAGTACCGTTTTGAGAAAAACTTTCTAGGAACTAGTACTGACATGAATGACTGTGACTATTATTATGAATGTTGATGTCATTTATGACACATAACGGTTATAACGTAGAAGATACTGTGGTACAATTCGTCTCCAATTGATCTATTGATCATGTTACAGAAATGCACTTCTAAGTCTCAGTTATAAAAATAGAAGAGTACATCTTGTAAGTACATCAGAAATGGTGTAACAGTACTAAGGTTCTCAGGTTGCCTTAAAAAGGACCCATTTAGCCTGTGATATTATGGGGGAGGGAGAGAAAAAGAGAACAAAACCAAGAATAATAAAAAATAATATTGTGAAATCTTTTTCTTTAAGAAGTTATATATTTAAGCAGATAGAACACATAAGATTACAATTTTTCATCATTATAATACTTGACAGGAAAAACAGGTTGAATTAGAAGAAACATATTTGTTAATTAATTGAATAAGAATTCATGAAAACATTCTTTAAACAAACATTTATTAAAAGCCTATAATCTACATAGGTACCAGGAATACATAATTTCTACCTGGAGGATCTATCTAACAGTTGACTGAGGAAGATGGGCAACTAAAAAGTCATTGTAGTGTGCTAAATGTTATGAGAGGACACAAGGAGGAATGAAAACTAATGCTGACTAATCTGGTGAAGAAGCAGAAAGCAGAAAAAGAATATTGTGGGTAGAGGGAAAAACATAAGTAAAGGATGATCTGCTAGAGAAAACTGTAAGGAATATGGTATCGATGGTTAAAACACACAGGACATAGCGAGGGTTGAAGCTAGAAAGATAAAGGCAGGGATATATAATGAAAGACCTTGTACCACAAGCTGTATTTAAATTTTATCATTAAGGTGGTTATGCATGTCATGATCAGATCTATGCTTGAGAGAGTTCTCTATCAACACTGTGGAGGATGACTTGGAGAAGGAAGATTTGAGCCAATTAGAAGGTTATGGTCATAGTCTAGACCAGTTCTCCAAAAGTAGTTATGTACAAAATAACCCACTGAACAGTGGGAAATATTAGTTACATTTATTTTAATATTTGTATCTTTTTAAGTTTTAATTTTTCTTTGTAGGTTTTATAATATACATAATATTCATTATTTATGATAGTACATGCCTATGACTTATAAATAAATATAAACACATAACGTATATTGGTGGGTATATGCTCAACTGCTTTTCCAATAGGGATTCATATCAAAAAGTTTGAAGACCACTGGTTTAGGTCAGTTTTGTCCAACAGAAATATAATATAATTAAAAAAATTCTAGCGGCTACATTAAAAATAGTTCAAAGCCCTTATATCACATGATACGAAAAAATTAACTCAAAGTAGATCAAAGGCCCTCATGTAAGACCTAAAAATATAAATTCTTATAAAATTTACAGGAGTAAATCTTCATTAACTTGGATTTAGCAAAGTATTCTCAGATATGGCTCTAAAAGCAGAAGCAACAAGAGAAGAATTAGATAAACTTAAAATGCTTTGTGCGTCCAAAGACATCATCAAGTTAAAAGAGACAACCTATGGAATGAAATAAAAATTTCAAAATATATATCTGATAAAGACTTGTACCCAGAAAATAAAAATAAAAATAACTCTTACAGTTCAACCATAAAAAGACAACCCTATTACAGAATTCACAACAGTACCCTACCTACAGTTCTAAATAACTGCGTACATACATCTTTGTACTCTTTGTACGGTGACTTATTAGAAAGTATAATAATTGGGTCAAACACATGTGTTTTGCACATTTCTCTTAAAAGGCTGTACAATTTTAAATTGTCATGAACTAAAATAAAAGTTCTCCGAGGACAGGAATTTTTTTTATTGATTTTGTTTTCTAATATATTAT
Source organism: Rousettus aegyptiacus (assembly GCF_014176215.1). Lineage (NCBI taxonomy): Eukaryota > Metazoa > Chordata > Mammalia > Chiroptera > Pteropodidae > Rousettus > Rousettus aegyptiacus. The sequence goes on from NW_023416286.1 coordinate 75,666,506, forward strand.
TCTAAGTGGCTTGAATAATACTCTGGTATGGTAATAACTTGTTCAGTAATAAACTACTGAAAAAATAAACTTTATGTAAGATCTCCTGTTTCTTCATAACTAGCCAATACTGGACATCATCAATCTTTAAAAGTTTTCTTAACCTTATAAACAACAGAATCTTATTTTAAATTAAATTTATTTGTGAGGTTAAACATCGTCTCATATAATTGTCAGACATTTGTATTTCTTATTTAATAAAATAATTTATGTCCTTTCCTCAGCCACTCCAAATCTTACTTACATGGCTAATTCTATTCTACATGTAAATTATTTAAAAATATCAAGGCCTTCTATAATCTCAAGTGAATCAACCTTATTTTCCACTAATGTCTACTTAATGTCCCACAACCACGTTCTGTATATGCCTTCCACTATAACTCTACTGGTCCTCTAGCCTAAAGAAGATAGGTTATTCCACTGTTTGAGAGTCCAACTTTTCTTAAAGTTTCACTTCAAGTTCCATCTCCTCCATTTCTAACCATACCAGCCTTTACTGATCTCTATTCCTTTGACTGATACAAATTAGCACACAATACAGCAATAAATTATGTCTTTTGCAGTGTTTATTGATTTTCTTTCTTATATGTTCATCTTTCCCCAACAGATGCAACTTACATGAAGGCATGGGCCTTATTCCCTGTAGTGTGTGATCAACAGAATGAGCAAGCACTTAATAAATCCTTCCTGACTGATTTTGTTGTACGTGAATTTTGTTCAAATGAATACACTTCTAGAAACCATATTTCAAGGTTGCAGAGTTTCAATATTGCAGTACAACTAATGCTCAGCATCTAAACTCTGAACTAGCAATGAAAAAGTACATAAAGTCGATAAGGGAAGAAGGCAAATGTCACAGATACCAACTCACCTGTTCTATATTTTAAAGATTCTCCTAAATCTTTAAATATGGCATGTCGTTGTGGTGAGTGATTTAGTGTTGCAGGTGGAATCTGTTTAGAAATCTTGGATATTGGAAATTGGAAGAGATGGGGGGTGTCATTTAACTGGAATTCAAAGCAAGACAAATGACGAATTGCTCAACTATAGCTGAGTTTATGTCTCCTTAACTACAATTCATATACAATGAAAACAAATCCTTTCCAAATTCTTTATAATGAGTAACTATGGATACAGTCAGGGAAATTGACTCCTGCTAAAGGTTATTTATTTACTTATTTTTCATAGAATGTACTAAACTTGGAGTAAGCACTGCTTTTCCAGGCTATCCGTTGAGACACTAAAGTAGGCAAAACACCACTTTTCTTATATATATATTAATTGTCATATGATTTTTACTTGTACCAAGATTAAGACTGCCATTAACTGAAATTAATAGTACAGAGTATGGTTTTGTGTTTAAAAAATTAAACCAAAGCTTCACTTGCTATCTGGTAAACTTATTTCGCCAAGGGTTATCTCTTAGACCTCTCATCACTTGACTCCAAATAGAAGTTATTCTGTTGGATCTGTCAATGGCTGTCGTACATCTGATTATTACATACAATTTCAAAATACTATAGCCCAGCCAATGTGAACATGGAGGACCTCTATTTATATCTGAGATGTCAAAGCACAATGGAGAACTGATGCTCTGTCCTGAGTCCTCCAAACGTTCCAAAGTAACAGTGTATTTATTTAGATACTTGCTAATTAGTTACTTGGTATGAATTAACACTTGGCTTTTAGATCCTTTTCAATTTTAGTACGTCAAAATTCTGTCTCTATTAGCATGACGTGAAAATATAATTCAAAAAAGGGCACATGTGCCAGAATGATTCTAGCTTCAGAATGCTTCAAGTTGGTCCCTGTACTGCCTGCTCTGGTGGCATTTATTGAGGACTAAATAGTGGTTTCATGCTGAAGACTATTCCTAAAACCAACTCAAATAAAATAAATACAACTTTCCTTAAGGACAAATTTGAGAACTCATACCTATGAGAATAAAGGAGAAAAAACAAAGGTTTGTTATGTACAAAAGTTTGCTAGAGGAAATTAAAGTTTCCTCTGCTTTATTTTTTCCCTTTATTATGAAGTCAATCGACTGTGAAAGTTTCAACTTAAAGCTCTAGACAGAAACCCAAACAAAAGGTCTATAGTATGCAGTAAATCTTGCAATCTGAAAGGTTTAAAAACCTTCAGAGAATTCTCCACATTCAGATACGCTGAAACGAACAGAGAAGCACACACTAAGACCACATGAGTGCCTGGGTGTTACCCAGTTAGTGCTGCAGGTTAAAGAACAGAACCAAAACATGTAACCAGAAAATCTTGTTTGCTATTTTCAAAACAATCATGACCGAAACAAAAACATTACTTCAGATTTTCAAGTTTAGTCAAGTCAAGAAGAGCCCATTTTATTTTAATCTACTTTAATTGTATAAGTCCTTTTAACTTTCTACAACTTTGTCCCAAGAAGAGTCTAACGCAACATTTAGTTATTGTTCATATCTCTGTTGAAAGTTCTAAAGGCGAGTAATCTTATTTACTAATTATAATGTATTTAAGAGACATTTTTGGGAGTTATTTTTCAAACTAATTTGGAAAGTTAATTTTCTACTTCTTTATAGGAAATTGGCATATAGCACATATCTTAAGAAACTGACTGATATCAAAGGAAGTAAATTTCAAAACTAGCTTCATGTTCAGGGGGCATCTCTACTAATTATTTCAAGAGATCTCATTAAAATTTTAAAACAAAATTGTTTTAAATGACAACTCAAATTGTGCCTAAAGTTTTTGGAACACTGGCTTTTGCTCTAAAATCAACTCTGCAATTTACTTTAATATAAACTGGCATAACTAACATTTATTGAACTCTATGCCAGGCGCTCTGTGGTAAACTTTGCATCCCTTTTCTCAATTTAATTTCATAATGTACCTTAGGTAGCAATAGGCAACTAATGAAAAATTTCAGTGGCTATCCAGTTTATTAATAGCAATACAGCACTCAAAAACAGAAGGCCTAAAAATTAAAGTTTCAGATAACCAATGAAAACTATCTTCTTAAAGAATATTCAGTGACATAAGAAAATGTTCAGGGTATAAAAAATTAAATGTCTAAATTATATACAATAATATCCTAACTATGTAAGAAAAACATATACCTGTATATATTTTTGAATAGTTTCTTTGATGGTAGGATTACCAGTAATTTTCCTAACACTCTAAAATAAACATGTATTACTTTTATAACCAGAAAGTTCCTCCAATGAAGTGTTACTCAAAAATACTTAAATTTGGTTGGTGAATATTTGAGATTTTACATTAAATTTAGTATGAATAGACGATATTGTGTAGTCGTTGGGAAATAAGTTCTTTTGAAATTTTAATATTTTTTGGTATAGGGTGACATAATGAAAACTTAATCATGCAATTATTTCATGTGCTGTTCTGAGCTGTTTTATAATTCACCTTTAAGTTTTCATTGCTTTAATTTCAAATATGAAAATTTAATATAGATTCTCTCTCAAAAGGTTAAATTGCTTTCATTTTAAATAAATTAAACTTAACTAGAGCACAAAGCCATTGACTTCTTTACAAATATCCATTAAGAAATCAAATATGGGCTTTGCGAACTTCAGAAACAGGGATCTAACTTCCTTGCCACTGGTCAATTCTGGGCATACAGCAGGCACTCAATAAAAGTTGTCGAATGAATGGGTGAAGGAATGCATAAATGTCCTCTTTGGCTATCTAGACTTACTTTCCCTACACTCAGTTTAGATGACCTGAGAAGCACTTCCTCAAAATAACCCTCTGGTTCACCATGAGAAGAATGCCTAGCACCAGCTGGTAGGAGATATTAATAGCATGCCCATTAGGCACTTGTTCAAGGCACACAGATAGCTCAGTGATAAAATCTTTAGAAATATTTGGACACTTAAGATTATTTGGAATATGAATCAGTTATGGTTCCTTAAATCTTCACTCTAAATTTTAAGAAATCAACATCTGTTTTAGAAATTCTTTTAAAAATAAGCAATAATCACTTTCGATTTGGGAGAAACTCAGTAGCTGGGCTAAAGAAAGCTTACAATAGCAAAATTCTTTTTTTTTTCTTGTGACAAGATTCTTTTGAAGGATTCTGATGCTAAAATAGAGGATAGACTTCTGTCTTCAAATTCCCATATTCAGTATTTTAGTAATCATTTACCAATGACAAAGAAGTCTCTTGTCCACTAAACTATGTTTCTATCCCTCCACAGGCAACATAATGCCTAAAAGCAGAGAAATGTTACAAATTACAAAATATCCTAGGTTACCTTTGGAAAGAATTGAGAAAGAATGGGAATGGGATTTGAACCCATTTTAACTGATTTTTCAAATAATACATAATTTAGAAATACTTGCATCTTTATCAGACAGAATGAACCTTTCCAGCTAAAAATTGATACTTGCTAGTAATCCATCCTTGATCTAAAATTTTCCAGATATCTAGCTTAACCAGCAAGAAACACAAATTCTAAGCATCCTTTTACTTCTCATAAAATGTTCTATATTTTACATCACTTTAGATAGCCATAAAGACATTATATTCTCTGAGCTATCATTTTACAGTTTATATAAAAGTATGTGTTAAAATCAGTTGCTTTTCTTACTTAGTGTGTAATGTCTCTTCATGTTTAAATCAATTCATATAAATATAAAAGATAAACAAGCAGCTTTGAGTTCTCAAATACTCAGATGAAGAGACTTTCTACTAGTCACCTACTAGGTAGAGACAGTACAGAATAAACAAGATGTAGTTGTTGACCTTGGGGAACTTTCCATCTAGCTGAAGAATCAATATGAGAAATGAGAGTTAATGACCTAAGAGAAATGCTCTTTTGTGTGGTAATGAAGAAAACAGAGATGTATACTATCCCTATTTTGCATGAAGAGGCAAATCAGGCTGAAGAGGTGGGGCTACATGGAAGAGCTTAACAGTCTGATAGAAACATTTAGACTTGATATGGTAGCGAATGGGATAGTTAGATATTTTTGCAAAGTGGGATGAATTTAGGTGAGCTAAAGGACTTAGGTCAACTAGAAAACTGATTAATATAGGTACAATTTTCTCTCAGTGCACTTTAAGCAGTATCTCACGAGATAACTAGACAGACGGTCTTTGAAAAATTTTCCTGGTCTTCCCAACGTCTTTTATACCTTCAGTCACAGTATATGTGCTATCTCCATCTCTCACTCTCTCTCTTTTGCTCTCTCAAGTATATGTCAAGAAATTGAAGCAGGTGAATAAAAAAAACAAGAGAAAAAAGGAACCATAATTAATCAGTCTTAACCTAAATTATTGGTACAAAAACATTTCTTACTCATTTGAAATTAATGTGAAAATAAACTTAGAAGGGTGTCATCACTGAATCCAATTATAAGAAAATTAATATACACTTCTATTCAACTGACCAATAAATTCACTTACAAATACATGAAATGCATGATTATTACTTACTGTGTTTTATTTTGTGAGCGATTTAATATTTATGCATACTAAGAATAAAGTAACTTTACTTTGTCATGCAATTCAGCACACTATCAAAAAAGCATAAGGTAAAATCACATTTAGCTTGAATAGATAAGTAAAACAAACATACACTGATTTTACCTTTGTTTTAGTCGTCTTTTGGCTGTTGTGGGAACATTAGCACCATAGCCATAGGAAAAAAGAATCCTTTCAGCCTCAACTTCATTTTCAACTGGAAAATATTAAAGTGTATGATGTGAAGTAACTTTTTCCCTTAACCGTGGCAGACATGAAAATAAAAGAAGTCATAATAATGAATTAGGGAGCATAATAATGTTAAAAAGGGCTAATGTGTAATCTCAAACAGGTCATTTGTAAGTAGAAGCATATTTCTTAAAAGTATATGCTTGCTTGGATTTGTTCTATTTATTTACTTTTATTTTTTTTCCTTCCTCTTTAACCCACCCTCCCCTTCTACCTCAACCTATTGATGTGCTGTTTCCCCTTAAGAACTGGATCTCTGAAGTTGGGGCATCTCCTCCACATGGAGTACCAACCAGGGCCTGGTGCCCACCCCCCCGGGGTATGGTCTGTGGCTCCACCTGGGGTGCGAACCCAGGACCTTTTGTGTGTAAAGCAGACGTACTAATCACTACACTATAGATTCACCCCCTTGCCCCATTTATTTTTAAAAGGTGTTTAAGGGACTGCATCATATGACGTATTAAGTTTTTGTGTTAAAAAACATAATATAGATATGTGTTATTCTAAATGATCCAAAGTCTTTTTGCAAGAAATGTGTTATGCAATTATTAAAAAAAAAAAAATGAATGATAACATTAACTTCATTAGCTCCCTTCTTAAGAAATGGCTATTTTTAATTAGGAAAGATGTTTGTGATTTTATCAAAAGAACTTTATCATAACTTGTAATAATAAAATTAAGCATTTAAGAAGGCTTCTCTGTGAAGAAAATGTGCAGTACTAGGAATGTACTGATAGCCTCTTTTTTTTTTAATTACAGAAAAATTCAGCAAAACCATTTCTTCTAAATTCTGCTATTGTTACACCACTTCCCAAAAGGAATTTTAGCCAACAGGTTAATATTTTATAGGTAAAATGTTTAAATGCGATGACAGTTTTACTATAAGCTGGGATTTAATATTTTATCAAAGGCAATAAAATTAAAGGTTTACTAACTCAAAGCAGTCAATGATATATAACAATTTTATGATATTATTCATCGACATTATTTTAATGTCAAAAAAAGAAACTCACCTTCAGAAGTGTTTCAGATTTAAAACAAAGCCACATATTTTACCTTAGTGAGTGAGGCTGACTAATCAGGCCAATCACTGTAATATGCACTTATTTATTGATTGATCCTTTGTAGTAAGTAAAAATTTTAGGAACACTCATTAGTGTTTTCCTTCAATTTGTCCCTATTTTTCACAGTGAATCAATATTAGTTTTCAGAGGCAGAATTTTAGTGGTGAGGGACACGTGGAAGGAAGAGCTGACACATGCCATTGGCAATAGTGTTATCAGGTATCACGGCTTCAGACTGGGCCTAGGAGAACTAGAGCTAACAGCTAGATACCTGACTCTTGTCTCTTAAATGACCTGACTCTTGTCTCCTAAATGGTTCTAAATTTAGAAGCGAGAGGGGTAAATTTAGATAAAGAAAACCTATCAGTTAGGTATTAATGGACATCCTAAACTTAAGTTTAATACTTATTGGATTAATAACTCATGTATTAACTATTCTTGTGGTGACTTGAATTACAGAAACAATGTGCTATACAACATGGTAAATGGTATTAAAAATATATGGCTTAGAAGGACAGAGCAAAGAGCGACTATTTCCGAGTGCCACTATTTTTCCCATGCTAGACACATTAGGAACATGTGGGGAGATCGTCATTCACAGAGAAGGTGCAAGAGGGAACTGCATATGAGAAGACGGAGAGCTGTGAAGTTTTAGTTACTGTAAGAAAAGTGGCTGGAGTTAGTCTGGAGTACAATGGTAGTAGGAAGGTAGGTTTAGTTCTGTGAATGGGACTTGTCTGCTTGGCTCAGGAATTTGTATTTTATTCTGTAGTCAACAAGAAAATAATACAGGAAAGTGAGATGACCAATAGATTTTTGTTATTGATGCTGATATTGTACAAAAAATTCCAATAATGAGGAAAAGCATAGCCTAGATTGGTAGCACAGAGAACTCTTGACAAGTTATAGCAATAACCAGTTGAGACATGGTCCATAATCGAAATGGAGGATGGAGAAAAGAACTTGGATTCTAGACAGCTGAACACATGTACAGGTGAGATGAGGAACTAGATAGAATAAGGAAGGAATCAATTCTGACAAAAGCTGGCTTTAACCTTATTAACAGATTAAGAATATAGGAAAATCAGTAAGTTTCAGGGAGAAGAAAAAATGTAAATAATGTTAGATAGTCAATGACTGCAGGAGCTCCATATGCAAAGAAGGACATATGCAAAGTAACAGAACTAAGAAAGAGTATTGGTCTTTGAAAATAACATATGAAATGATAAGGCATGAGAAACAGAAAGATAAATGAGTCTAATCATAAAAAAGTCATGCTAAGGAATTTGACTTTCAATTGTCTTAAGATGATAGAGAGGCATTTAAGCAGGTTTACGGTATGATCAAACCTATATTTGATAAAGATTATTACTCTGACTCCAGTGAGATAAATTTGGAAACTACTGCAATTATCATTGACCTTGAAAAAAACACATTGATAGGAATGAAATAAAAGGTTTTCTTAAATTTGCCTGTAAATATAACGTAATCTTTAAAAGAAGATGTGCCTCAAAGAGATTCAAATTTTACTTTAACTTCAATTGAAGTTTAAACCCACTTTTATAAGAATGCACTGTTATTTCTGACTTTTGAACAAAAATAAAGTACTGGAGCAAACATCAGTTAATAGTGAAATATTAATTTAAAATATTCCCTTAGAGTCAGGGACAACACAGGAACATAGCATAATAAGAAGGAAAAAAGAGGAGGTAGAAATTAAACAAAGATTATAACGGTAGATTCAAAGAATTTCTATCTGTTCTTCAAGACGCATATAAAATGTCATCTCCCCTCTTAGGTATTCTTCACTTCCAAGGTTGAATTAACTCAGATCTCATGTGCACTTTTACTAAGAACTGCCTATCTCTTGCTAATAGCACTTAGCTTACTACTTTAATTATCTGTTAACATATTTGTCTCTCCCAGTAGACCAGACTAGGAATTTCTATAAGCAAGCATTATTGCATGAACTACATTTCCCCAGAGTCTGGCATATGTAGATAATAATTGTTGAATGAGTGAATTAGATAAATGAAAAGATAAAATCTACCATAGTTAAACTGTTTTCTTTTTTTTTTTTATCCCAACCGTTGGAATTAGGACTAATTTTTAAAATATAAAATATTCTTTTTTTAAAAAAGTCACAAATTATATTTGAAAGAAATGTACCAAAGCAGTTTTAGAAACAATACCAGGTTCTTTATGCTGCCAGAAATAAAAAGCTATATTTGGGGAGGTGGGAGGCTTACTTTCTGCAGTTTGCATTATTATTTCATCAAGCTCTTTTTCCAATTTCTCATAAATGTCCAGCCTTGCCTGATGCTCAGAGTTCTGTGCTTGAAGTTCAGTAATGCGTTTTTCAGAAGAGGCTTGGAGACTATAAAATTCTTTAGTTAAAACCTAACAGTGAAAGAAAAGAATTTCAAAGGCAGAATTAAATAGGGTAATAGTTAAGACAAAAACGTGATACAAAAATATATATATATTTTTAATGATTTAGATTTGAAGAGAAAGCTCAGTTGAGATGACTGAGGAAATAAAATAAGTTTATGTCTAAGGAAAACAAATTAGTTGTTTTTAGTTGAAAATTACAAAGCACTTTATTATATACATCGAATAAAAAATAAAGTTAAGGTGTTTCTCCATATAAGACATTTACACAAAGGAACACAGTAATTACTAGTCACCTGCATCCACAGACCAAGTGGGTAGGTCTATGGGAGAGTGGTTTTCATACTGCAAGTTACAACCTTTACGAGCTCATGAAATCAATGTGGATTGCAACGAGCTAAAAATAACAAAATAGAATGGTTTAGAAAACATTAGCACTGTATGTTGTATTGTTTAGTGAAGTGTTTGTTTCAGATTTTAGAAAGTGCTTCCAGATATTAGAAAGTGCTTCTCTATTTTCCTATGTATAACACTGAAATTTAAACCATGGAAAATAGAACTTGGAAAAGGTGGATTCCAACTCAGCTTGTGGATTGCTGTCTAGTGGAAGAAGTGTGGGAGAGTATGCTGCAGAAGATTATGACTCAGGTGGCTTCCCCAAAGGTACCTGAATTAGTTTTAACTGCTGAACACTGGTCTGCTTTAGAAATGAACATCATCTACAATCTTTACTTATGTTTCTTTAAACATGTATGTATTTAATATCATTTGTATGTTTTTCCCTAAGGCTTCATTTTTTTGTGAGACCCTTTATCTTTTAAATCTAATTTACTTATCGAAGTGCTTTTCAGAAATGTAATCTCTGAGATACGTAATGAATACTTACATGTTAGTTCTTTAATCATGCTAATGAGAAGTGTGGGAGAGTATGCTGTTTTTAATGTTTATTTCCCCAAAAGCTAAAATACATAAGAACGTGATTGCATGCAATCATACAGTGCATGAATACAGCAAAATATATAACATACTAATTGAAGATCTTTTAATTAACTACTCTTGGACATTTAAGTTATTTCCAATTTTTATTATAATAATGCTGATATACACCATTAATATAAATCTTTAGAAGCATCCCTTATTTTTTTAAGAAAAATTCCTTTAACTAAAATTACCAGATCAACTTTTCAAGGACATTAACACAGGTTACTACATTGTTCTCCAGAAGGGACGTTCTGTTTTTTAAATGCATGAGATTTCCCATTAAAGGTTACTCTTGTCAGCACTTTAAAAACAAGAGACCTATATAAGTTTTAAAAAGTTTAAATTTACATTTCTTTAATTGTTAGGGAGAATACATATTTTCATTTATTTTCTTAGCAATTTGCATTTCTTTTCTTGGAAACAGTACATTCCTTCTTTCCACCTATTTATCTAGAAGAGGAAGGTATGTCCTCTTGATAAGAAGTCTTTTAAAATTAAGGACACATGCCCTTTCTCATAGGTAACACAAATATTTATAAAGCTCAGTATGATATGGACCTTGTGCTTATGGAGCTCACATGCTATGCTAATTTTAAAAGAAAAGTTTGTTCATGTACCTCCAATTTTTTCTGATATTTTTCACATTCCAACTGACACTGTGTGAGATTTCTTGCAGTTTCCTCTTGTATAAGTTGAACACGCTCACTTTCAAAAGATTTTAATTTACTTTGATGGAGAAATTCTGATATTTTGCTTTCTGTACTAAGTTGTAGTTCTCTGTACCTAAAAGAAACAGAATGGTTATGTGACTAAAGAAATTTCAATGATTTATATAAACATAAACGTTATTTCAATTTTTTCACACCCCCATTTTATTGTGAAGTTAATAACTTACATTTATTCAGCAAAGGGTTTGTAAATAATTTTGATAGGTATATATATGGAAATATGCTCAGTCGGGAGAACAAAACATACCAGTGAAACTTCCTCTATTTGTACATAATGTACACATTATAAAGATAAATACATAACTACAAGTAGTCTATTACAACACAGATAAGGAACACTGTCTTTATTCTATAGGTATAACTAGTAATAAAAACATTTCCATCGAACATATAAATCATCGCGCATTATAAATTTAAAAATGCTTCAGGTTGATTCTGTTCTAACAGAAAGCAAATCACAGACATATTATACCTTTTCAGGGAGCTATTATGAACCCCGTATGGTACTAGACATGTTACTAAAATTCATTTATTCAAATATTTATTGTGCTAGTCAATGTGCTAGGTCAATATATATATATTCAATGTAGACAAAATTTGTTTTTTTCCCCCTTAAAGAACTGTTTTCTGGGGAAGACAGGCAAATAAATGTGAAGTTTATCAACAGAGTATGGTTAAGTCCTATACTAGGATAATCTCTGGGTTCAATGGGAACATAGAGGAAGAGACCTAAACTGGTTGGAGAGGGGGAGAGGAACGGAAGGAGGAGGGAAGGGGAGGGTATATGTGTGCGTGCGGGCGTGCATAAAGCAGGAGGGGGTATGTGGTGGGAAGTATTCTAGGAAGCAGCAGCAAGAATATGTGGGGCAGGGAAACAGCAGTCTGCCTTAGTCATGATATATGTTATTAGATCCCTACAACAACGCTATTAAGTATTTTGCAGATGAGGAACCTGAGGCTCAGAGATGGCAAAAAATTTCTTTAACAGTAAGAAGCTGTATATTTTACGATGGGCCCCAAATCCAGCTATATTTGACTCTACAGCAGTGATCTTTCCACTATTACATGATATTCTTAACTGGCATTTCTGAGGTCAGATAAACTTTCAAATGTTTATTTAAAGGTCATTTCACTCTTGTAAGTGACGATAACAATACCAAAGTATACTCAGAGAAGACAGGCATCGGATATTTGCTATAGGCTACTTTACTCTTGGCACTCTTATTTTTGGTAAAAGCGACTCACATTCAGATTGGTGGAAGTTCCACTGAATTCATACTAGTATATATAATATACAGCAAGGCTTTAAGGTGAATGTTAGCTTGTGTTTTTAACTTTTTGGTATCAATCATATTATATATATATATATATGTGTGTATATATATATATATACACACACACACACACACCCCCCATACATATATATCTTTACAATTTTAGTTAAAAATACCTTTTTTATATGGACAAGCCAACACTGATGTTTGTTGTTGAGACAATATACATACCATAAAGTTCACTCTTTTAAAATGTACATTTACTTTTCACTGTACAATTCATTTTTTTTATTATATTCACAAAGTTATGCACTACCACTAATTACAAAACATTTCCATCACCCCAAAAAGAAAGCCCATGACTATCTAGCAGCTACTCCTCACTCCCCTCTCCCCCCTGGTCCTCGCAACCATGAACTTACTTTCTGTCTCTATGGATTCCATATAAATGGAATCACAGAATATGTGCTTTTGATACTTTCAAGGTTCATCCATGTTGTAGCAAAAATCAGTAGTTCATTACTTTTTATGGCTGAATAACTCCATTGTATGGATATAATGCATTTGTTTATCCATTTATCAGTTGACAGACATGTGGGCTATTCCCATTTTTTGGCTACTATGAAGAATGCTATTAAGAACATGAGTGTAGAAGTTTTTGCATAAGCATGTTTTCATTTCTCTTTGTTAAATATCTAGGAAAAGAACTGCTAGCTCATATGGTCACACTTTTTGAGGAACTGACAAGCTGCTATCCAATGTGGTGTTACTATTTTGCATTCCCACCAGCAATTATGAAGGTGACCATTTCTCCACGCCCTTATCAAAACTTATCATTGTCTCTTTTGATTGCAGTCATCCTCATGGGTGTGAAGAAATAAAAACTTATTACTCTTAACTGACACGAAAATGTCTCTGTACTACCTGGGATAAGTTGCTTTTTAATATAAATGTATAAAATGTGTGAAATCAATACCTATTTTATATGTTAAACCATAGGACACACAAAGACTGCATTACTAAAATAAGTTCTGGATAAGTTATTTAGAATGTGATATTGATTTTTAAAATAATTTGTTTTGAAAAGATTAAACTGCGTTCTTATGGATTCAGGACATTGTGGGTAATTCTGAGATCAATGCAAACTCCAAATAAGAAATTAAAGATTTAGCTTTTAGATTCTACCTGTTCTTCTTATTCATTATACAGCACTTAAAAGTTACTTTTAGCACTATTATTCTTTCCTTGTATTATTGAAAAGTTAAGAATAGTTATCGCCTAGAAATTTGAGAATGCTGTTTAATAAAGTGACGAACCAAAAATGTTAATTCTGTAGATCAAATGAAATTTGAGAATACTAAGTTTAATAAACTGACAAAACAAACGATAATTCTATAAACTAAATAATAATTCTAAAAGACTAATCTATTGCCATGTTTATACAATGAAAGTATCTGCCTCAAATCATTATGCTTTTTTAATAATAATCATTTCAATTTGTTAAATTGACCTGTGAAAATGCTGAAGAGACATTAGAGCTGCAAAAGCAGTTCTATAAGCAAGGAACAGATATATAGCTTAGTCTGATAACTTCAGGTAACTACCTCTTGCTTGATTTGCTAATATAATCTGTCACAGTTAACTAAGTTGATTCATCTCATCTTATCCTCTTAATGTGAACTTCTTATTTGAACTAAGCCAATATTATTTACATGTTAATCGTTTTATGTTTAATGTTTTAATTCAGCCAGTAAGAAATCAAATTTCCTATAAAGTTAACATATAATCAGAATATTCAACTATCCTCATAGCCATCTCATCTCAGGCTCCAATTTAGCTGGATTGCTACGTTTTTAATTTAAAAAAAAATTTTTAAAATAAGATTCATCCACATATCACATACTACTGTAAAAAGAGTAATATAAAGTCCTAGAATAAAATGCTTGCTCTGAAGGAATTGCAACAGAGTTTTGGGCTGGACATATAAAGGAGAAGACGTTAAAAAGGTGGAAATCAGCTATTAGCTAGGAAGCTGAGCTAAAAGATGCTAACAAATGTTCTCAGGTTATGGTGAATTAAACTCTAAGTACGTGACATGTTCTGTAACGCTGAGAACTAACCACAGGAGAGACATCAGCATGGCACTGGATTCTCAGAAACGAGAAAACTCATTTTAACGAAAGCACTAGATTGAACATTAAATAACAAGTTTTCATAACAGTATCTACCTTAGCAGTCTTTACATAAAAACTACGGCGAAAGTTTTGCTCATTACACTCTGATGTATTAAGCCAAGCCATGTATATGATTTGTTCCCAGCCCTTAGCAACAGGTCATCACTAAGGTGAAAGACCACGTGGTTATTAGCCTCTTATTTAATCTTACTTTCTTATTACAATGAGAAACAGCTGATCTTTTAATTTTGTCCGCAAAATATTCATGGCTTCCCCAATATTAAACCTGGATATTTATTTTGAACTCAGTTATCTAATCTCACGTGGTAGACAGGCAGTCTAAGGCAAAATACTCAACAAATGTTGTATTCAGTGGTAAAGTTCCCGAAATTTCCAGGACCATCTTTCATTAAGAAATTTTAAGAGCTGGTCCGTTTGGAATTAAGGAAGTGCAGCAGTTGAGGAAAGGTATTAGTGTGGGTGCAGGAGGACAGCTGTGGGTAGATAAAAGGGCACAGGAAGTAAAACCTATACAAGGAAGACTGGCAAAAGAAGCTAAGGAAACTATTACAACTTCCAGTGACTGATAAGAGTTCAGGAAAGGGTGTCTTCGGTAGTCGGGCATTAGGCAGATTAGCTAGGCAGAAAGTACTGAAAGGTACTTTGGGTCAACACAGAGAAAATACTGTGGTATAAAAGAATACATGAGAGCAGGTAGTCATGGCTGGACCACTAAATCCTTTGTGTGAGGAGGGTAATTTAATTCTAAATTCCACAAGCAAATGGGGCAGAGACTGATGATAAAACTTTCTACGAGTAAAAAGAGTTCTTTGAAACAGAGATGGGCCTCAGTCTCCAGATGGCAAGCCTTGGGTAGATGGTAGATTTCGCTGTGGGAAAAGGGAATTGACAAGGGCAGAAGTTGGCATCTCTAATCAACTGAGAATCAATCCTGCTTACTGCACAGGTTGGGATATCAATCTCACTTTACTTTGGTGTGTCAGACTCCTTTCCCACTTATTCTTTTACTAAGGCCTTATAGAGCTAATGTTCGATTCCTTTAAATTACTCATTTTGGTTGCGTTAATAACTAATCCATACCTTAACTACTCTTTGCATCTGCTATTTCTAACTTTGAGTAGATAAAACTCATTTTCAGTCTTTTTACAGAGAATTTTGGTTGTATTTCTAGACCTGCACCACATAGTCAGAATGCCTCTGGATGAGTCACTGAATACAGTTAACCAAACCCTACGATTCACTTACTCCAATTAAGAACTGAGATAAAAACTGTTCATTTGGATTTTCTTCTCTGGCTGAGGAAAGCTAATCATCTTAGGTTAAAATACTAAACTACTAAGTTTTCAATTACCTCTACAGTTTTTTCCCCTTTGCTCTCAACAGTATATCCACATCTATAGCTGTATCTGTACCTATATGTAATATTATATTAACTAGTATTACACCAACTATGCAATTAAAGTATAATGAGTATCACGCACAAGACACAATACTTTTTACAAAAGTCTTATTTTTGTTTCTTCTTTAATAACTGCTATTTATACAGGGCTAATTTTCCATTAACCAGAAAATGTTGTTCTTCAACATCTACTTCATTTAACAATATCTATTGTGAACCAAATGTGCTAGGTATGATAGTTATCAGTGAGCCATAAATACCATAACTGCTCTTCGAGCTCACATTCTAATGATGGGAGATAGACAAACAAATGTAAGTTGCTAATGCTAATAGGTTCAAATAAATTAATAATAATAATACAGCAAAGTGAGGGAATGGAAAATGATACCGATATTAGTGGTGGTGCTTTTTTAAGGTTGGGCAGGAAAGGCATCTCTCTCTGTTAAGGTAATATCTAAGCAAAGACATGTATACCAGGCTTTATTGAAACATGTATTTTAGAACTTAACTAACTGGTTAATCAGACAATATTAACTGGCTTTATATCATATTCAAGATTTATATAACATAGGCTTTTTCGGTTTAAAGAAAAGATATCATATCAAACATATGAAGGAAACAATCCCTCTGTTTCAAATACTGATGTGAAGGCTGGTAGCTAAAATTACGTACCAAACTATATAATGGATTTAGTAGAGAGTCTAATCTATATGAATTGTAACTAAAAGACTAAATTTTAAAAAATGCATTTATGATATCAGGATGAGTGCTACTATTTCATAGGACTGAGAAATAGTTACTTGAATAAACAATTCTGTCATCGTTTAAAAATAATTTGCATTCATTTTTATTTTGAGGTAATTAATAAACCCCTTAAGAAATGTCCTTTCACTATTTATAGTCAATGTGTCTTTTAAAAAGTGTCTTTTTAATTTTCATGCTGATTATACAAGCAATATTTATTATAGAATTTCAGAAAATACAGAAAAAGAAAAATATAATCGTAAGCCCCCCAAATAATTGCTGTCTATAGTTTCATATATTATCCTTCTTTTCTTCTCTGCACAAGTAAATATTTTCAATTTTGAAAGTAATTTGTGAAATCCATTTTTAGGGTAAAAATACCAAATATTACAAATGTAGATTACAGACATCTTTATCACTACTCTTAATTTCATTTCCCCTTTCAGAAACAACTACTGTTATCAGTTTTCTGTGTATCTTCCTAAAGGGTTCTTTTTTTTTTTTAAATACACAATGCATGTGTATTATACACAGAAGGATATATCAGTCTTTTTCTTCTTTTTAAAAATGGCATCATGTCACATATACTCTGTAACTTCTCTTTTATCACTTAATGAGTTTTGGGATCTTTCCATGTCTGTACCTCATTCTTTTCAGGAGACCGCAATGTAGACATAATTAATTCCAATTCGCTTATTTAATTCTAAACTGATGACTATTTAGATGGGTATAATTTAAAAATTAGAAACAAATACTTCAAAGACCATCCTAAATGTTTCCTGGACAAATGAATATTTCTCTAAGAAAGATATAAAGTAGAATTCTTGGGTCAAAGGATTTTAAATTTTAATAGATGCTGCCCAATTTTCCTCCCACTGACAATACCAATTTAAAATCCTACCAGACATATATGAAATATGATTTCTCCACATCCTCAGCAATATTTAGTATTATCATAGATAACAATGTATGCTATGTACATTATATGTGAAGCATACATTCCTATAGGATATATTATTCTTTTTTCCTCTGGTATTATAACTTAAGAACCTTCCTATGCTATTAAACTCCTTAGATAAGTATTATTTTTATTGGCCCTGTAATTTTCTATTCTTAATTATTCCTCTTTTCTCACCTCATTTTCCACACCAAATAATAGTACCTGGTTTATTCACCCATCTGATGCAATGGGTTTTACTCTGAATAAAGTCTGAATTTCCAAAACCAAAATACATCCTTGAAGGAAGAAGGCTGTTAGGGTTAAAGGCTGTTGCTCTAGGGATGTGCTGTAAAGTAACCACACCGAGAGCACCGCCTGGCTGTGTGTGGAAAGGCACAGGAGCCCCAGCTATGTCTGCTTTACTGGAGGACATGTCCATTTGGATCCATATATTCTGACGTTTCTTTAAAAAATATAGACTTGACTTCTTAGTCCTTACATACTTAGTTAGATGTATATCATGGATACATCAAAATCATATAAGGACATTTACAGTTATATATAAAGAAAAGAAAAAAGAATACATCTTGAAGATATGGTATCACTGCAGGTAAAAATATCTGGGAGAAGGGAGGTTGGAAAAGAAAGTTACTTGGTTTTTTATTACATGGTTTGACTTAAAAGTAATTTTAATAAATGCAACTCAAAATTTTTTGATATGAGCAATTTAAAAAATGAAAAATTAAGTAAATTCCATTTAAATAATTTTGGCTGAGCTATTATTTACTTCTTCCAACCAAGTATCATTAGCCAAGTAAGGGATGAAGTACGTATCATGACATCATCGATATCTAGTAAATTATTTGTTTGGTTAGTTTTTAAATATCCTGAAAACATTTAGAAGATTTCTGAACTCAGAAATAAGCACCCCTGCTCTACTACACCCAATCGATAATTTCTAATCTGCTATTTTAAAAAAGCGAAAGCAAAAAAATTTATGTAGTTTTCTATATTTCAGAAGATACCAAATTAATGTACATTAAATATACATTGACATTTATATAAATACAACTTACAACTAAATTTTGAGGCAGATTTGTGAAAATCTACAGATATTTCTTTAAAATAACTTTTCATCACTGTATCTTTAATATTTAAATGATGGTTATATTTTTTAATTATATAAATTTATATAATGATTGGAAAGGAGGGTCGATCAGAATCTCCTGCTATCCAAATAACATACTGGCTTTGTATATTGTAAAATATCCTCTTAGTGGAATGTGTTTGTTTTCTAGTAGAAAATCACTGTAAGTAATAAGAAATTTACTGATAGGAATATGTTGAACATGTGAAAGTTCTGAAGGTAGAACACATGTTTAGAATAATTAATATATATTAGAGAAGACATGTGAAATTGCTTTCCTTTCATTGACAGGAACAGAGTCTAGATGCTGGTCATTCCCTTTCAATCATGGAATTTTCTAAACTGAAAAGAAAGCAGGTAGAGAAACTTATAGAACCACTATCAATGTTTCAGCAATGATTACTAAAGAACAGAAAGGAATTTAAAAGGCGTTTGGCTATTTGTCCAAATGTTTCTGCTATTTAGATGATTTCTTCAACCAGTTCACTTCTCAGCTGTAATACTACATCTGTCATTTTTGGCTTACAAGCTAATTCTTAAATGAATGTGAGAGATCTTTTTTTGCAGAGTTAGAAACGCTGAGTATGTTTAACAACTGTACCATGGATTTATAAGAATTTCAAGCATGTATTTAGAGTAATTCAATGCATCTATCATATCATGATCAAATAAAGTATGTAATGTCATTAATAAGATAAACAATATGTAGTATTATTTGGCCATCCTATAAAGGCAAAAATACATACTGCAGGTATGTGAAGATAAAAGTACTTAAGTGAAACAAACATAATGAAAGGAATGTTGCCTTAAAATAAATCAAAGCATGCATGAGATAAAATTAGAGTAAAATATTTTATGACAGTGTTTGAAGGAGTAGCTGTTTTCCCTTTTGTGACAACATGACAACAAACACTTAAAATTCAGCTTGAATCATCCTTTGAACCAAGAATATTTATTCTATCAGTGCTTCACAGCACTGGAAACTATTTCATGCTGTGTTTGATATATACCTTAGAGTGTTGGGCTACATTAAAGAAAAAAAACAGAAAACATAAAACTGAATCTAAAAAAGTCATAAGACCTCTGTCTTCCTTTCAATTTTGCTGTGAACATAAAAAATGCTCTAAAGAAATAAAGTCTTTTAAAAAAGCACTTTGGGAGGATGCTTTTATGAAGAGTGTCAAGTATGAACAGTGGCAGAATAGAGGTTAATCATAGTTTTGTCCTATTTTTCCATAATATACAGCTCAAAGAAAGGAAATCAATTTACTATGGTTAACATGAAAAGTACTGTATAAAGCAAAAAGGGTGGTAAATGTAACCAATAATCGTTTATTTAGACCAACTTCCTACTAACAGGTAAACATTGTAAGTCTTAAATCAGTGTTCTGGAAATGAGTTGAGAAATTCCATGATGACTCCAGGAAACTACTGAATAGTGATCTAGAAATCAGAGTTCTGGGTTCAAATCCAAGTAGTTTGGTAGCAGAGCAAGACTTTTTTTCCTTTTCCAAGGGTGAGGGTGATTCCTAGATTTTATCTAGCCTGAGAGGATGACCATCAGCACCATTTGTGGAACTGTTAAGAACTATAGATGTCATGGGTCTATTTTGGCTGATCTACTGAATTGAAATCTCTGAGACTTGAGAATGCTGAATTCTGGGTGATTCAATGAGCTAATAGTAAAATGCTTACAAGGTGCCTTCTACAATTAAAATGTTATTTGAGTGAAGAATCTTGTTTGATGCATCTTTGGATTCTTAGAATCTAGTATTTCACCTGGTATACTATAAGTTTATGATACATCTTTACTGAATGAATAGGGTTATATTAACCATTTTTGGTTCCATAAAAATTAAATTACTAAATAGTTGAAGCCAAGATAGAAAACACTAGTCTCATAAACTAATCTGATAAGAAACAGTCTTTTCTGAAAAATGTCAAAATCAGTAAAGTAAGATAATTATTTCTAGGTTTAGTTGTCAGTTTAAAATGAAAACAAATTACAGGAGTGACGGAAAAAGAAACCAAAATGATTATAGGATAGGTATGACAGAGCTACAAGAAAGATTAAAGTTCCTAAAAATGTAGTTTGGTTAATGACTAAGATAATACAAGGAGACATGACAACATTCTAAAAACATTTTTAGAACAAATGCAAAAGAGGGAGCAAAGTAGTATAATACAGTGTGATATATCTAAGTTCTGCAATGAATTAAAAATGTTGCAAAATATACACACTACATTAGGACTATAAGTGCAACTCATAGTCTGCCTACAAGAATGTAATGAAGTCTATCATGAGGGTATGTAAAACAGAAGAGAAGAAGAACATAATGAAGAGAATAAATCACTTTGTTAAGTCTGCTCCACTGTCTCTAAATTTCTCTCATTAGACTTACTAGACTAAATAACTATGTATTAGGTTTCCTATAAAATATTTTGAGATTTTTAAAAAGGTAAATATAAAATATATTATGCCAGTTAGTGCAGTTAACACATATGTTATGATCATATTTTTATTTCTACAGCTGTTTATCAAATGGGAAAGCTTATAAAATTCCAGAAGATATCTACATACCAAGGTATCTATTTAACCATCTATTTATGGCTATAAACATGACAGGATAAAAATGAAATAACAAAGTACCTAATACAATCATAAAAACTCAACGGTAATTGAATGAAAAAGATTAAGTATTTCTAATACAGTACATTATTATTTTGAAGAAATGCCTTCTCTTCTTAAATACTATCATGGGCCTTACTTTTCTTCCTCCATTTTCCCATGTCCCAGAAGTGTTGCTCCTCCTCGCTAGGCTGGTGGAAAGCTGGCACTTTAATTATTGCCCTGTCTCCTCCTCTTTGTCTCTTCCTGCTGTAACCAAGACCCAAACCAGTGGGCTGTGAGAGGCTTGTGACCGAAAGACAGAGATGAATCATAACGGCATTTTCTAAGGGAAAACCTGAATTGGTACGACTGCTGGTCAGCACGTGTAGAGATCACTACAAAGGAAAGGAGCCTAGCATTTCAATGTTTTTATGTTTATATTTGCTCTGTGTGTGTGTGTGTGTGTGTGTGTCTGTGTGTGTGTGTATTTTTCATTTAATCATCTCTAAAACTCTAATAGAATTTCAGATTATTCTACCTTTAGAGAAAAAGAAACTGAAACTCAGAAAAATTAACAACTTGTCCAGCTAAGTAGAAAAGTTGGAATTTGCACCCATGACTGTCTCAAATTTCTGGGCTCTTACACTATAATAACCTGTATCCAAGAGAGAAAAAGTATTTAAAAATAATAATAAAGCATGTACCAAAAACACACATACAATCTCCAGCAACACACCACTGGCGGGTAAGAGTGGACACACATAGGTAAAGGAAAAAGGTAGTAGAGACAAAGGTCATGACCGAAAGGTGAACGCAAAAGAAAAAAACAGGTGAGGGCTCTCCTCCAAAAGAATAAAACACATAAAGGCTCTCCAAAGGGCAGAGCAAAACCTGTATTTTGGGTCAGAGATTTAAGGAGGTTCTGGGAGGTGGAGGGTGTTACAGATGTCCTAAAAGGAAGTCTACAGAAAAGAGTTATTTTGCTTTGGACAAAGTTGGCTCTGTGCCTTGCCAATACTGGGTGTGAAAATAAGATAAGGCCTTTCCCTCAAATTATCCTTAAGACTAAAAGGGTGCCACTGCTTGTAAAATCTCTCTTATTGAGAAGTCTCTCAATTACTTTATTTAGAAATGCAAAATACTGTTTAGGGAAGACACATTGCCTTGCAAAGACCACAATCGATGCAAATTTTGAGTGCTGATATTGTTCACCTGAAGAAATCAAACACAGAAGCAAAGCCATTTAACACAGATTTAATAATTATTTCTGGAATGCAGCCTCACAACTATAATAAAAAAAGGTTTTAAAGATTATTTAAAAAAAATATAACTAATCTCATTTGAAGATCAAAAACATACCAGAAGAATAAAAAAAATAATAATGTTAATGGATACTTGTGGCTAAAGATGAAAGTATAATGACAATGTCATCTAGGGATTCAAACAGTAAAAAAAAAAAAAAATCGGTGACAGGTAGTATGTTTTGGAAAACTATATTGTTAGTTGATTCAAAATATGTCTCAACTGACCTTGAAGGTTCTTGTGATAAGACTGAAGTATTCCTTTACATTAATGTAATTTAGTATATTTACATATAAGTTAAGCAAGGATTTTGAAGTCAGACTGTGTGGGTTCAAATTCCACACCTGTTCCTTACTACCTGTGTCTGTTTCCGTATCTATAAAATGGAAATAATACTACCAATCTAACCAGTTTATGAGGATTAAATAAATTAATGTTGGTAAAATGCTTAGAACTGTGCTGTTACAGTAAGCATCATGTGTTTGTTGAATAAGATTTAATATTCAAGATTGCTAAAGCCTCCCCCAACCCCGCCCTTTTTTAAAAAAAAGCCTGTTGCAGGGAAAAATGATAGGTGACCTTACATGCCTTCTGGCCAAGCTGAGATGTCTCATCACGTTCTGTGTTTTCCTATGACCCATGAGATGTTCTAATTATTTAAAGTATAGGAATTTCAGAAGTACAGAGTTTTTCTTTTAGTCAGTAGGATGTAACATTCCTTACCATGAACTAAGTCTTCAAAGTCAAATAATTTTTCATTTTCCCAGCTACAGAGATGCACAGGAATGAGCATCGATGACATGTGAGTGGTCCAGGAGGACATGGCTAATGACCACTGCTACTTAATTAAAGCTGTTGAAAATATGGCGTAGATGTTTTAGATAAGGGGTCAGCAAACTTTTTCTGGAAAGGGTTGAGAGTAAACATTTTAGGTTTTGAGGGCCATAAACTATTGCAACAACTTGACCATGCAGTTATAGCATGAAAGCAGGCGAAGACAATATATAAACAAATGAGTGTTGTTGTATTCAAATAAAACTTTATTTATGCACACTAACATTTGAATTTCATATAATTTTTATGTGTCATGATATATTATTCTTCTGATTTTTTTTTTCCAATAAATGAAAAATAGAAAAAACATTCTTAGCTTGTAGGCTGTATTAAAACAGAT
The DNA here is from genome assembly GCF_014176215.1 of Rousettus aegyptiacus. Taxonomy (NCBI): domain Eukaryota; kingdom Metazoa; phylum Chordata; class Mammalia; order Chiroptera; family Pteropodidae; genus Rousettus; species Rousettus aegyptiacus. Next base: position 75,690,220 of record NW_023416286.1, read on the forward strand.
GTGAGGCTGGATTTGGCCTGCCTCTGATTTGAACTGTCAATCTCTGAGTTGAATTAAGAGAAGCTGTGGCACATCAATGACAACATGTTGAACAAGTCCACGACCTGGCTCTTATTTGCTGCTTGGAATAAGTTTATTGAAATACATGGCGGTTGTTCTAAAAATTGCTGTTTTTTATTAAGGCTATCAGTTCATTCAGAGCCCTCTGCATTCTCATTTGATGACTTCCTCTTTATTACGATCAATATCTACCCGGGAAAGGTTTCTTCTAATTCCTTCCTCTCTACCTTAAAACTTCTTTATATTCCAATTTTCTCGTCTCCTGTACTCTTGTTTCTGAGAACGTTCCTTCTCTGGTTTGAAGGATCTTAGTTCTCCGCTCAACTTTACCAAACACGTTAACTTCCTCATCATCACTTATGATTACATTTTTAAAACTTCCCTTTCCAAGTGCTTCTGCTCTACTAATATGCTTAACTTTCTTGTGTCCTGAAAGAAAAAAATGCCTCAGCTTTCACCTAACTTTGCCATTCCCTCCCAGCTAACAATAACCCTTCTCTCTTTCTCATTTGTTTATAGTAGCTGTTTCTGCATTTTTGCAATTTGACCTCTTCTGTACTCGTTTTCATTCCCACCATCCTTTGAAAGAGATCTTAAACTACTAATGATTTCTTTGGCTGACTTTCCCACCCCTACCATGAAAATATAGAAATAGATTTGAATATCGGCACAACCACCCATTTGGCAATACCTTTTTAATAACCTCTTAAAAAACAGCTTTAATGGGATATATTTTACATACATAAAATTCGCCAATTTTAAGTGTACAAGTCTATGGGTTTTGATAAATGTTTACAGTCATGTAACCATGACCACAATCACGACACAGAACATGTCCATCATCCCCACAAATTCTCTGTGCTGCTTTGAAGTCAATTCCTTCATCCTACCTCTGGCTCCTGGCAACCACTGATCTGGTTTGTGTCATTAGTTTTGTCTTTCTTAGATGTTACGTAAATGAAATAAAACAATTCAACGAATTCTTTTTAAAAGAGTCATCCATGTTGTTGCAATAAATGAAGTTTGTTCCTTTTTATTACTGAGTATTATTCCCTGATATGTACATACCAAAATTTATTCATATGTTCACTGGCTGATATATATTTGAGTTGTTTTCAGCTTGGGGCTATAATGAATAAAACTGCTCTAAACATTTACATTACAAGTCCTGTGTGAACACGTTTTTTATTTCTTCTGAGTAAATAACTAGAAGTAAGGTTGCCGAATCATACAGTATGTGAATATTTAACTTTACAGAAACTGCTAAACCGTTTTCCAAAATGACTTTACAATTCTGCATTCGTACTAGCAACATATGGACAATCCAGCTGATTTGCAATTTTGCCAACATCTGGTAATGTTAGTGTTTTAAAATCTAGCCATTCTAGTGGCCGTAGTGGTATCTAATTGTGGTTTTAGTTTTCATTTTCCTGATGAGTAATAATGTTAAACATCTTTTCTTTTGCTCGTAGGTCATTTATTTTGTGAAATGTCTATTTGAATCTTTTGGCTTTTTTGGGGGGGAGCGGGGGGAGTTTGTCTTAAGTGTAGACATTCTGGATACATATCCCTTATCAGATATCTGTTTGGCAAATATCTTCTCCAAGTCTGTGGCTTGCCTTTTCCTTTTTTATTAGAAGAGCAAAAATTTCTTATTTGGTAAGAAACACATTTTTTCTTTACAGTTCATACTTTGTGTCCTATTTATGTAATTTTTGATTAACCAAAGATTACTGATTTTTTTTAGTTTTAGTTCTTATATTTAGATTTATAAATGATTATGAATTAATTTTTATGTTCTGTGTAAGATGAAGATTGAGGTTCAGTTTTCCTGCATATGGGTATCAAAATATTCCAACATGTTGTCCAAAAGACTACAAGTTCCTTATGTATTACCCCTTCACCCTTCTTCTTAAAAACTGTTCTAGATATTCTGGGTCATGTGAATTTCCATGTAAATTTTGAGTTAGCTTATCAATTTCTGCAAAAAAATGACCTGCTGAGTTTTTCATAGGGAATGCACTGAATCTATTAACCAGTTTGGGGTCAACTGATACTTCAGCAATATTGAGTGTTCCCATCTATGAATCTATGAACATGATATATCTCACTATTTTAGATTTGTCTTACTTTCCTCAGCAATATGTACTAATTTTCAGTGTACAGGTCTTGTACTTTCTTCATATTTTGTTAATTTTATCTATTGAGTCTTTAATATTTTTGATAGTATTATAAAAGGTATTTAAAAAACTCTTGATTTCTAACTTTCGACTGGTTATTGCTGGCATATAGAAATACAATTGACTTCTTTTCATAATGACCCTGCATTCTGCAATCTTGCTGAAGTCACTTATTATTAGTTTTAGTGGCTTGTTTGTAGATTCCAGCTATGACATTTTTAGAAAACAATCTCTTTTAGTCTTAATATCCTCACTTAAAAGATAACAATAGTAAGAAATAAAAATTGAGAATAAAATTAATGAAAGATGAGATATCCGTAAAGCATTTAGCATAGTATCTGACCCACAACAGATATTAGATATTTATTAAACCCTTTCCCAAATTTCAGAGTTCAGAGTAAGTTTCAACAATGTTGACATGTCCCAAATCATTATCTCTAGGCCTGATTTTTTCCCCGGGCTTGAAATCCTTATTCCTATTTGTCTACTACATTTTACACAAGATTGATGCTGTAATTAATTAATTTATTTAAAAATTAATTTATTTTCCAATTACAGTTGACATACAATATTATACTAGTTTCACATACACAACACAGTGATTAGACATTCATATACCTCACGAAGTGATGTGATTGGTGCTTTAGAACTTCGAGTACAAGTCTTAAATCAAAATAATAACCTTCATTCACCCATGAGTTTGTTCTGTTTCTGAAAGTCCTATTTCTGATAATAAAATCACTGTCATCTCAACTACTTGGAAAACTTTCCAAGATACTTTAAAATCTAACCAGGTACTGAATCCTTCAATAACCACAATAGGTAATATATAATGTGACAAACGCTGTTGAACCTCGCAATTCTATGAGTTAAGCTACTATTATCTTTAAAGATGTGGAATCTATGACATAGAAGTTATATAACTTCCCCAAAGTTGTGCATCTAATAATAGTAATAGTATCATAACCTAGGCAACCTACCACCACAAACGGTACTCTTAAACATAAATTATATTGTACTCAATGTATGCAGACTGTGGAATTGGGAGCTATTAGATGATATTTAGGGAAATCCAAGAAATGTCTATTGATCCATTAAAATAAGCACCCCTGACCATGATGATCTTGAAAAAGACAGGTGCAAAGGTAGCAGTAGCAAATAGTAAATAAAATTATGATCATGTTATGAGCAGGGTTTATGGTGAAAACCTCAATTCAGAGGTCTCTGGTACACAGGGATGAACAATGTGATAGGTTTAAAGTTTAAGAGAAGCCATTAAACCCCAATGCCATTAACCCAGGCTGGCTCCTGGAGACTAAATACATTAGGGTGTACATATTGCAGAAGACTGAAAAGAAGTGTAAGTGAGAGCAGGGTAGAAAAACCTTCACCAGCCACCTTTTAGAAAATTTCTAAAACCAATTTTCCCATCTATCCCCTATGCCATCAGATTAATTTAGGCCATTGTCACCTCTCACCTAGAGCGCAGGCAATCCTATTCAGGATATCTCGAATTACCCTGAATAGATATCCATATATTACTGCCAAGCTGATTCTCTAAAATGTGGTTTTCATCATGCCATCCCTCATTGTTCGCTGTAGCAAATATGAGCTCTTTATTCTGACATCCCAGTCTATCAGAATATGAAACTATTTACCTCTGACTTAATTGTACACTGAATTACCTATTTTTCCTGATAATCTTTTAATTTTTTTCCCCCTCTTATGTGTAGAAAGGTTTCTGAAGTTTCTGGAATGCAGATCAGAGAGAAGGGCATTGATCTGCACATCAAAATTCACACTTCAAATAAATATATGTTTCATATACCACCTCTTCTAAAAGGTCATTCTCAAATACTCCCTTAAAATAGAGTATTCATAGACCACTACAGGCTCCTTAAGATATATAATATTTTGCTTTAAAATATAAATATGTACACACATTTATTCTTTTAGTGCTTTTAAAGTTCTTCTAAGATGTCACGCACAAAGGTTCAATGAATATTTACTTGAATAATTTCTAGTCCAACATAGGAAAAATTTAGGGAGGTATTTTAACTTTTTATTAGTCCAAACTCTACCAACGAGAAATCTGAGCACAACATACATATTTTTCTCCACATTCTCCTCTGAAACCATGGGGAGAGATATGTTTCTCTTGTGCCTTTTGATGTACACAGTAAAGTGCAGAGTTCGTAATGTTGGCTCTCATTTAAAATAAAAGGAAATAAGGCAAGCGATGTTAAACATTTGGAACTGACAGGAAGAAAACCCTAGGTTCATCCACATGTCAAAGAATTAAGAGAAACAGAAGAGTTCACAGAATTGGCATACAAAGACTCAATTCTCATGGGGAAGAGGCAATCATGGTGATTAATTTCTATTAGGTTCTACTATAAAATGGTAAAGGAAAATGAATTTAGCTATAGTGAATTTTACTTTATGTGCAATTATGTAGATACAGATTTATAACATTTATCAGATGGTATGTGCAATTAAAAATTCATAAAAGTGGTTATAAAATCAATTTTTATAAACTTCATAGAGAAAAAGATGCTTTTTTTCACAGTGCTGTCTAAATGAAGCTCAAGAATCACTATTGCTAATATTTGTTTTGAAAGCCCATGAGAAGTTTGAGCCATGAATGAATTTGACACTGCTTTAGTGCTCTCTATCATCAAAGAATTATGCATGGTTTAAGGAGCCATAACCTTCAGCTATTGCTTGGTAAATGTAGTATTGCCTAAAATTTGTGGGATGAAAACTGGTACATAAGCCTTTAGAAAAGCAATCAGAACTTACAAATTTCTTATAAGTGGAATGCTTAATATTTAAGGGGACTGCTGAATGTGACAGGAAAGGGCAGTTTTATAATAAAAATTCAGAGGCAATATTGGCTATCCTGGATACCAAGTGGAAGTAGATAGTAGTTAGCAACATGAAAAACTAGCTAATAATTTGTTTTCTTTTAGAATCATTCAGTTTATAGTTCTAATTTTCAAAAATTAGAGATTAGCACGTTAGTTAAATAATCCAATTTTGGTTTTATAACTGCTATTACTTTGGTCTAAAAAAAAATCTATGTTTACTATATACAAATGATTGAATTTCGCAACACATTATTTCTTATTTAAACATCTGTTGAGTTATTTCTGGATCAAATGCTGAATTTAACCAATGGCAAAAGATGATGAATGAGAATAGACATGTTTTGTGGCACAAACATACAGAACATTCCATTCTCATAAATGACAAGCTATGAACCATACCTTGATTTTCCTGTAAACTATTTTAAAAAAACTATTTCAAAGCTAGCATTTCATTGTCATTTCCAGGTACAAGAGTTCCCTTAAAGGTTTATATACGAACAGCCTATCTGGCCAGAATGATTGAGGTGCACTCTTGCCTGCAGCTGGGGAGATGTATTCTTTGGGCATATTTCATCTCTGTGATTTTGGACATATGGAATTTTAGAAATGATAGGCATCATTACATTTAGAGTATCTATGAATAATCTAGCTAATAAAAATTCACATTTGGGGTCCCAGTGAATTAAAAGAAAACATCTGAATTCTAATAATAGAGACATGGATGTCACTTAATTCCTGCTGTCTGAAGATACATCAACTCATTTTCTACTTTTTACAAATACATAGACTTTTCATTTGTAAAATAAAGACAAATTACCTTTTAAGTTTTTAAAAAAACACATGTATATATTTTTTTAAACTTTCAGCAATATGCAAGGGAAATCCCAAATCCTAATAAGTGAATTGCTAACCCTTAAAATTTATAGTAAGAAGAGGAAAGGAACCTCCTTCTCTAGAAGGCCTTGTACCAGTAAAGGTTATCCATCTGCAGGAAACAGTTTTACCAGATCTGGTCAGAGACTGCTCCCAACCGTTTATCTTTATGATACTGAACAGAGAACACAGATATATTTACTTTAAAAATCAACTAACTAAATGATGGTAATCATTGCTAACATTTATTGAGAACCTAAAACTGTATAATAAATCTCATTTAATTCTGTGGTGTGCAGAATTGTACATATTGGTTACGTTCTTTCCTTTACAGTAACAATTTCAATGGCTAAAAGGAATTGACAATATCTTCACATCTAGTAACAATAACTTCTACAATAGGAGAAACTAAATGAATACATACGTGGCATATACTATAGAAATATATAGGTTACAAAAAAACATTTATTAAAACCAGAAGGGCTAAAAGTTTGCTCAATGAAAAGAAAAATCTGAACAAAAAAATACATGAAATAGTTATTTTTATTATTAAAGCAGTCAAGATCTTATTTAATGAATCTCAAATATAGTAAAGCAAAATTTAATTCATAGAAAAAAGCAATTAAATGGTCTAAATGAAATTAATATAGCTTATCATAAAGCTAAATTTTTACAGTGTCTTAAAAATGTCCAACTATTTTCCTTAACCCTTAATGTCACTCCTATAATGTCCTCATTACTAAAAATCATGTAGGATAACTTTTAATTCATAATAAACATATGTCATCTATCATACGGTACAGAGTCTAGAATCTCTAGGGGGCCATTTGTTTAAGAGTTGGTAATTTGCTAAATGTTACATTAGTAGGTTGAAAAAATAATCCAACTTTATAGGATTTTAATCACCTCTACACGAGTTGACACCTTATAAAATTCTGGTTGGAAAATTTAAAAATAAAATGTTACTCTTATTGGAGGACCTGAATATTAATTCAAATGACTTAAAAGGCATATGTAGTGAGTTGAATGGTGGCCTTTTCCTGAAATATATGTCCATATCCTAAGCCCTAGAACTTGTGACCATTACCTTATTTGGAAAAAGGGTCTTTTGCAGATGTGATTAAGTTAAACATCATGAGAGAAGAGCCTGTCCTGGACTGTCTGGGTGGGCCTTCCATGCAATCGCATATATCCTTCTAAGGGATATGCAGAGGAAAAGGCAATGTGAAGACAGAGGCAGAAACTAGAGTGATGCGGCTATAGTCAAGGAAGCCGAGAAATGCCTGGAGCCCCCAGAAGATGGGGGAAGCAAGGAACAGACTGGTCCTACAGCTTGTAAAAGAGTGTATTACCCTGCAGACACCTTGGTTTCAGACTTGGCCTCCAGAACTGTGAGACAACAAATTTCTGTTGTTTTAAGTCACCAAAGTTTGCGGAAATTTATGCTGGCAGCCACAGGACATTAATCCAGTATCATTCTAAATTATGTTGTTTTAAATATGTATACTGGAGAACAAAAATGTACCTATTGAGTTGTTTAACATCACACATATTGTGCTTCATATACTGTTTTCTAAAAGTCTGACGTAGCTGGTGGCAGAATGAACAACTGGGATGAGAACGAAGAGAACAGACGGCTACTTCCGGCTCTGCCCCTAATAACAGCATAGCTGAAGGCAAGTCTATAACATCTTCAGAATTTGCTTCCTCATTTGCAAAATGAATGGAATGTTTTCAATGGTCTCTAAGTTCTTCTCAACTCTAACTTTTAGGAACTTTTAAAGTGTTAAGAATAATAAAGCACAGTGTAAAAATCATAATAGTAAAAATAAAAACTATTAAAACAGTAGCAACAAACAGGTTGGTTCACTGAAATCTGCCAAAGAATCAAGAATTGGTAACATGTATGATTCTCCATAAAGTCATTAGCTTTTAAAAACACTCATGTAACTCTAGTTATATGTCCAGAAATGTGCCAAGCTCCAGGTTTTATAACAGAAACAAAGCCTGAATGATCTGTAGAAAATAAACTACCATTATGTGGACATTAAAAAATTAATACGTATAAAACACTTAAATATTGCTAGGTATAGTGAGAGATCAATAAACATTAACTTTATTATCTGGGATAAATCTTTTCTTCTTTTAAGTATCTTCTATCAATGAAAAGGACCTTATAACTATGACTTTTAAAAAATGATGTTAAGAGGGTTTATGTAGTAACAAAATTTTTAAAAGCTTAACTATCTGATTTTTATTCAGTGGTAACCAATTTTTTGCTCCCCTTAAACATACACTTCCAATAAATCCTGTTTTCTTTTTACTGAAAGAACTTTTCATGATGACTGTAATAGTGAAGCATAATTTAGAAGCAGTCTCTAAAACTGGAAGTAATGTTCATCTAAATATGCCTGCCAAGTTTAAAAATGTATTAGGAGTTAAATTGAAACATGTTGAAAATGACTCATTGTGGACTAGAATATACACTGTAGGAAATAAGAGCTCATTTACAAGTGGGAGAAATACACTCACACTTCATCTGTGGTAATTCTTTGGACTTTCCTTCCAGTAAACATCATATTTTAAAATAATCGTGGAAAATATCTTACTTTTCCCTAAAGTTTTTATAAGTTGACTTAGTCAGCTGGCATTCCAATTTTTAATACATATCTTTTTTTGGATGTGGATATATTTACCAAATGTAAATCTATGAAAATTTCCCCCAAAGCAACAAAGTAGCAGCCTATAAAGAAAGCTGTATGAACTCTCTCTCTTTCGTTCAATTCACATACATAATGGCCAACTATGAACCTAGATTTCTAAGAAAGCATCCTAAAAGTATGTTGACATATAATAATGTGCTTTCCTTCATTTAAAAATATGATGCTATTGATAAGTCACCAGGAGGGCATGTACTTGGGTATTTTTTCTAGCAATACTTACATAGTTGTACTGATTCTATCTACTCTCTACACTTGTGACCCAAAATTACACTTTTGTGAGGCAGCTGGCTACAATGAGAACAGCTCATGTAACTCACCTATACGTTTCACCCCATCTCTGCCCCCAGGGTCTATAAGATCAATAAAGCTGAAACATTGGTCTTACTACCAACATTCTCTATAAGCGAGTTCAGGAGCCACACACTTAAATATATCTTTGATCATAACTTTAATAGCCTTAAGTTGGACTCAGTCAAAAAGTGTTTATGAATTCTAGTGTGTTTAAATTCTGTGAGTTTTGTTTCCTTATTTCATCAATTATTTGTTATCAGAAACTGTAGTAAACAATTCATTGTAGTATCTGTTCAGAACTACTTTATCAAGGAATTTTATCTAGAAACTATCCCTAAACCCAAACTGTTTTATAAACATAACCATCACCTCTGGCAACAATTGAGCCCTCTGGGCATGTAACTCAAAGTAAGACAACAGCACTTTTCCTAATAGAAATTTGACACTAAGGCTCTTGAGCAAATCTTTTTTAAAAAATGTGTATATACATACGTGTGTGTGTGTGTGTGTGTGTGTGTGTGTGTGTGTGAGAGACTTTATAACACCTGTATACGCCATCGTGCGTTCGCCACCTGGAGTCTTGTCTCCCGTCATCATAGACTTGAATGACTGTTCCTTTACCACTTTACCCTCTTTGTCCTTACCCCACTGACATATCTTCACAGTGTACACATTGTCTTTACAGAGGGAGTCTCAAGATCCTGATTTATTATTTTTAAACAATTTTTAATAAACCATTGTAGAAGTTTTAAATTATCTTTTTCATCTTAAAACAATCTGAGTCACTTATTACAGTGAAAAGAATATATGTTTGTCCCAACTGTATTTTTCTCACACACACGCACAGTGAGTTCATCACATTTATAATTGTTGTTAGAAAAGATATACTGTTTTACGCTATCTTAATAATTTATATTTTTCTGTTTTTTTACTTCTTTGCTGTTTGTTTTATTATCTATCTTTTATTTTAAGATTTGTGATTTCTTCCCCCACGTCCCCTGGTAATACGCAAAGTATATCATGTTATATATTATAGCATATCATCTGTTAATGGTTTCATTCATGACTTTAAGTTATATGCTTGAATATACATTTCTTGATAAAACTACTCATTCTTATGAAGTTTGAAGAAATTATAGAGTATTTTATACATATTATTTCCTCTTACCATCAATTCTCTAATTTTAGTTGCAAGTTGCTATTTTTGATTCTTCTTATGTTAAATTATACTTTTATGTTGCAATTTTCCCTTAATAATTATGATTATTACAATGTACAATTTATAACTGAATAACAATAGTTAAGATTCAATTTTATATTAAATATTTACTTTTAGTTCTTTTATACCTTGACTATCTCAATTTATGAGTTCTTTGGTAAGGTTACAGTTTCAAGCAGGTTTTTCAGGAAGGCCACACGGGTAACAGGTTTCCCCAGTCCTCACATGACTAGTCCTTTCTCGTCACTTGAAATGCAAAAAATGTCACTTCTTAGATAATCTCATTTCCCTGAATCACACTTGGTTTTATATCTTTCAAATAATTGTTACTAAAATTGCCTTCATTTTGTTCCTTGTATACTTTCTGATCGATGCCTTAAGAATGCAAGTTCCATTGAGATAGAGAACCTTTTTGTTAAATATTTTTAAAATTTTATCAGTTTCGAGTATATGTACATTGGTTAGACATTCATATAGTTTATGAACGGTACCCCCAATTGCTCCTTCTCTCCTCTGGCTGAGATGGAGAACCTTTTGTCTTGTTAAATTCTCAACCTCAGTCCCAAGGATGTGCTTGGCACAAAGCAGGTGGCTAATAAAAATTGCTGAATGAATAAATGATGAATGAATGAGTGAATGAATGAATAAATAAAGCATACAGTTGTGGAGGAGAAAGTTGAGTCAACCTGATCATAATTAAAATTACTGGGGTGATTCTGGTTAATAAAATCATATAGGTTTCCAGTGAACAATTACTATGTCGTATGTATACAGCACTGTGTGCTCGCCACCCAAGCTTTCCTTCCGTCATCACACATTTGCCCTCCTTTACCCTACCTGAGTTTTTCCTCAGTAAATGACACAGTTATTCAACTCAGATACTACTACTCGTTCCTCCACTGTTAGGAGGTGTCTAACACTGTTCCTTTAATATTTTTATTTAGTAACTTCATTTGGATTTACTACATTGCTGTTTTCCATTCTTTCCCTACCACCCAGAATGTGGTGAGTTCTGCTAAACTGCAGATTCCTAATTTTAGAGTTTTCTTCTATTGTACCTCTAAACATTTTTCTCCTTCCATTTTGTTTTCTTCCCTTGGCACGCTAATTTTCTGAAGGTGGATATGCTGTCTGTCCATGTTAAAACACCACTTCTCGAACTGTTTTCATCACTTTGTCCTTTTTTTGTTTGTTTGTTTTTTCTTCTTTAAACCTCCCCCCTCAAGCTCTCAATTCCGTTTTCTGGACACTCCTCTCCCTGCCAATACCTTTTTAAGTTTTGTACATCATTTATCCAGGCAATTTTTCTCCTTAATTTTGCCATTTTCCTTTTGTCTTATTCTATTACTGTATCTTTGGCTTCAGATTCTGTGCTTTCTTAAATTTTCTTAGTTCTGAATAAGTTATAGTCTAAAACCTTTTTATATTCTTAGATCTTTCAAAATATCATCTTTATCTTTGCAGATTTTATATTATTCTGCTGTCTCTCTACATTGAAAAAAGTGTTTCCATGTCCCACACTTGTCTCCTCTGCCCCCTCATCACTTATCAATGCTTGAATGAAGGCAGTTCTGGCCAGGCCTGCATTTTGCCTCCTTCTTGTCTAACAGGAAGTTGTTTGGATGATCCCATTATGCAACGAATTGAAGGACTAGGACTCAGTAATTCCTATGCTTAAAAGAGGAGAGAAAGCTGGGATTTTAAGTAGTCTGGAAGCTTAACTGTGTTTTCTCTAAATTCCTGTACCCAGGGTCGAGCTTCTGGGAGGGACGTATGCAGGTGTTGCTGCCTCTCATATTTTGTACTTATTTTCCTCTTTCTGGAAGAGTTCATCATATTGATGAAAAGTCAGTTTAGACTAAAAATTTCATCATAACCCCTCAGATTTTAAATAACCCCCATTTAACCCATGAGAGCAGCAAGCATTTTTCTCCGCCCATTGGTTTTGCAGCTACTCAGTATTTCTCATACCCCTTCACTTCTGGTGAGTTCTAAATTCACATGGAAGAAAAATAAGGAATGCCAGTTTAGAAGAGCACCTGCTTAGCCACAGTTCTCCTCCGGCCTGGCATTCCTGCAGATATATGACAGTTGAGGAGCTCGACATTTCATTTAAGTAGTTACTTAAATTTAATTAAAAAAATTAGTTTCTCAGTTATACTAGCTAAATTTCAAGTGCCCAGTGTGGCTGGTGGCTTTTGTAGTAGACAGGACAGATACAGATTACCTCCATTACTGCAGAAAACTCTAATAGAGTGTGACCTTAGGGGACACTGGTGGAATTTCCTCTTCATACTGTCTACCCCACCATACTCTTATCGACTGAACTGTAGAATGCTCTTGCCACACTTTGTTACATTTTGTTACTGGTTACACTATATCTGACCAATATTCTTTGAAATTTATGACACCACATTGAGGTACCAATGGAGGAGACGAGAGTTTCTTCTACATTTTATTTTTATCTATATAAGCACGTGGAGAATGTCATAAAAATGCTCTTACAAAATCTACGCCTTTAGAAGTGCTCTATCAACTTAACATTACAGAGTTCACTTAAAGATAAATCCCTCTTAGTTTCCATAGCTCAGTTTCCTTGCCTGTGATTTTATATGTAACTAGCAAACTTACAGTTACTTCCTTGTTAATCACTGGGAATGAGGGGAGAGATATCAAAATGGGGTACATGACAGGTACAAGGTGCTCAATTTGTTGAACTTATTAACTGAATAAAAGTGTGTCTAAAATGTGAAATTTGAAAAGAAATCACACTAGGCTCACTGTGAAATCTAGGTTTCACCAATCTGGTTTAACCAATGACTGGTTAAAATTAAGAAAAGTCTGAAAACATTTAGTCAGCAATATCCTTCTAGGCTCGTCTGCTAATCAACATTCTTTGAAGCTGATATTTAAACTGCTTTCAATACATCATTTAATTAGAGCTATTAATTTCTCATTTACCCATGTGTCTATAGGTATTTTTAACCTTGATAAAATGCTTGCTGTAATTGGAATACTTTATATCACTGGCATCCTCCTCTAGGGGTTCGAGTGACTACCCTCCCTCCAAAAGATAAGTAAAAGTAGTTTGTTGAGACTTACTAGTTAACTAATGCTGGTCTGGTTTTCACCACTTTCTTTTCTAAATGCTTACTATCTATTTAATAATCTGTTTTACAATGTTTATGTTGGGTTGCATTCAAGTTTACTGATGTACATATTTTGGAATCTTTCCTCTTCAGCCTTACAGAGAATAAGGACATTTGCTTATTTCTAAACTGTTGGCACTTGATCTGATAACAATGTTTAAACAAAACTACCAACATTTCCTCAAGTTCTTTCAAACCTTAGAGTACTAAGGCATTAGCCTTAGAGTAGAAGCTTACATCTTCTTTGAGATTGCTGGTTTAGGCACCAAGCAGGGCCTGGTGATAGATAATAATAATTAGAAATTCTTCAGTACTTATAGTTTATGGCATGTTTTCAAAGGCTGTAATAGCGTTTCCCAAACACACATCTAAGGAACAGCACATCAGGATAATTTGGGGAGCTTTGTAGGAAATACATATTCCTGTGCTTCCTCTACAGAGGTCCTTATTGACTAGGAGTAGAAGACAAAGGAATGAATATGTCTTCTAAAAAAAAAAAAAATCTCTCAAGGTGATGGAAATTCATCTAGATTTGGGAACTGCTGATTTAGTGAAATAAGGAAGAGTCCTGGGCTCTCTGTTCATCATTCAAATTGCCTTCACAATGGAAAATTATAAGTCAAAATCAACATTAAAAATTCTAATCAATTGAAATTGATATTTATTGAGAATTACTTATATCAAAGACACTGAGTAGAGAGAGAAGCAAAGATGGAGACGAGAAAGTCTCTGACCTCAAAAAAAGCCAATACTCTGGAGGGAGAGGCTTGTAAATAAACACACAATTACAATATTATGCTAGAAAACAGAGAAGAGCCTTTGTATTTCTGAAGGGACCTTACCATTGCAATAAGATGCGATCATTGAGTTCAGTCTTATTAAATGAATGGATATCTTACCTAGTAGATAAATGGTAAAATACATGAGCAAGGGAAGTCAAAAGGTCATTCCTAGAAAAGAACACTATAAAGGGGTGAGAGAGAAAGCATCATACACTTAGAGAACTGCAGGAGATCAATCTGTCTGGAGCATATGGGTGAGAAACAAGAGAAAGATATCAGTCTGAAGAGAGGCAGGCAGTCTGAGAATGATCTTAAATACCAAGCTGTGCCGTGCAGTCTAACTCCATTCTCCTGAATGAGGTGATCAGAGTTCTCAGCTTTAGAACAATTACTCTGGAAGAATGAGTGATGAAAACAGAGAGGAAGGACTAAGCTGAATCACAGAGTTCAGAGACTTATGTGTAGTACAGGCAAGAGGAAATAAAGGCTTGTCTAAAGCAGTGGTACTTGGAATTAAAAGGAGGGAAATGATTAGATATATTTAGAAATTAGAATCAACTTGTCATGGGCTTAACTTTAGTGTCAGAGAGACCTTTCTTGACTATCATGGTAAATCCTGCCCAGGTCACTATTCTTCCTTACACAACCTAGTTCATAGCAATCCTCAAAATATATAATTATAACATAATTATATGTCTGTTTGTTTATTTTCTGTCTCTTTCAACTGACTCTCAGCAGGGGTACTCTCCAGTTTGTTTCCTGGTGTATATCAGCACCCAGCATAGCGACTGGCACATGGTAGGTATCGATAATTATTTGTTGGTTGAATACAGGGGAAGGGAGGTGAGGGAGAAAAGATAGTTGCAAATCACCAGCTTTCTTGTTTGAGTGCCTGGGCAAATGATGATGTCAGTCAGAATGCCAAACTATGAGAGGAAGAACAGGTCTGGGCAAGAGGATTAACTGAGTGGGGAAAGAAGCAGCGACCGATTAAGACGTGCTGTACACAATTACAACATGACAGCAGTCAAGAAGTAATGAGAAGCTAATCCAGGATGATGGCAACAGGAGTGAAGAATATTTTAGAGATACCACTGGGGTAGAATGCATAAAATTTGACAAGTGATTATACATAGGAACAATGGGGCAGGATTGTTATATTCTGAAGATTCAAAAAGAAATAGCTTAAAAATGAGGTACAACTTATAGAAGAGAAGTCAGCTGAAGCAACTTTTTTGTTTTGGTAGAGGTGAATGTGGGAGGAAACAAAGTTTGTTCAGAAATACTGAGTTTAAAGTTCCAGAAAGATATTCGGATAAAAATGTCAATAGGGTAGCTTTGGAAATCTCAGTTTATAAGACTTAAGAAAAGGTGTGGCTTGAGTTGAAGAACATTGTTAGCCACTTTCTAAAGTAAGAGTTGAAGCTGAGTAGAAGACGTGTTCCCAGGAGGAAAATGGTTGATAGACAGATAGATAGATGGGTAGGTAGGTAGATACATACATAGGTACATAGATGCATAGAAACATACAGGACCAAATGTAATGAAAACAAAATAGAAAAGAAAAGAAAAAACAGAAAAAAGTAAAGAAAAGAAAAGAAAAATTGAAGAACCGGTCCAGATTGAAAGAGACTGAAGAGGCATGATTAGTAAAAGTAATGCGTGATTCTAGACTGGATCTTGTGTCAAGAAAAACTGTTATAAAAAAACATTATTGGGATGAATGACAAAAATGGGTAATAGTACTGCTATCAATGTTGCCCTATGTTTGAAAATGTACTGTTATATGAGAATATTTTTATTCCTAAAAAATAAACTGTTAAGAGATAAAAGTATATAGTGCAGTCAATTGACTAAACTGTTCAGAGAAAAATAATATGTGTGGTGGGGAAGGAGAGAGAGAATAAAACAAACGTAGCAAAATTTTATAAGGGGATGATATTAGGTAAAAGATACAGAAGTTCTTTGCATCATTCTTGGAATTACTTGAAATAAATTAAAAAAAGACTAGGGACCAAGATAGAATGTTGGAGCACAGTCTTGATTTTACAAGGTAAAAAGTGGATTGTTCCCTTGAAAATGACACATTCAGTTATTCAGGATTGAGGGGAGAAGAGGTTTATATCAGTTAGTATGGAGAGAGCGTTTCTGTATATCAATTGTTCTATTTACACGCAAAATATGCACAATATACGCTGATAATTCTAGTCCATTTCTATATAAAGATATTCTGTCCCGCAGAATTGCAGGTTAAGAACATTGGCATCCATCATTAATTCTCCTGATATTGTGTAAATATCCTTTCTGACCACAGAAGTCCCCTCCCCAATACTTTAAGAAAAAAGACTTATAGGAAACAATATCAAATTGCTGTGTGTGTGTGTTTGTGTGTGTGTGTATGTGTGTGTGTGTGTGTGTGTACTCTGACTTGCTGCACAAAAAAATATTCTAGATATGTTCTTTTGAGATGGAGGAGAATATGTATATCACTTTAGAACTATACCACTTATGACCAATTATAAGCAATAAATTATCCATGAATAGTTAAAGGACTCTCTGGGCCACTGTTCTTGGTGGGATGAGAAATTTCAGATCAGACTAATTTCTTTATTTCCTAATAAAGAAAAAGGAAGAAGGTTGAGAGGTGGCATAAATTAAAATCTATACACTGTGATCTGAATATGGGAGATTCTTATTAGTTCCTTTCGGAGCCTGATGTCTAGACTGAAAAGGAAAAGATATTTTTCACCTCAGCAATAAGTTTCTTAATGCTTTCATAGACACTGTATTACTACTAATTCCAAAGCCTTTACTGAGGAAAGGAATAGAATCACCTGTGGTAATTTAGGAAGTAATGAGCATAGCTTGAGATAGGATCCTACACAAGTGAACAAACATATGTCAGATGGAGCAGCAGCTTAAAAGCCAAAGAAAATTTTAGAATGTAGGGCTAGATTATTCAATATAAAAAAGCAAAGCTATGGGAAAATAGAACATTGCAGGGAATAAGAGAAAGCAAGTAACACAGAAAAGATAATTTTATAAACTCTAGAAAATCATTAGTGGCCCACTGAGAGTATTTTGTAAATTATCAAACAAAAAAATTAGATACTAAAAAAGTTCACCTAAAAAGTACGAATTTATTGTATATTCTTTTTTTCATGACATATGACAAGATAAAAGAGTAACTTAATATAGGCTTGAGAAATAGAAAATTTCCCCATTCAAATTATGATGTGATTATTTTATATAAACATGAAATACAAAAAAATGAATAAAATTATCACAGTTAAGTAAAACAAAGTTTAAGTACAATATTATAGCTTTTATTTCAAATCTCAGCATCCTTTATTCTATTAGGTTTATTTTGCAAATGATACAAATACTGACTTGCCTGCTAAAGAAGCCAGTAGCAGATTAAAAGACTGATCAGCAAAGATAAAAAAATATTGAAAGTATGAGAAAAGGAAGAATAAAGCCACACTAAAACCATTCTAATCTTGGGGATAAAGTACCGAATGGAAATTCAGGACAAGTTGGCTTCTATGTTAAGCTTTAAACTAACCTAGTATGACATAAAAACCACTGACTCTACTCACCTCTTATTGCTGTAGTCTAGAAGGACAAATGAAGACAAAATCCTACTATCATAATCAGAAAAGCTGCAAGGACTGAAAACATAATTTCAAGTAATAATAATTTAAAATTACTTATTGAATGAAAACTTTCAAATATTTCAAAATATGAAATATACATTTTAAAATAGTTAAGATAATAACAAGAAATATTAAAATTAATTCTAGATGATAAGCTTAGTTTAGATTCCCATATAGGTTTCTCATGTAGGCTCCCATAGATGTGATAGTGTGTTCAACTGATTCTACTATTCGCACTGACTGAGTTTAAAAATTTCCCCCTTTTCATGGAAAGAATCTTTAGAGTGTTTACAGAGATTCAAAGCAACAGAACAGGAGGTAATAACTGTTCACGTTCATGAAAGTTTGGTATTTGTTACTAAATTATTGAGTTTTAACTGGGACATATGTGGGCCTTTTAGACGCCTGAGAGAAGTCAATTCTTTTGTAGAAAATTAAAGTCCTGGAGTAAAAAGTATTTTTATTCATGTTTAAAAGTGGCATACTACTTACTTACGTTTCTCTTTATAATAACACAGGTTCTTTAATCATTAAATGAAGCATTTGATAAAGAAAAACTTTTAACATAAAAGAAAAAGTTGAGGCTAATTATACCTGATAAGGGAACTGCATAGGCATGTCTGAAGCTTAAGCACAATCCATGCAAAAACTCAAACACTTTTGTTTACTCCAATCTTGAATCAAGGAAGCAGAATTACATACATGAGCATTAAAAGTTCAACCTCTAAAAAATAAAAATTTTTTTTCTTGGGTTTCACTATATTCAAAAGTACATGTGATAGTCCCCAAATAGATAGTTCAAAACCTTCTAGGCCATTTACACTCAAAATTATTTCAATGGATATTCTGAAAATACAGTGTCCTTTTCAAGCAGTCCTAATAAACACTGGGTTTTTATTTTTGAAAAAAAACACAGGAAAAGTAAACTTCAGAGATTTAAAAAATAATACTCAAAAATAACTTGGATTCACCACCATTCCTTTTGCATGGTAACTCAACCAGTGTATTAATATTAGCTCTTTTGAGCTGTTGTCAGGATCAACAGACTTCAATGTCATCAAGCTACCCACCTGATGCTTCAGTCCTTACAAGCACTTTCCTACTGAATGCTTGGGCAGCTAATGCCTAAACACTTCTACTCATGGAGAACATGCCAGATGCTAAGGCATTCTGAAAAGCTCCATTAGAAAGTTCACCTTCACTCTTTCCTGTAATTTTTACCCAGTTATCCCACTTCTACTACTTTGTTTGACCAAGACAGAAAACCAGCTCGTTCATATAAGAACCCTTCAAATATCTGTAGATACTTATAATTAAGCAGTATTAGGACATTTCCACAGTTTTGGTCGTTTTCCTTTTTAAGATCTTGGGTTTAAAGCTTGGGTGTCTAAATCTCAGTTTGATTCAACAGATAAAGAAATCTCCAACCACATCCTAGATATAACTTCTATTACTGTAGGATAATATCTCCACATTGAAATCTTCCAAGTTCTTTTTGCATTTCAATTCTAAATATTTATTTTTACATTTCAATTCGATTATACTAATAACGAATGTTTTTTGGACCCAAGTGTATGATCATATTTATTCATTAAGTTTCATTCGGGTCAATTAATTCTGCCTAGAATGAGTTATCTGGATCCTCATTCTGTAATTCAATGTTATTTTTCTCTGTCTTATAAGCTGTTTTCAATTATACCCAAATCACTGACAAAAATGTAGAAATACAGTACTAAATATAATACCACAAAGCATTACTGATGGTCATTATAAACTCACCTCTTGATTATTAATGATTCTCTAAAAAACATTTGGGTAGAGCCCTTCAACAGTTACTAGTACGTTTACCTAACCTCGAATTGTGCTCATATATTCTTCATTTTGTTTAGAATATCATGGAAAGTCTTGGCAAATCACTTGCACACTAACTTCATTCCTATGTTTTACTAGCGTAATATCTCTATTTAAAAATGGAAATGTAGTCTGCTTTGATTTATTCTTAGAGAATCTATCCTAACTCCAGGCCAAACTTGCTTTCTCCAATAGCAATCTTAAAAACCACTAGAAGCATGGGTGCTTAATGAGCATCGTCTAAGAAACACACTTATATTTTCACATCTAAGCCTGAAAACAACCTGGAAAGGTTGGAATTGTCACAAATTTCAATATATTTCAATATTTTAAGAAAATTCTATATCCAACATCTGTCCCCCAGCTACCTGATTTCCTGTTCCACAAGTAATAAGTGTTCCTATATCGCAAGCAAATACATACAAATATAAAATGCACATGTATGTCTTGTATTGTTAATTCATATACAAATGACAGCATGATATATATATAGACTAGGTGAAAAAAAAATGGTGCACATACATGGTCGTGCTGTCACATACATATGATTCTGTACTTTGCCTTGCCTTTTTTCACCCAACAACATCTTAACGACTTTTCCTCATCAAGATATAGAGCTGCTTCATTCCTTTTGCATACTTACACGTTTTATTCTATAACTGCATCCATGTACTAGAACTTATCAAGCTACTGCCTAAATGTCAATGGACTTCTGGTTATGTTTTCATTCTTTCATAATAAGCACCCATGCTATAAAGAATAAGTTGTCATATATGTCATTTTGTACCTAGCAAGAATATCTGTAGGATAATGTAATAGAAGTGAAATTCCTGAGTTAAGAGCAATGTGCATTTGTACTTTTGACTGGTTATTAAATTACTCTTCATAGAGGTTGTACCAATTTAAAATCCCACTAACAATGTATGAGATTACCTGTGTTTTCACACCAATGAAAACATAGTGTATTATCAACCTTTCAGCTTTTGGAGAAAAATCACTATAGTTTTAATCGTAATCTAATTTTTACTTATTATTGATTTGTAGGAAGGTCTTCCTACAAATTAGTCACATGACTGATAAGAGTTGCAAATATTTTCCCCTAAATTGCAGGTCTTTTCACTTTCTTTATGGCAGTAATGCCACACCAACATTTTTTATTTGTAGGTAGCCAAGTTTATTAATTTTTACTTTTACAATTTCTGAGTTCAAAAAATGTGAGGTATGAATCCAAAGCTTCTTTTTCACCTAACTGGATGTCCCAGCAACCTGATAAAATTTTTTGTTCTTATTCAGAAACCCACTTATTTAATTTTTTTCCAAATAAATCAGAGTTTTGATATGTCTGGTTAAAAAAAAAAAAAGCTTGCTGTAAGATGAAAAAAGTCTGAAGATCTAATGTATAACATGGTGACTATAGTTGATAACACTATTGTTTAATTGCATTTTCTAACAGAGTAAAACTTAAATGTTCTCACACATAAGGAAGGATAAACATATGAGGTAATGGATGTGTTAATTAATTCAGTGTGGGGGAGGTAGTCTCACGATGTGTACATATATCAAATAACGTTGTCCACTTTCGATATGTTACATTTTTCTCAATTATACCGTAATAGAGCTGAGGGAACAAAACAGAGCCCTAAAAAATTCAGGAACCCACAACATCAGTAAATAGTTTAAATGCCCACTGGTCTGAAAAATGCCATGGCATCTCCTCCAAAATAAAGGATAAAAATGGCCTTCATAAAGAAAGAAGGCCAACGGCACCTGGCTGCAGTAATGGGTACCTGAAACACATTCCTATCTCTCTCTACACATGGGGGTCAGGCACAGTGGACAATGACTATTCCTGGAAGCCACTCAGAAATGGTTAGCAAAAACTTAATGATAAATAGAAGTGACTGCAAACCACTTAATCCAAATGCGTCCCTAACTCACTTCTCCTTACTCGGATCCCAAAAGGCCTGTGCTATACCTACATCACCCAACGAAAGAGGAAGATAGAATGTAGCCTTAAAAAAAACAATCTTGCTAGTATTTTTAATTGAATTCGACAAAATGTATGGTTTAACTTAAGAAAACTGATGTTTTCATTAAAAAAAATTAGTTCTCTACCTATGCCATTCTCAAAAATAAACTTGGGATGAATGAAAGGTATAATGTGAAAGAGAGAACTATAAAAATTCATAATGGTATAAGAACAGGCACAAGAATAGCCATAGCAATTCTGAAAAAGAACTTTAGAGTTAATTTTTCAAGTTTCAATAAAAAGTTAAAAAAATTTTGACAATAATTGTACTGAATTTATAGATTAATTAAGCAAAAACGAAATTGTGAGGACACCTGGAATCCTACTTTTTTGGGGACATCAAGAATCCTACTTTTTGAAGTCATTTAGCAACATCATAATTGTAAGCAGGGGCTGTTCCCCTTCATTTGTCGACATTATAGCTGAAAAAATAGGTAATTACCTTTAGCAGTTTTAAGCATTTTGTTAAAGCCCACACTTATTTTGAGTTTTAGATCGCCATATATTATTCTCATTTATTTGTTCAATAAATGCTTAGTCCTATAATGTCCTTTAAAGGTGTGAGCCTTACCTCTATTTGCTGCTCAGAGGTTATTTTTAGTGTGTCTAGAAACACTTTCTTTTTCTCTTTCTTTACCTTGATTTTAAAACTACTGGAAGTATTTAAGGTAGGCTGAAAATCAGGCTCTGAATAACCAAGGTTTTACTATCGCTTCAAGGAATTAAGAATAAAGTTCCTCTCATCTGGCAGTTTGAAAATGAGCTGTTCCAGTTTATTCAATATTATAGTGGAAATGATTTGGAAAGATGTCAACTTCTGAGTAGCAAAAATTCAGTTAGTAAAACTTAATAACAGAAATAATTGAACAAATTATTTTATAATAATAATAGCAAACATTTCATAGTCTTAGCAAACATTTGTATGGTACAATCTATGTGCAAGACACTGTTCTATGTACTTTAAAAACATTAAATGATTGAATTCTCAGTAATTGAGAAGATATTTTTAGATACTCAGGTATCCTCTTGTCTTTAGGATAAATATGTCTTTGGATGAATAGGATATGAAGGATTTCAGTCGTCAAAAATTTAGATTACAGAGCTTAGTATAAATATAAGATAGACAGTTTTAAGGTCAGATTTACTATCCCCTTCTCTCCAAATTCACAAAAACATACCAAAGTTAGCAAGTTATGAAGTTCTGCCTGGTTAACTAGCTAAAATCTTATGCTTTCTTGTAAAGTCTGTTAGTTTGTTTATAAATATTATTCTAGAGCCATTACTAAATATATCACACTCAAAACCATATTACCAAAAAGCCAAGTAAATCTTTAATGGAAATCATATAGATTTATAAATAGAAGGGTTATACATAATAAAAGATACTTTAAAGATAGATTGTAAGAGCACTGCCATAAAAAGTTGATTTATAAGTTTATTTTACATTAAGATCTTTGGAAACATTTTCACATTATAGGGAAGATTTCTTCGATATTATATTTATTAAAATTCTTCCTTAAGTATATAAAGTTGATGTGCGTTCAGAAGTACAAAACTTTGGGCCATTCTAAAAGATTTTGATACTCTAAAGGGTTAACGATAGTTTAATTATACAAAGACTTGCCTTAATTTTTAGTTTCATGTGTTGCTTAAATCAAATTAATATGCAAATATTCCTTTAACAATTAAAAGACCTATTGAGCTTATTTTCAAAGTTTACCGGTATGTGAAAGGTATATGGAAACTATATGTACTATCATAGCAACTTCTGTCTGAAAATATTTCAAAGTAACAAGTTAAAAAAAAAAGGGTAACCACTGTTTACTCTGCATTCAGTCAAACCACTGAAAATTCAGTGGTCTGTGAAGTAATTCTATACTTTGATATTCATCAGCGACTTTCCCTTTAACTAGGCTATTAAATATCCTTTTCTATCGATAAATCATTCTCTCTCTTCCCTCACTCCAACACACATGAATCAGGACACATGGTTTTTAAAAAAATGAACCAGTGAGTGTACAATGAAATAATCACATTGGAACTAAGTTTGGCAGGTACTTTTACAGTAATACATTCATCTGCCCCATGATTAGCAACTCCACTCCTAGGTGTTTATCCAAGAGAAATAAAAACATATGCCCACAAAAGACATAAAAAATGTTCATGCAGCTTTATTTATGATACCTCCAAACTGGAAACAACTTAAATGTCTAACAACAGGTGAATGGATAAACAAACTGTGGTATATTTATACTCAGCTATGGTAAAGAATGAACTACTGATACAAGAACAAAATGGATGAAACATATAATAATGTTGAGTCAAAGAAGCTAGACAAGGAAGAGTACATACTGTATCGATTCCATTTATTTTTAGTCCAGAAAGAGCAAAACTAAACTGTGGTGACAGAAATCAAAAAAAGCTTGCCTCTTGAGGAGTAGTGATTGAGAATGACAAAAACGGTACTAGGAAACTCTCTAGGGTGATTAATTGCTTTTTGTCATGTTTCAATGTAGGAAATAAATACATATTACAAAAATAATGCATGCATATTATACTGAAATTGAAATGAAAATTATACTTTATCAAAAATATATTTTCTAAAAGATAAAGTAATAAAAACAAAAATTGAAGAGTTTTAACATTTCTATTTTCAGGACGCTTACCTGTCTAAGAGCTGATTATGTTTTTCCAAAGCATCCTTTTCAGCCATCACTGCCCGGTCCTTTTCAGCCACAGCATTATCCCTTGCTTCTCGGAGATTTCTAATATTTAAACATACATTCAGTTATTTCAAATACATAAGTATCCATCTTTTAAAGATTCATAAGTGAACTTGCTTGGAGTTGGACTCTCTGTCAATCTTAAGGACCCCTTAGAGGATGACGACCCAAACTGTATATTATATCAATATGCCTGGCTTGGTGAGTTTCTGTAGCAGCATGCAGCAGAGTAGGAGCAAAGAAGGTCTACCTCTAAATGTCATGTTACCTTTCTCCATGACTTGTCCCCACATGAGTTGAAGGGAGGCTAAACAGTAACTTTTTAGTACCCCAATCTAATGAGGCAAGTGTAATTACTCACATATTATCCATAAGAAAAGTAAGGTTTTGAGATGTTAATAAAGTTCCATAAAATGTTTTAAGTGAAAGATATAATTTAGATATCACAAGTATCAAAATGATAATGAAGTCTGGGATAAGAGCGAAAGAACAGAAGTGACAGATCTTGGG
This sequence comes from Rousettus aegyptiacus, assembly GCF_014176215.1. Lineage (NCBI taxonomy): Eukaryota > Metazoa > Chordata > Mammalia > Chiroptera > Pteropodidae > Rousettus > Rousettus aegyptiacus. Next base: position 75,715,136 of record NW_023416286.1, read on the forward strand.
ATCTCATCTGCAGAGAAAGGGAAGAGAGGGTAACACAGAAGAGCTGACAGAAGAAAGTAGAAGGGACGAAGTACATGAAGTCCTGATGAGACGACAAACAGATTAAGTGGAAGTAGCTGTACGAGCAAGATGGGAGACTAGAGATGCGGCCTCGAGAGTGATGATTTGGAGGTAAAACAGTACATATTTCAGCAAATAGAATTTTAATTGATAATCACATCCAGGGTGTGGCCATGGAAGTAGCTAAAGGAAGTGGAGCTGAGATGGTCAATATTCAGGTAGGGTTCAAGAAAGTATGAGGCCAGGGTATTAGGTAAGTCATCCACTTACAGTACTGCTGACAGCAGAAATTGAAACTGAGAGAAAGATACATTTAATTACAGTTAAGGGGAATGTCCAAAAGGTGAAAGGTAACAACAGTTGAGTAATTAGCAGATGAGACAGCCAGATATGACCCTTCAAAGATCAAATATTGTTTGTTTTTAAATCCAAGTGGAAGTGTGAATAAAGAAAAATACCAACAGTATGCTTCTGTCAGAGAGTCAATTTTATCAAAAATCTTTTCCTCCAACAGACTTATAACATAGAGTACAACATAAATAATTTTGCTCACTTAATCCCTATAAATCCCTAATGTTGTATTTTCTAACCTATTTTACAGCTGAGTAAACTGAATTTTAAAGAGCTTAAATACCTAGCCCCAAGTCACATGGCCTAAGTGTTAAAGCCACAATTTGAGCCCGGCTATGTCTTACTCCAAACAGTGTTTTTTGTTTTTTAAAACAAAACAAAACATCAGATCAACCTATCCTCTACAAAAAACTGGACTGGACATTGAAATTTGGTTTTTATTATTCATGGAGAATGTCAGTATGCAGCAGTGAACACCCATAGAGTTTGAACAAGTCTATCTAATAACTGTTGGACAGACATGCTAAGTGGTCATACTTGCTGTGCCGGTGCTCAATGTCGCCTTATCCATGGTGTGAAAGATGCAACAAATTTAAACTTTAAAACATGTCAACCAATAGAGATTCATCGGTGAAATAGTTTACAAGCCGGAAATAAAATAATTTAAAAGGAAATGGAGTATACATAACTCTTATTAAAGAGAAAATAAGTTCTGTATATTATTATTTAAGTGGAAGTGCATTTTATGCTAGAGATCACAAAATAGCATGTCATTTCTAATATCATTCTGATTACAATGTCCTTCAAAAATATTCAATTATCAAACCAACTGAAACATGAAAATTTACTTTTATTTTCTCCACAGAATAAATTCTCAAAGTATATTAAACATTTATATCTTTTCCATTCCTAGACATCTATATATTTTAGTCAGTAAATCATCACAAATTGGTTGCAATTTTCATTTCTCAGATATAACCTCATTATTCTATATGTTATTTCAGTAGTAAAATTCCAAATAGATCTTATTTATAGTACTGATTAATCATGAATGCTTAGTTGGTAGATGGAGAAACTTTAGTCCCTAACTGTATTTCCTTTCCTGAAATAATCGACATTAGAAAGAAAAGTCAGTCACAGGGAATGAAATAAAATTCAGACTAAACTAACATTAGGTCTTACAAGAAGGGGTACAATTAGAGGGTACCAGTGCACTCACCATGCCACAATCTATACCATCCAGCTAACTAGAATTATTGCTCTATGAACGCATAAACAAAATTGTATGGCTAAAAAGAGGAGGAGCTGATTACTTTTAATGGGAGGAACAGAGGTGAGGTGAAGGGAAGAGATGAAAGTTGGACCTAGAAGGACAAATAAAGGCAATTCAAAAAGAGAAAACCGAAATGACAGGGGGGAAGTGCTAAAAGGCCAGGCTTCTACCGTAGGTCCTCACAGCTGTCTGCTGGTAAGATTTCTGTGTAAACCCATACTTCTCATCAGGTACCACACAGCCAAAACCTCACCCACAACCTGTGCACTTTAATAAGAAGCAGCATAATTCCTTTTAACATAGAGGTACAGATATTTTATCAATTGACTTTTAATGTTTCAAGTTAAGTCTGAGAGAGATAAACTGAACTATTCTTCCATTCACAAAATACTGATATCAAACAGAATGCTCACCATGTGATAGGCACTATTCTAGGTACTTTATGTATAATAGCTTTTATTATTTATTAAAATAACATTGTTATAACATGTAATAACTTAACCTTCACAACAACCCCACAGAGTGTAGGCTGTATTATTACCTCCATTTTACAAAAGAAAAGACTGAAACACAGTATTTGTCTAAGGTCACACAGCAAATAAGCTATGGAGCCTGAATATGAACCCAAACTGTCTGGTTCTAGAGTCACACTCTTCATCATACTATAGCGCTGCCTCTCCTAAGATTCCCTTTGTTTCACAGAAGTTTTCTCCTTGGGAAATCCTGTCATTATGAGATGTATATTATATAACTATCTCACAGCACAAACAAATGTTAAATCAAAAATAGTCCTTGAAAGAACTGTGACTATATTATACTTGTTCATATAGCCCATGGCTCTTTCAAACTTAGACTCGTTTGATGAACCACCAGGTACTGTATTCCCACCATGGATAAAACTCTCACTGCTATTTAACTAATAAATTATCCATTTTAAAGTGTTAAATGCCTTAGAAAATGCAACTAAATACAATTAAAGAATAGCAGGAATTCAAATGTTCTTCAAAAGACAAACTTGAAAAACTGATACACACTAGCATGTACAACCAAAAAAACTAAAGTTTTAAAAATCAAAACTGAATATGTATCATCAAATGTAATTATACATAATCAACACATCAATATAATCTATGTATGTAATCAAATATATAATCAACATAATTATAACAACAGACTATGTTGAAAGCTGGCCATCTGTTCTAACAAGGGCTTTAAAATATGAAAGTTCAAGTATTTCATTCTTAAAAATGCTTTTAGAAAGCTAACATATGATTCCAGAATTATTTTTCATGATTCTTTCATGTCGTTTCCTACAAACGCCATTCCCCCATATGTATACACTTATATCTCTCACCCATCCTACATTTGTGTGTGGGAAGTGAACTGAGGGGAAAGGTGGCAGAAAATGCAGAAGAAACCTTATCGAGCCTTTGTAAAATGCAAAAGGAAAGTGAGTATGCTAGTATTATAACTAGTGTCCACACAGTGTACTTTTCAACTTGAGACACTTTTTACAGTGAAAGAGGCGCCCTTAATAATCATGTCAAACAGGCAGAAACCAGAACTTTCAGGGACAAACTGGGAAATACTGCTGTTGAGATTATAACATTCAAACAAGAAAAAGAGCTAAGTTCTTAATTATTTCTCTAAAAAGCATTTTAATATTATAATAAAATGGAGGTTTTTCATATGCCATCTAGTATATTTGTGTAGAGATGACTTCATACATCTAAGTTTATCCAGAGGTATCTCAAAACCAAAGCCTGAAAACCTCAGTACAACACACATAACAATAGACTTCTGTACAGGATGGAATGCATCTTCTCACTATTACAAGATAAATTTCACAGTGCCAATATGCCAAGTCTAAATTTACACTTGAAAAGTGGTAAGAAAAATGTAGAAAAATGAGAAAAACTTTAGGAACCACTGAAATTCTAACAGGAACAAATCAGTTTGGCAATGGAAAGAGACTGTCATAGCCTGAATAAACATCACTAATGCCTCAGAATTTGAAATTTACTGAGAATAAATAGTGAAAAAAATACGACTGTCAGAAGAGCTCGAGGGTACAACTAAGCAACCCATTCTTCTCCTTCTGCCTCCATGTAAAATATTTTTGGTTAATAAAAGTGAATATATTTTTTCCAGGTGTAATAAAAAGGAACTGAAATGGGCTGTTTATATGACAAGCTTATTTATAGGGAAAGCATCTGAATTAATCACTCTACCTTCAAATTTTTTTTTTTTTGAATAAAATACAAAACTGATCATTTCCATATCTGATGCTTTTTTTGTTTTTAAGGTGTCATAAACTAGAAGGGTTACAAGAGGATTATCTGCTGTTATATAATCAGTGATTGATAATTTTTCCTCTAATGAACTTAGATAGTTGAAAAGTGAATGAATAGGACATAAAAAAAAGAACAAAGTGGAAATTTTAAGAGTAGAAACTTTTTGAGATTACTATTGACTGAACATGTCATACTTTCCTATCCTTTTATTTTAGCTGGTGCAGAAGTAGATTTTTTTTTAATTTTTTTTTTTTATTTTATAGATGTGGAAACTGTGGCTCAAAGTAAATAAATATCTAATCCAAATTGTGGTTTAAAAATGCAAAACACTTGTTTTAAATCCATTAATGTGCTGCGGTTTGAAAGTAGCTGACAGAATAAAATATAATGCATTAAAATAAAAGTAGGTGAGTCTGGGGGATGGTTAACTAAGAGACTACTATGTCAGTCACCATGCTTGGTCATAATCAAATCTATCTTATTCTAAATCTGTGTAGGTTTTCATCTAAACCAATAGTCACCTGATTTCTCAAAAGTAGGACCAATTTATTATTTCATTCAACAAATATTTATTGAGCACTTACTATGTACCAGATATTGGTACAAAGAATCCAGTACTGAACAAGATACAAAAATCCCTACTGACATGGAAATTATAATTCTAGTAGAAAGGAAATCAAAAATATGTTAGTAGGTCCTAAGTGCTCCAGAGAAAAATAAGGCAAAAAAAAAGGGCTAGTGGGCAGCAGACATGAGGGGGAGGTGGGCGATTTCACAATTTTCAGGAAAAACATCACAGAGCAGGTGACATCTGATGACTTAGAGAAAGTGAGGAGACAGGGCTCTTCAGGAGAGGAGGGTTAAGCAGTGGGACCAGTGCCTAGAGTAGTAAAATGAGGATGGAGTAGCTGGGGGCAGCTCGTGTGGTATCGTGGTCCATTACAACCATCGGTACTTTTACTGAACGAGATGGGGAGCCTTTATATTTGAGTGGAGGAGTGATTCAGTTTGATGTACCATTAAGAGAAACTGTTGAGAACAGACTGGTAAGGGCAGGGAGAGAAGCTGCGGGACAACTTAAGAGGCTCTTGCAGTAATTAAGGTAAGAGATAATGGTAGCTTGAACCAAGATAGTAGCTGCAAGATGGCAAGAGATCATAAATTTTGAAGATACAATCAAAAGGATATGCTGATAAATAGAATATGGAACGTGAAAAAGAGAAGTGGTTGAACATGACTTCAAGGTTTTTGGTCTAAGCAAGTAGAATAGAGCTGTCTTTAACTGAGCTGGGTCAGACTGAAGTAAACACAGAGCTGGGTTACAGGGACAGAAATTTGCTTCTGGACATATTAAAATTTAAGATGCTTATTAGAGAACCAAGCGGAAATGCCATGGAGGCAGTTGCAAAAGATGCCTAGGGGATGAACAGGACCAGTCAAGTCAGTAGAGCCTCTAAGTCAGTAGAGAAATGGGAAAAATCAAAGAAAGTGTGGTCTCCTGGAAACCAGTTAAAATATGGGAGGGATCAACTATATTAAATATTGCTCATAGGTCAAGACAGATGAGAACTAAGGACGGACCTGACCACCAGAATTTTGGCAACATCGAGTTCTCTGGGGACTTATAAGACCAGCTTTGTTGGAGCAGTGGTGGGGGAAGCTTGAAGTAAAATTTTTAAAATGGGGGGTAAAGAATGGGTATATACAACTCTTTGCAGGAATATGGGCAAAGAGAAGCAAAGAAATGGGGCAGTAACTAGAAGGGGAAGTGGAAATTTTTAAAAGGCCTTTAAAGATGGGAGAAAATGTGTTTGTACATGGCTAGGAATTATCTGGCAGAAAGGGGGAAACCGTCACAACGGGAGACGAAGGGGAGGACTGCTGGAGCTGTGTCCTTGAGCAGGGGAGAGGGAAGGGACTCCAGCTACAACTGAGTGCCTGAGCCGCAGGAGAGCAGGGGGTCCTGTCAAAAAATTATACCATTTTATAGAAAAATAAAGGCCTCTTTACTAATTTTTAAAACGACAAATGCTTTTTTAAAGTTCTGATGATCCACTTTCAGCCCTCAAGTATGAAGCGGGTTTTTAAAACTCTTTTAAGAGAACTTCTAAATAATTCTAAATAAATTGACACCTAATTAGTTTTGATAAGAGACCGTTAGTCAAATTTCATAGCCTTGACCACTCAAATGGAAGTCTGCATTGCACTGTATAGTCAGATGTATCTGTAATCACAGGCAAATCACATCCTTCTCAGTTTCCTCATTTGTAAAATGGGGATAGTAATACCAACAACTTCATAAAATGTCCCATCTAATTCTTTCTACAATGTATGTTAAGGGTTGTGTACCATACTGGATGTATAATTGGCATTCAAAAAATAGTAGAAAGCCTAAATTAAAAATACGATGGTATTCATTTAGAGAATGATTAGTGCAATACTTCCCCAGATTTCTTATTGTATAAGAACATGACAATTTTGTAAGAGTGCTCTGGGGAAACGAGAAGACTGCCGGAGCGGCCTCAGCAGCTCAAGGCCCCTCTGGCACTCCGAGGGCTGAGGGGAGTAAGATCTGGGGCACGGGGGAGAATAAACTAGTAATAAACTATGTAATCTCAGACAAGAACTTCTGGGCTTTGTCGGATCTGCCATATCTGTAAAAGATCAAAAACCGATTATCTTCCTTTCTAAATCTCCTCTGCAACCTTGAGCTAACGGCCATGCCTGACCATCCATGTCTCCGAAACTAGTGAAGCAGAACAGCCGGAGCCATTCCTGGTGTCCCCTTCCTGTCAGTCCCCAACCAGGTCTTGCCAATTTTACTGCCTAAATAGTCTTTAAACTCAGCTTTTATTCTCTTTCCATTTCTTATTTTCACTTAAACTTTCCAGTCGTCTCCTCACCAATCTCCGTGCCTCCATGCCCTTTTCAACTATAATCCACGCACACGGGAACTACGATTACAAAAAATGCATCATGTTGCTTTCTATTATCAAACCCCACTGACAACAGGGCCTTTTAACATCTGACCCTGTCCTACTGTACCAGCCTCCCTCGCCACCCTACGAACTAGACAATATGGGTAAATCCAAGTTCTTACACAACCTGAACTCACTTTGCTTCACATCTGGAATACCCTATAAACCTTGAAATACTCAAATATTATTAATTAAGCATTGAATACATGTGGTAATCACTTACAGACATAAAGAATATAGTTAACAATAAAAGATAATTAACGAAATTTCATTTACAATTATTTGAGAAGATGTTGAGTTAAAAGTTCAGAGTAATCTAACTAAAAAAAAAACAAAGTAAAATATTCTTAAATTTTTCCATAAAATAACTTAAAAATTTATACAGATATCTGATATGAACAAAAGTTTGCTTGAGCACTAATGAGGACATGCACTTTTCAGATGATGAATGGAGCCTCTGTACACTAGTTCCAACTCACCTACTGTAATGCATTACGATACTCGGCTAACCTTTGTAAATAAGGTTAGGTTCACGATTCAAAGGTGTGTAATGTCACTCTAAAATTCTACACAAATTTCAAGTTATGTCATTAAAGTCTCTCCTTGAGTACTTTTGGAAGATGATGAATTGTGGTCAAGATGATTTTTATTGAAATGGTGGGAAAATAAAATCACTAAAGCAATACTAATTGTTACACTTAAAAGCACATTTTTGATCTCCTTTTTTTCTACTGCCTTCTCCCTTTAAATAACTGTAAAGCAATTTGAGTTTCCATATTCCGTGCAGCATGAGGATGATGAACACCTCTAACAAATGCATCCCTACCTTTTTTACAGCATCACTATGAGAACAGTTCTTTCTGTGTTTGTAAGAATGAGATTACCATACGTAAAGGGAGTTTTACTTTTGGAAAAAAATAAGCACCTGAATTTCTCTACCCTTTATTATCTCACAGTATTAATTAGGAACAAATAAGACAGCCACTTTATGTAGAAATTTAGACCAAAAATGGCACACAGACCCTCTATATCTATATTGCATCATTTAAGAAAAATGGTTTAAATGCTAGAGAGATCAATACTGAAGAATAATTATGTATTTCTAATAGTGCCTTCTAATGATGATAAACAACTCCATAATATTATAAGTTGACTTTTATATAATGCTTATTTTACTTAAATTGTCAACACAATGAATAAAAGAATTAAGTATTGCGCATAGGCAAAAGGTATCAAAATAACTACCACATATATATATATACATATATATATGCAATTTTATTATTTATAATGTACTTTTCACATATATTCTCTCATTTAAATCTTACAGGTCACCCTTTGAAACAGTATTATTTCATTTTATACAAGAGGAAATTAAACTTCTGTGATATTCATTCGGCCAATAAAGTGGTAGAGCCAGTATTTAAGTTTAGTCTTATGCTCCAAACCTCTTTCAAGATATACTCGCGGTTCAAGGAGTAATGCTTTTCCCCCAGATGTATGAGAGGGTCTGTACAGTTTAGTCACGTAACACCTACTAAGCAATAAGTTATTTATAAAACAAATCTCAACACTAGAGTTTCACTCCTCATTTCCCACAACTCCAAATGGCATTGTAAAACAAAGATAAAGTACAGAAAAAGACAAGAAACCTAACTCACAGATTGAGCCAAAGCATACACAAACGTTATAATTTCAATGACAGCAGTCCTTCCTTATCTGTGGTTTCAGTTACCCAGTCAACCGCAGTCTGAAAACAATAAAGGAAAAATTCCAGAAATAAACAATTCATACGCTTTAAATCGTGTGCCTTTCTGAGTAGCATGATGACATCTTGTGCTGTCCTGCTTCGTCCTGTGGGGACGTGAACCATCGCTTTGTGCGGCGTCTGTGTGCTGCATGTGCTCCCCTGCCTGTTGGTCACTCAGTTACTTACCAGGTCCACTGCTGTGGAAATGCAGGGCTCGTGTTCGAGAAACCCCTCTGTTTAACAATGGCCGCAAAGTGCAAGAGTAGTGAGGCTGGCAATGTAGATATACCAAAGCAAAGCTGTAAAGTGCTTCCTTTAAGTGAAAAAGAATGTACATATAGGAATAAAAATAGTATGTAGAGGGTTTGGTACAATCCACAGTTTCAGGCATCACTGGTGGACATGGAAAGTATCCTCCCGTGGATAATAGGACACTATTGCACAGTATTTTTAATGTACCCAAGTTCACAAGTTCTTTCTTTGCTTATCTGTCTTTTCTCAAGTCTTTATTTCTTCTACTCTTTTTCTCTTCCCTTTCGACCCCTTAAACTTCACAAACTACTGGTATGACTGACTACACGGGCAGAAACCAGTACTGGATGGCATGAGTTTCGTCTCTCTTTTCTACATTTGAGAGAAAATAAAAGGCACTTTCTTACCATCCCCCCAAATATAGAAAGCAAACCAAATTTCTCTAATCTTATTTAACTTTCTTCTAAAAATGTTTATTAGGGGAGAGGTAAAGAGACTAAGCACAAATATGCAAGTGTAAATACTTCATCTATTCCCTTCATGTTGTAACAGCACACCCTGATAAAACACAAGCAAATGACACAATCATATGCCTAAGTTCAAAGTAAGCGATTAAAATATCTGAAAATGAATCTTCTGTTTTACAACATGGAATACTAAGATCCTTTTTAAAATTATTTTAAATTGTAAGATTTGAAAAAAAGTAATTTACAATTTATTTTAGCCTTGTAAAAGATTAGTAGGACATATACTCTGACTACAGTTAAATCCTGCCAGAAGGAGGAAACTGTGATTCAGAAAGATTCGGCCACCCAAAATACAGGGTTGGATTATTGTGAGGTTAATAAAATGATAAAGGTGAGCTTATACAACTAGCTGGCTAGGAGTCGCCCTGTAATTTAAAATCATTCAGCCCAGGCTGTAGTTTGGCACCACCTGGTGGCAACTGTCCACTCTAGCGTCAAAATCTATTGGGGTCATTCTGGGTCCTGAGGCAGGCTGGGGCTTTCAGGAGAGTGGCCCTAATCCCAGGAATCTCCTGATTAGGTGACATCCATTTTGATGCAGATAATGGAGTCAGCACAGCAGCAGGGAAAAGGAAACCTGCTTTCAGCTTCTCAGCTTCCAGAAATGGGTCTGTCAGCTGCTTCCCAACCTACCTCTGATAACCATTTTAGAGAATAGGGGCTAATTTATCTTAAATGTATGTTACAATGGGACGCATTTTAAAGGAAAAAACCCAGTAGCCACAATAAAAACTGAAAAACCAGGAAATGCTCAAAATGCATACATATCAAAGTTTATGCAATTATGTGAACTGTTTGGAAATAATCATGCATGTCATCATGAAAATAAGTCCATAAGTTTTAAGGCTATTACCTCAGTCAATAAAAGCTATGAAATCCATAACAGAATTGAACCACAGAACTAAAAGTATGTATCTGTAAAACGGAAAAACTGTCACCTATGCCACAGGTCTAGCTCGTGTCCATATTTTTCTCCTGCAATTCAGAATCTTATGCAGTCAATTTTTCTATGTGCATATCTCAGGACTTCAAATGAAACTAAACTAAATTTATCATGTTTTCCGATTCAAGCCTTTTTTCCCCTAATGTTTTAAAAACTGCATCGCCATTCACACAGCTGATCAACTGGGAAATACTAACTAGACTTTCGGGGGTGATCACTTTGTAGTGCATGTAGATGTTGTACCCCTGAAACTTGAAGGGAGGAAAGAGGAGAGGGAGGGAGGAAGGGAAGGGGGAAGGAAGGATAGAAGGATGGACAGACAAACAAACGAACCTGTGAAAACCTTAACTTCTTACCGCTCCCCAATCCAATCCAGTGATGAATCCTGTTGATTCTACCTCCTGAACACGTTTTCAGCCTGACCCATTTCTCTTCACCCCTACTGCCATTAATTCTATCATCACTTCTCATCTTGATAATGGAAACAACTCTAAAAGTGGCCTATCTATGCCCTAATACTACTCTGATCTATTCGCCACATTGCAGAGTGGTCTTTTTACATAAAATCAGATGATATTGTGCATTTTCTTAAAATTTTTCAGTCGTTCCCCACTAGTCTTGATTTGGACCAGTTTCTCTTACAACTCCCTCCCTCTCAGTTTATGTTCTTGCCCTACTGAATTTTGTTTGTTCAGAAAGCTTCATTTTTGTCTTGCCTCCAAGGTTTTGATATGCACTATACATTTATTGCCCCAATATCCTTCCCTCCTCTAAATTCATAGTCTTGTCATCATGTAGGTGTTCGCATAGGTATTTCTCTCTCCATGAAGTCTTCCCTGATTCCTCCCAAGGCTGGGTTATGGACACCTTGTATATCCTGCTATTTTCTCCATTATCAGCATACTTATCATTTTTTCTTTATTTGTTTTTATTTTCCATTAGAATTCCAGCTTTGTAAAGGTGGAGCCACCACTTTATCTATGGCATCTGGCACATGGTAGGTCTCAAAAAATATTTGCTAAATAAGTGAATTTATTGATCAGAGAGCTCAAATGTTCATTTTTCTAACACCAACCTTAGTCTGATTTAAAATCTTGCTTGTTGGAAAAAAAATCAAAATATCATACACTTAAATCAGTGCTGACAAACTACTATGATGATTAAGTCAATTTCCAAATAATTTCCCACTATAATATAAACTTTCAAAAGCCATATGAACTATAATGATGGTAGATAAAAAACAACTTATTGAAATAAGAATATACTTTCTCCTAATACTGCCAATCACTAAGGGAACCTAACATATACCTATCTGAAAGTAACTGCATGAAAAAAAAATTCTCCTTCAAGATGATCTTCCGTGATGTCTTTCAGAGTCAACAATTAAATGAGGCATATGCAGTATTTCAGATTATTATTCTAGTTATTAAAAATTTCCTGGAGATTTTAGGCATGGTTACAGGGAAGAAGTACTGATCTGTTAGTACTTTCCAATTTCCTTTTCCTCTCTGTCCTCAATCTGAACTGAGGTAAAGGCAGAAAGACAAGTTACCAGGCAATAAAGGGAGAATGAACACCAGAGTCAAGAGGCCTAAGTCCCAATAAACCCTGTTCTAATCTAGTTATCAAAGACCTTAGAACTTAATGTTCCATTATATTTAGATTTATGGCAAATTTTATTTAATGTACTAAAATAGATATTATGTCACAGAAATAGTTTAATTTCACAAAAACTATAAGCTTCAAATAAACAGAAATATTACTCAAATTTCCTTTTTTTTTCCTTTACCTGTTTTCCCTTTCATACATTTCCCTAGAGGCACTTCGAAGTTGATCAATTTCTTGATTAGTTTTCAATTTGATTTGTTCCAGTTCATTATATAGTTTATTTTCATATTCTGTTTTATAATGGTCTCTGCAAGGAATCAAAAAGAATATCCATAAATTTTCTTTTTGGTAAAGAAAGAGGTTTTTGCCCTTCACATAAATATGCTCTAAATACAATGTTACTTAAAAGACATAAATATTAGATATAAAGTTTTATAATTTCTAAAAATACTATTCCAACTTGTTCCATCTAAAGTTTCCTTTTAAACATATTGCTTTTAAGGCTTGATTACTACACAATAAGTTAACTCATGTTGAAAAATTATTCATTTTCAAAAACATTTATTGATAGTTTTTAATGCGTATGGCTAAAGACTTGAAAACTGACGCACATGGAATGTCCTTCATCTAGAAATATAATCTGGTATGTTATAGATTGACAAATATTTTTGAAAAATGATTCTCATTGACTCTTTATAAAACCTTTCCTTCGAAGCACAACCACAGCCATTGTGACCTCTTAGCAAAGTCAGAGCGTTACAGAAGGCATTAGCAGGAGTACAAAGTAATGAAAATGCCACAGGCTAGGGAAAAAGTTATGAATGTGTGAAGTCTTAAAGGATAAAATTTAGAATGTGTTTTAGTTTTTGATGTGCTGCTAAAAATAAATAACTGAAGGATTATAAGGGGTATTAGTGTAAAGGAACTCTAATAATTTATACATCCAGTTGGAGAGAAGACAGGATTGAAATGCAGGCATCTGATTCCAGAGCCTGTGCCTTAGAACAGTCTGCGGTGCTGTCTCCTCATTCTTTTATGTTTCAAAGTTAGGAAAAGGTCAGCATAATCAGGCTCTGCAGGATCAGATTAGATTTTTTTTCCCCAAAAGATACTTCTATAGAGATATTTTTATACCCTTTCTTTCAAAAATACATATGTAGAGATCTCAGGCATAGGGAATTAAAAAGGTTATGTCATAAAGAAAAAAAACTAAAAGTTATACATATATACCCTTACTTAAAAGAAATAGGCTTTTGGTTGTTGGAAAAACCACAACATCTTAAGAAAAAAAAATCAATTAGAATATCTTATAAGTAAACAAAATGAATTATAATCTTAACATCATCCTATAGATATAAAAAAAAATCACTATTCTTCCCCAAAGCCAGGAGTTCCCTCAGAGAAGCTGGTGTTAATTTATACATATTTATATGGAAAACAATGAAAATCTTGCCTGGATGCAACATATTTTTCATACATCTCTTCTCTAGCCTTTTTGGCTTCCTCAAGTTGAACCTGAAGTCTTTCAAGGCGATCCTCTTCGTGGGCACAGCGAACACTAAGCTCCATGTTTTGGCGATTGAGATATTCTTTATCCTTTTGCAGTAAAGTAACAGTCTGCTCTAAGTTGGCTACCTACATACACAGAAAGACAGAGAGTGTCCTTACTTTTCAAGGTTTACTGTATTGTTTTCTTTCATACAAAGGGCTCACTCTTACCTTGCAATTTTTCATCCAAATGCTACTAAAAGTACCTCCTTCCTGGCAACTATATCCAAAAGAAACCAATGTCCCCTCCACAATTCTGCCCTGGGCTGTATCCACAATCACACTGTACGATAAAATACAAGTGACTCTATAAGCTTACCTCTTTTGATAATTCATTTCTTTCTTTGGCTTGAGTTATGTGAGAGACTTCAAGTATTTCATGTTTTCTTCTTAACTCCATTATTTCCTGTTCGAGTGCATCACGTTCACTAAAACATTCAAATACATTTATTTTTACTAAAATAAAATTCAAATACATATGTAAATTTTATATCCCTTTTTACAATGAACATTTAAAAATCTGTTGACTTATGTTCCAGAAAACCGAAGAGATACTAGCAGTGGTGCTTTAGTGTCATTCTATAAACAATACATACATATGAATTTATCATCTTTAAAAAATAAATACACGAACTACACTGGTCAGTAAAGTAAATAATAAAACTTTCTAAGGCATGATATGGTATCTTTTCACTAATCATCTTCAATCTTATCTTGAAGCCAAAATTTTTAAAGAATTTATACATGGCTCTAGGCTTTCAGTTTGGTATCATAAAGGCTTTAACTCATCACTCAGATAGCCAGCAGACACACAGACAGAAATTCCTGAGACTCTTTCATTCACAAATTGTTTCTGATTACCCAGAGATTCTACTTTCCATATTGAGACCAGCTCTTTCCCCTAAACAGTAAAAACCAAGGAGTGGACCACACCTGCAACAGGTTTCTTAAGAAATGAGCAGAGAAATAAATTTATTTACTCTTAAACTCTCCACTCAGAATCAATTCCTTTGTACTTTATTTCATCTACTGACCTGGCATTTCCATAAAGAGGGCTATTAAAACTTATTTTTCTTTCATTATTCAATAACTCATTTAGACTTTTTTTTTCCTTCTGATTAACAAAGTATTATATATACTGAAGAAAAGTGAGCAAAGGATAAGTTAAAACATAACAATCATCCAGAAACCCACTTACTAAAGATGTCTAACAGTATTAATACTCTGGTACATATTACTTTTAAGTATTCTGCACTTTTATATACAAATGTTTTTATTCTTACGAGGTAATGATCATGTTCCCTGTGCTATTTTTTTATGTAAACAATTATAAAGTATGATATAGCAAAAGATTCACGAACTTGCTATCTATAATTGACAAAAGTTATCATGTTTATATTAACATTAAAGTTTTGTTTTTTAAAAAGATAGAATACTATGAAGTTCCCTATATTTTCCTTACTATTCCTATATTGTTCCCTAGATAAACTGATGAATTTAGTGTTTCTAAATGTTTTTACTTTTACTCAACAACTGTTAACATTTTGTCATATTTACTTTGTATTATTTACTAAATATTATTTTGTCATAGTCTCTGTTGTCTATATCTGTAAATGAATATATATGCATACATACAGATACATACACACACACACACACACACACATACACATGAACGTGCATTTTTTCCCTCTCAACTATTTGAGTTACATGTAGACATTGGTATCCTTTATTCCTAAATAATTCACTGTGAATTTCATAAGATTAAATATATTCTCTTATATAATCGGAGTATAATTATCAAATTCAGGAGACTTAGCCCTAATACAATATCTCATACATAATCTAGTTTCAATTTTTTGTCAATTGTCTCAAAAATGTCTTCTATGGAAATTTTTTCCCTGTTTCAGGATCCAAAGTATTATTATGCATTGCATCTGGATGTTATAAGTCTTTGGTCTCCTTTAACCTTGAAGAGTTCCTTAGCCTTTTGCTGTCTTGTACGACACTGACTTTTTTGTAGATTACAAGCCAATGGTTTTATGTAATGATGCTCGATTTTCATTTGTCTGATGTTTCCTTATGATTAGATCCAAGTTCAGCACTTTGGGCAGGAGACCCACATAAGTGACAATGTGTTCTCAGCAGACCACAAAAAGAGGCACATGGTGTTACTTTATCCCATGGTTGGTGATAATGATTTCGATCATTTGCTCAATGTGGTATCTGCCAAAGTTCTCTATAAAGGTACCCTTTTGTCCTTTGCAATTAGTAAGTAATCGGTGGTGACATACTCTGAAATTGTATAAATATTCTGTTCCCTAACATACTTTTACCCAGTGGTTTTAGCTTCCATTGATGATTCTGAATGAAACAGTATTATGAAGTTAGAAAATAATAATTCTAATGTGCATATATATTTACTAGTTTGCATTCTATAAAGTTCATGTCTATTATTAGCAGGTACTTAACAATTCTGATTCGATTCAATTAACTCCTTCTTGTTAATATCCATCTTGATATTTAAGTTGCACCACATGTGGCCAGTCGGAGCCCCTTCGAACCAGCTATTATCATGCTGAATTGGAAGTAAGTCCGCTCTTATGCATAGTATGTTAAGCCGTCTGCCTTCTTCCCTCACTGCCTTTTCCTACTGAAAGGACCTAGAAACAATGACCAGTACCCGGATATTAATAATCTAAGTAATATTCCCCACAATAAGAAACCAAGACACCTTAAAGGGCTAAAGCAATGAAATTACAAAATAAACCCGAGAACCTTATATTATGCCAGAAAGAAGCTGCTTAAAAAAAAAAAAAAAAAAAAAGGCTCATGCATTTGCTTTTTAAAATTTAGTATTATGTATTTGACCTATCCATATACATTCAGAACTATCTTAATGATTTTAACTGCTACAGAGAATTACACTATAGAAATAGATCACAATTTATTTTCTATTCTGCTGTTGAAAAGCATTTGTATTCTTTCTAGTAGTTAACATCCATACCTGTTTCCTTTTGCATATGTGTGAGAACTTATGAAGAACAGAAAAGTGATTTTCCTTCCCAATTTATTTTATATGTTTGTGACCAGAACATTTTTTCTTTAGACCCGTTCTTTCTATTGAGTGAACCAAAGGATTTACAGTTTGAGCTCCTGTTTCTTATTTGTTTCTCTGTTCCATTTATAGCACATGAAGATGTTTACATTTTTGGTCAGGGCTACATTTTTTTCTTTCCTTGTTTTTCATTATAGAAAATACCCCCCCCCCACACACACACACAGTTACACACACACACACACACAAACACACACACACACACTATAATGAACCCCCATGCTCTTATCACCTGGCTTCAACCAATTATCAAGTCATGACTCAACTTAATTCATTTAACTTTAAGTCATGCCACTCTGCATTATTCTGATGATTATGCTTTTCCGTTTTCTCTTTTCATAATTTATATATTATTACTACACATTTATAGTGGTAGAGAAGACATCAAAACATCAACTCAAAGTATCATTTTCCCATCATAATCTACTTCATTTTGAAAATGAGTCTTTTGATAGTTTTATTTAAGAGTGCATTGATTTCAAGCTCCGATAATTATTATGTATTGACATAATAATAAATACTGCATCTCAGTCATGCTGGGAGTAGGAGCACAAAAGTTATATCCCCAAATCCTTGCAGATTTACTTATTGTATTATACAATTTACAGTGCTCATTCATTAAAAAAATATTCACTGAGTGACTAGTATATTTCAAGAATTATTGTAGTTGCAGGCAGATATAGCAGTAAATAATTAGGGTGATGTTTCTTACTCTGTGCAAATTTATAAAGATCTTCATAAATTTTTCTTTGATTTTCTTACTTTATGTCATGCAGTTACTTGAGTTAGCGCCATCTCAGATGACAAAACTTCGGCGTAGAATGGATCAGAGATTTACCTAGGCACATACAGCTATGGAGTGGTTCATTAATGCACAAATAACACAAAAGCATATTCCTGTAAAAGGACAGTTATTTGCAATAGTTACTAAGCAGCAACTGTTTTTGAAAGTGTGTGTGCCTTCTGTCAGAAAGGAATAGCTGAAAAAACTTCAGATAAAACTACCAGGTATTTAAACTGATTTTATAAAATAAAAATAACCTTTAAGTAAAATTTAAAACATACATATATACATGGGATTTTACTGGGTCCCCATCTTCTAAGATATTACCTTTTAAAAGACAGTAGCAACTTGTAAATAAAATAAAAAACAACTGATATAAAAATACAATTTAAACCCAACAAAGTGCCCAAACTCTATACTTCTATGTAATGAAGAATAAAGTATATGTCAGGAAAATAAAAAGATAAGCCAAAGACTGGAAGAAAATATTTGCCAAAGACATATCTGATAAAAGACTGTGATCCAAAACATACAAAGAACTCTTTAAACTCAACAGTAAGAAAACAAACAACCCAATTAAAAAATGAACCAAAAATCTTAACAGATACCTCACCCCAGAGAAGACATGAAAAGATGCTCCAACTATTATGTAATCAGAGAAATGCAAATTAAAATAACAATGAGTTCCTCCTAAGCATCTGATAGAATGGCTCAAAGCCAGAATACTGACAACACCAAATACTGGCATGTGCGTAGAGCAAAAGGAATTCTCGTTCATTGTTGATGAAAATGAAAAATGGTACAAGCTATTTTGGGACAGTTTCGCAGTTTCTTACAAAACTAAACATACTCCTACTGTATGATCGTGCTCCTTGGTATTTATTGAAAGGTGTTGAAAATTTATGTTCACACAAAAACTGGTGCATGGATATTTATAGGAGCCTCATTCATAACTGCCAAAACGGGAAAGCAACCAAGACATCCCTGCGTAGGTGTATGGATAAACAAACTGGAAAGTCTAGATAATGGAATATTATTCAGTGCTGAAAAGAAATAAGCTATCAAGCCATGAAAAGATAGGAGGAAACTTAAATATATATTACTAATTGAAAGAGGCCTGTCTGAAAAGACTCTAAACTGTTCGATTCCAACTATATGACATTCTAGAAAAGTCGAAACTCCAGACATGGAGACAGAAAAAGAGTAAGGTATAGTCTATATGCCACATAAAGACGTTTTGGTCAATGACAGACCACATATATGATGAGAGTCCCATAAGATTATAATGGAGCTACAAAATTCCTATTGTCCAGTGACATCGAAGCCATACATACTAGTGAAACACATACATGTTTGTGGGAATGCTGGTATAAACAAACCTACAGCACTGACAGCTGTATGAAAGTGCAGTGCACATAATTACAGCGCTAGGCTATACCATTGAGGTTTGCACTCTCTGATGTTCGCACAAAGATGAAACTGCCCAATGATACATTTCTCAGAATGTACCCTGGTTGTTAAGTGGCACACTTCTGTACAAAGCAGAATTAACAATGTTGATGAAAAATTCAGGTGACTTTGATGCATACTAAAAATAAGAAAAACTACTGTAGCCATCTTAACCACTTACCTCTTGACTTTATCATAGTTCTCCTGCCGGTAGTCACCTTGCTGAATTAACTGTTTTGTGTCTGCTAATTCTAAGGCCAAACGTTGACATCTAATTTGAAGCTCAGAGTAGTTTCTTCGATCTTCCTCATAAGTCTATAAAGCCAAACAATAATAAAACACATCAAACTAAACATATCTGACCAAATTCTGTATTGGGTTCTGTTAAGCTGTGAATATCCTTGTAATTAAAAAAAAAAATCCTCAACTTTTCTACTTAGTAATTTTTCTCTACTCAAAGGTAATTGTAAATTCACAGAGTACTTTTTTAAAGTTATTTAAAATCTGAGCTCTGTTTTTCATAGAAAAAAAAATAGTACAACCATGTCTTAGTTACTAGAATAGTACATAAAATGACTACCAATGTCAAATGATGTTTTTCAACATCCCCTGTTCTTGAAGAGTTTCATAGAGACAAAGAACCACTTGAATATCAAATGTGTTTAATGGAATAGTTAGTGAAGTCATTAATTATACAGTGTCAGTGGTGATATTCAGCAAAAAAAAAAAAAAAAAAAATTGTGATACTTGGAACATATTTCTACCCTGATGTTCCCTCTACTCACCAGACCAGTAGAAAGGAATGGGAGAGCTATGGGAGAGGAGCAGAAGTGAAAACCTTGAAATCACAATCTGGGCCTGCTTATTATGAGCCTCATTTCTCACCATTTCTCATGTTCACACTTCACCTTCCCACATCAATGATGATCTGAAGTTCTCTACACCAAGCTTTCTCTAACCTGTTCTTACTGTCTGAATAAGCTACATAGTATCTGATTATTTGTCTCCTTCAGAGTACGAATCTCGCCATGCCATCAAATTAATTTTCTATATACCTCACCAGAGTGTAAACATCTGTCTTATTCACCACTGGATCTCCGTCACTTTACACATTACTTGGTATACAGTAAGAAGGACAGAAATGTTTTTGAACAAATTAAGAAATAAATGAATCATAAATAGGGAGGAAAAATATGACACAAAGATGGGAGTTCCTACTTATTTTTCTTTCAACTTACCAGATCTTGCAAGCAACTGTCAACTCCACCCCAGAAACTGTCATGTCGAATATAACCTGTCCCAGGTCATTCCTTCTCAAGTCACTGACCAGCTAAGTGTGGTCACATTCATTCCACAAATACTGAGCGAATTATTTTTATGTGACTGGTTCTGGGATAGGCATTGTAGATACCAAGATGAGTAAGAAACTGTTTTTGTCCTTTTTAAACTATTTAACACAACTTTGAAATGTTGGCCCCCAAATTTCTATCAAAGGGCTAGATGAGAAAACTATATTTAATGTGTTTTACTTTAGTATAGTATTATGTACCTCTTCCACACTGATGTTCTCCATGAGAACAGATTGTTACTATGGTATTTATTACAGGATTACAGAGGAGGGTACTCCATCATCATCTTAAGAAACCACTTTCCATGCTCACCCACAAGAAGCAACTCCTCATTCATTTAAGTTTTCAAGTTTTATCATGAGATTACAGCAATTCAGTCATATCTTTAGGCTCCACTTCTAATTCTATTTCTCTTGCTACTTTCACTGCTGTCATTCATGAGGGTCGGAATTAACTTCTTCCAAACTCCTGTCAATGCTGTTATTTTGATCTCTTCCCATGAATCACAAATATTCTCAATGGCATCAAGTATGGTGAATCCTTTCCAAGTTCTCAATTTACGTTGCTCGGCTTTATCAGAGGAATCACTATCTATATTAGCCATAGCCTTAAGAAATACATTTCTTAAATAATAAGACTTGAAAATCAAAATTTCTCATTGATCCACGGGCTGCAGAATGGATATTGTGTTAGCAGGAATGAAAACAACATTGTTCCCATTGCACATCTCCATCTGAGCTCTTGGTTGATCAAGCGCATGGACAATGAGCAGAAATATATTGCAAGGAATCTTTTTTTTCTGAGCAGCAGGTCTAAACAATGGCATAATATTCAGTAAACCATGTTATAAACAGATATGCTGTCATTCAGTCTTTGTTGTTCCATTTACAGAGCACATGTAGAGTAGATATAGCATAATTCTTAAGGGCCCTAGGATTTTCAGGATGGTAAAGGAGCACTGGCTTCAACTTAAAAGTCACCAGCTGCATTAGCTCCTTAACAAGAGAATCAGACTGTCCTGTGAAGCTTTTAAGCCAGGCATTGACTTCTAGCTATGAAAGTCCTAGATGGCATCTTCATCCAATATAAGGCTGTTTTGTGTACACTGAAAACCTGTTGTTTAGTGTAGTCACCTTCACTAACTATCTTAGGTAGATATTCTGGATAACTTGCTGCAGCTTCTATAGCAACACTTGCTGTATATCACCTTGCACTTATGTTAGAGAGATGGGATCTTTCCTTCTATCTCACAAACCAACCACCGCCAGCTTCAAACTTTTTCTTCTGCAGCTTGTCACCTTTCTCAGCTTTCACAGAATTAAAGGCAGTTAGGGCCTTGCTCTGGATTAGGCTTTGGCTTAAGGGAACGTTGTAGCTAGTGTGATCTTCCACCCAGATCACTAAAACTAGATCCCTGTCACTAATAAGGCTGTTTTGCTTTATTACCATTTGTGTGCTCACTGGAGTGGCACTTTTAATTTTTTTTTAATAACTTCTCCTTTGCACTTACAACCTGGTTAACTATTTGGCTAAAGAGACAGCTTTCGACCTAGCTTTCTCAGCTTATGACATATGTTCCTAAGTTTAATCATTTCTAGCATTTGATTTAAAGTGGGAGATACACGATTCTTCCTTTCACTTTAACACTTGGAGGCCATTGCAGGGTGGGTAACTGGCTTAATTTCAATATTGTTGCATTTCAGAAAACAGGGAGGCCCAAGGAGAGGAAGAGTGAGGGGGGGAAAGGCCAGCTGGTGGAGCAGTCAAAACACACACATCTGTCAGGTAAGTTCACTGTTTTACATGGGTGTGGTTTGTGGTACCCTAAAACAATTATAATAGTCTTGGAACATCAAAGATAAGTGGTCACAGATCACCGTAACAAATATCATAATGAAAAAGCTTGAAATATTGTGAGAATTACCAAAATGTGACACAGAGACGTGAAGTAAGCAAATGTTGTTGGAAAAATGGAGCTGATAGATTTGTTCAATGCAGGATTGCCACAAACCTCAATTTATAAAATATGCAAAATCTGTGAGGCACAAAGCAAAGTGTAATAAAACGAGGTATGCCTATATTAAAAACTTAAGTTTGATGTCCTTAGATATCAAGGACGTTTGAAGTCCTTGTTACAAGCCGCAGAACCACTCCTGGTCCTATTGCTTCACATATTTATATTAACCACTTGATTTCTAAAGGCATATGTTTTTTCCACTCCTGGAAAGTGAACTTCTTCCTACTATAAACAATAACAAACAAACAGACCAAAACGAATGTGGATGTAAATGTGTTTGTAGGACTGGTGGTAGGAAATTATGGGAGTTTCATCTGAGGATTTCCACTTTCTGTGAAATGGAATACAAGTCATCTGCTGATAGTGGGAAAGAAAGTGGAAAGCTAGAGATGTGAACAGAATGACGAATGCCTAAAATAACCTCTGTGAAAAATGAGAGGACTTGAAAAAAATGAAGTCTAGCACAACTGCGTGGGTCCATTTGAGATTGCTAACAATAAACTTATAGTGCTTGTTCCTGCCTATGGGATTTTATCCAGTGGTGCTCAGCTGGACAAATGAGTGAGATTTTGTCAGGCAGGGTTTCAGGAAAAAACAGCTGGGGAAGAATTAGAGAACACTGGCAAGAGAAAGGTTTAAGACTGATACCATGATAAAGAGAGAAAATAAATTTAGAGATTGGTAAACAAATATATGGATGGGAAATGCTGTTAAATATAAGTTGGAAGCAGATGATTAAGACACATGGAAATACAGGAAGTAATATGTTCAGCGATCAGCCTGAACTGTAGCTTCACAAGTGAATCAGTCTGGGTGACAAGGAGCAGAATGTGACTATGAGACCAAGTTCTCAAGTAGATAAGACACGATCACTAAAAATGAGAAGATGAATAAAATGCAAGGCCACAGCTGTGGGCGAACCACAGAAGTAACCAAGGCCAGGTGCTAAGGTGAAAAGGATGACTAAATCTACAGCAAGGGTTCCACTTAAGAAAGAAGAACGTCCCAGTTGTCTGAAAATGAGGAAGGTTCTAAGGTGGGGTATCTAGGGGGCATCAATGCCCAAAGAAATGGGGTTTTGTGAGTGCACAAGTGCCAAGATCTGAAACTGTAAAGATCTAAGAGAACATCAGCACTTGGCCCTGGTCCGTCTCTGCTAGCTCTGGAAGCTTCACAGCCCGAGCTAGCACATAACCCTCACCTTTCCTCAGGCCATTAAAAGAACTTCAGTTGCAAATTTTGGGCGTTCAACTATGGCACATATATAAATCATAATTAATTTTAGACTCCTCTCCTTTAAGACAATTACTATATGAAGTATAAACTCCTAGATCGGAGAGCAATTCCACAGGAGATATGAACGCACACATACACATATTACATATGTGTTTATATACAGGTATATAAATTTTCTTTAAATATAAACACCATAAGACCAAGTATAAACTGAAGTTCAGTAGATGAAGGTATGTATTCTACCAACACTTTTCACCTGAAAAATTTCCCCTTAAATAAAATGATTACTTTCATATTTTGAAAAAAAAAAATCTACTTCACTTACTATTAGCAACTAAAACAGATTAAAGCATAACAATGGAAAATAGGAAAAATAGCATCTTCTCAATGACTGTGTAGAACTTTGAGGTTAAGGCTAAAGAGAGTAGACAAGTCTATTTTTATATTAGTCCTATGCATTCTTCTCTGTCTTAAACTCAACATCAACTTACGCGGGAAGACTCCAGGCCCCAAATCTGACTCAGAAGTCCTTCTTATATTTTTCCACAGTACTGGTTCTTACATTTGTCAGAAAACATACCCTATGTGCGGTAAGCAGCCGCTACTTGCCTCCCACATCAGAAGAAAAATTTTAAAGAGGTTTTCTATAATCTTAGTACCTAGTACTCTGTTTATTTTATAGTTTACAATCAATGTTTGTTGGAAGGAGCAAAAGAGGACATTAAATAGACTAAAACAAAAGAAGTAAAACAAACAAACAAACAAACAAACTTTCAAACATAAAGGGACTCACAAAATTCCTAGTCACCAGCCTTTTCTAACAAAAAGTTACTATATAATAGTAAATGGCTTAACAGCAAATCTCAATTTCCTTTAATAATAATAATTTTAAAAATTACACAGGAAAAATGAGGACACTCTAGGTCTAAGAGAGGATTTCAACCGTTGTCAGTTTTTTATATATCTAGAATGGAACTGATTTTGACTGCCAGAATTAATGTCATCATTTTTATCTCCTAACTTAGTCACACCAAAAAATAAGAGGCTAAAAATAGTAAACCTGGTATTGTAATTACATGTTTTCTTGTCTCATCTTTTTTTTTTTTTTATGGGTATCTTACTTAAATTTGGGAGCCTAACTGTTCACAAAAAAATTCATATTTTTATTGTTAAGCTGAAACATACATGGTTTAATACAACAAAAAACATTTAATAAAGTGAAAGGTAATAAACTGAACAATATACAAATAAACACTCAAAACATTTTCCATTGGAAACATGTTAAGATGAATATGGGGTTTCATTACCATCTTACTGCAATTTTCTTAGGTGTTACTAGCCTACATACCTCATATTTTCTGTAGTTATGCAGATGTAAATGGAAATCTGAATGACTGAATAAATGAAAAGTCCGTTTACTGCAGAGAATCATTGCACAAGGCAGCCAAACTGGATTCAGAGAACAAAATTATTCAAGAAATTCTCTACACATCTAGGTTCATTTTTCAATCTATGAACCTTAAGCTGTTCCTCCTTGACAATGCCAACCTCACTTTTCCCCGCACTCACCTTCGACTCACAGGTCCTTGAAAACCTGGATCTCCTTAGCTCTGGACACCCAGTAACCTTTAGTAGATGCACTGAGAATGTTTACAGAATGAACTAATGTTAAAATACTAGCTCAAGACAAAGGAAAAGTGACTTTAAAAACTGATAGGTATTTAATAAATTAACACTTTTCCGATTGAAATTAATGATTATTATAAACCTATAAACAAAATACCTCATCTGAAACAATGATACCTATGCGACATATATGCAAAGTTTTCTCGAAGATTTTGAGAAAGAGCATAAAAGGAGCTTCCATTTCTTGATCTGGGTGGTAGTTAACCAGGTGTTTATTTATGAAAAGTAAATTAAAATATCTTCTATATGTTACGGAAACATTTTTAAACAGGAAAACAAGAGGCTTCAAACCAGGAAATGTTAACAGGGAGAGTTGTGTAGGGAGGCTGGAGGGGGGTGTCAGAGACACATCCAAGGGGAGAGGGAGCAGGACAGAAGGCGGCAGTGAACAGACACTCACTTTTTTTACTCAATATATTTCTCAACTGTTTGACATTTAAAAAAAAAAAGTCAAAACTTTACATCATATAGTGTTTTGGTAACGTTATCAGCTTCATAGACCTTTCATATTCATAATGAGATGCCTTTCCCTCCCAAGCCTATTGCTTCTACACATCAGCAGTTAAGTGTTTTGGATTTATAGAATTTCATAGATAAAAGATATCCTGGAGATAATCTATTGCTTTTTCTTGTTTTAGAGACACATCATTAAGGCTTAGAGGGGTTAAATGATTTGTCCAGGATTCTAGAGCTGGCAGAGCTAGAGCTAGAATCTAGGCTTTTGAGTTCATATATAGTTCATTCTTTTCTTAATTTTAAGTTCCTATTTCCTGAGAAATCTATTCTGTGGAAACCATAAAACCATAAATTAGAAATTAATATTATTATGTGTTGATGAGAGTGTTAAAAGAACTTTAGCTGTAAATTTTATGGGCTCAACTTTGGCACATGTATAAATCACAATTAATTTGGGACTTCTCTCCTTTAAGACAATTACTACAATTATTCCTCAAATACACATTTAAAAAATCATTTGACAAAATAACATCAAATCTTAATATTTTTTACAAAATGTAAAAAACATTACTCAAAGATGAAATCAAATAGGCTCATTTCAAACAGCAGCTGTGTAAACTGAAAGGCATTTACTTTAGATATAATTTCTAAGTATCGTTTAAATCTTTTGTTTCTCACACCATGTAAACTGAGAAGAGAGTGGCAACCTATGTGTCAAAATAAATCTTTAATAAATGAAGTGATCTCCTGCCTGTGGGGAGACAGAGCAGCTAAGGAAATTAGAAATGGGATATAGTGACAGTTACCTTGGTTAGTTTGGGGTCAACGGTTGGTTCAAATCGTAATTAGTTTACATTGGTTTGCAGTTTAGTAAATGCAAAGAAATGGTTTGGGAAAGTAAGAATTCACTCCTCAGAATTCTCACAAGTTGGAGAAGATAAAAAAGAAACTTCAGAAAACAAGTTAATATTCCCTGAAATATAAAAACATGAATAATATGTATCATTAACAAAATACCTCATTTTCATACAAATGAAATTAACTAGATTACTCACATATGACTAAAAATGAGACTCAAGACTCAAGGTAATATTGCAGGACGTTTCTCAATAAATATAACTATGTTTCTAAACAAGGAAGTTATCTTGAACACTTTTTGCTTCTTAGTTGCTAGTTCTCATAAGAGAAAAAGATTTCACCATTTCCTCATGAAACTTAACAGCTTTATTAAGTGCAGACTCATTAATGCCCTATATAGTATTGTTAACATTTCTTTCTTTGAAATGAAAGAAACATGCTGAAAAAACTCTGAAATAGCAAAACAGCTGCACATTGCTTAGCAACAAAGTATGGACCAAAATTCTGACCTGCTGTAAAGAAATTTCATAAACAGGGAATAAATAGCACTATGAAAACACTAAGTAGCATACCTAAGCTCGTGTACATAACACAGCTCAAAATATGCAGTAGACCATGTTACTGACACTTATAAACAAACTCTAAACTTGAAAGATGAAACCTATTTTTCAGTGTTAGCATCTAGATATTATCTCAAAAAAACTAAAGATGTGGGCAAAAATAGTAGAGCATCCCACAAATTCACTAAAATTGGCATTTCAGGAAGAGTGACTTCTTTTTCAAAGGTCAAAAATTACATTGTTAAATTATAAAACAGTTCAACCTATTTGCCATGAACTAGCAGATTTGCCATCAACTAGCAGATTATATGAACAAAAGCAGAATTAACTGTGTAACTGTGGGGCTTTAATATCTTGGAATGTTTTTATAGGGTGTTATTATGAAATCAATGCAATAATTGTGATACCTGTGATATGAAGATTATTACATGTCATGCTAGAAAAGTTTTGGTTTTTATAATTCTCTCTCCCAGTTATAGATCTACTGCATTATATTAGGAAAAAATAGTAGTTGATTGGTTTAAAGTAGTTGATATGAAATAAGGGCTATAAACGAAAATATGGTAACTCAATGTAATACTCTGGCCTCTAGGTCAAAAATGCCAAGATTTTCTGAGTAGCCCAAAACTGGATGAAGAAATAGATGGCTACATGCTGCCACCATGTGGTGAAAGAAAAAAAATTAAGCCCATTTTGAAAAAGACAAAGTCAATACTGAAAATTCTTGGTGGAAAGTTTTATTTTCCTAATCCCCAGTCTCAAAACTCAAGAGACATAGCTAAGAAATATCTTAGTTTCCCTTAGTAAACCACTACGGAGTTGTGATAACCGAGAAAGTAAAATGGAATAAACACTGCTAAGAGTCCTTTAAAATAGAGTCGAGAGGCTATTAAGAAAGTGTAGCCTATCACATCTTCTGCCTCAGTTCCCAGAGTTGCTGTTAAATTGCTAAAGCTGTTGCTGAACTCGGCAACAGCAACTCGGAGCCCTAAACATACTGGAGCACCTGCTGCGGGAACATCTGCTCAGTGGACACATATGGACTTTCTTTCCTTCTTTGTAGTTTTTGCCTCCCTCATTTGCATATTGGAACTAACCAATCTGTTAACCTAGCCAGCAATCTTTTAATATTAAATATTAATATTTACTATTTACTATATCCTTACATAAAAATTCTTTGCCTGTTTGGCTTTTTATTTAAAAATATTCAGTTTATAGAGCATTAGAGATCTTGCTTCTTGGTATATATCATCAGTTTGGCTCAAATAAACTCTTATGAAAGATAAAATATTTAGTTTAATTTTTTCTCAATGTTGGGTGAGTTGACCTGCACTAGGTCCTTGACAGAGGACAAGAACCAAACTTTATGGGTGGTTTATAATTCTATTGTGTCAATCATAGTCTCTGAATTTCTAAGATCTTTTATTAAGTAGATACAGAGATTGCTTAATTCTTTTTTTTCTAATTGTGATTCAATTCTGTTTATATTGTTATTAAATTTAGGAAATGGTTTACGACAGAAGATTGTATTTCAGCTAAGAAGTGATACACTTTTAAGAAACAAACGTGCACATGGAAGGAGTCTGTGATGGTTAATTTTATATGTTAACTTGGCTAGGCCATAGTCCCTCAATATTTAGTCAAACATTATTTTGGATGTTTCTCTGAGGTTTTTTTTTTTTTTAAGATGACATTAACATTTAAATCAGTGCACTCTGAGATTACTTTCCATAATGTGGTGGGCCTCATTCAATCAGCTGAAGGCCTTACTAGAATAAAGGCTGACCTCCCCTAAGCAAGAAAGAATGCTGTCGGCAAACTATTTTTAGATTTAAACTATAACTCTTCCCTGAATTAACAGCCTGCCAACCTACCCCATCAGATTCTGCACTTGTCAAGCCTCCATAACCACGTCAGCCAATTCCTTAAAATAAAACTGTCTCTCTGTCTCTCTCTCTCTCTCTCACTTTCTCTCTCTCTCTATATATATTTATATATATAGTATCCTGTTGGTTGTTTCTCTGGGAACACTGACTAATAAGAGTTTCACAAACAAAACTGTTTCTAAGTTCGAGCGTTATCTGTGCGTTAAAAACACTTGGGAACCCTATCTGTTAATTAGCTTTTCTATCAATAAAACACTAAAAAGTGTTAGCAAAGTTGAAACAAAGGAACATTTGGGATACAATGCCAGTCCCTCGAGAGTAGAGAGACTTGGTTTATCACAAAATAAAAATATATCACATACTAATATAATTCTGGATTTTAAATTTTCTTTCTTTCTTTTTTCTTTTTTTTTGGCCCAAGGAATTCTTTTGCAAGAGAAACCACTGTTAGAATCCCTAAATGTTAAAAGTGATTAAGAAAGAGGTAATCTGATATAAACAAGGATAGCAAACTCCTTCAGCCCTCCTCAAAAATAAGAAGTCCTTGAGGGATGCTGAAGCACTAAAAGGTATTGCAGAACCAAGTCTGAAAACTTCCTGTCTTGTCCCCAGTAAACCTTATACTGCCATCACCACCAGCATCCTGGGCATTTTATAGAAACAACAGAGATTAAATGATTTGCCCAAGGCTGCAAGATTAGTTAGTAGCCAAACTGAGGCCTTGTGACTTTGTCCTTTATTATTCTGACTATAGATGCAAGTTTTTAAAAAATTAAAAGCTATCTTTCTAAATGTGCAATTTACCTGCATGATGTGGCAGGCGAGCAGAAGGAAAAACACCCATAATAATAGAACCCCGTAGTAGTGTTCATATTGGCACACCTGCCTGTCCGGCATTGCTCCCGAGGGCTTCCTCACTCCTATGAGAGGAAGGAAGCTAAGTCTTTATTTTGCCTGTAATATTGGCTCTATATTAATGACACAGGTAGATTCTGTCCAGCACTAATAATGCAGCAAATTATAGCACTGAAATATAAATGAAATTATAATTATTTATATCAGAACAATAGCTGCTTTGTAAAAGCTTGAAATAGGACTTGAAATTAATATTTACATGCAACTCTGCTAAAAATCACATTTTTACTTTGAAACAGAAACATGGACAATTCAATGAAATGAATGGACAAACATTATTTTTTCCATTTGACAGAACAGGAAACATTAAATGAGTTGTTCAAAGTCACACAGAAAATGAGAGTGTCAAGAGATCATCCAAGATTCTAACTATATTAAAATTTGAACTCTAGAAGGGCAGACACTATTTCTTGTGTTCACTGCTCCAGCACCCAGGGTAGCACCATGCACATTACTGGGGCTGATGCTAGTATCAGGGCATATGCTCTGAACAAGTATTAGGAGAGCTAACTGTATCTGATGTTTAGGCAAAGTGACTGATGAGTGGAGACTAACTCCTTTCATATAACAAACAAGGCTAATCTGTATGAACTGAGAACAGAAAGAGTTCCAACAACAAAATGTTCAATTGTGGATTACAGGTCAATATCATGGATTTATTTTGTCAATCTTTAAGATGACTTTCCAATTTAACCTCCTCCCCACCACTTATGAAGACTCACAGCAGTCAGCATCCCCTAGTCCTATTTTTCTAACATGAACTTTTACATTTCTATCACAAATCTTGAGGATTTCCTTATAGAAAAACTTGGCTCCTCTTGCTACAAGTGATCAAAATCATACAAACCTCTGTCAGTTGTTTCAGTTGGCTTTTGTTTTCACTTAATTCTTCTGCTAGGTTATTCTTTTTAACTTGTAGTTCATAGATTTCCTTTCTTAATGGATCCACTAGTTCGTAGAACCGAATCTTTAAAAAATATTAAATAAGCAGTTTTAAAACCCAAATTACAATAGAAATTTGCTAATTTATAGGACTCTCCATTATCGGTAATAAAAGGAATAAAGGTATTAAAAGTGTTAAGAAGTTTCAGATTATATGCCTGTAAAATAAAGGGTTTTTTTGTATAAAACTAAGACAAGACAGTCGTTAATTGACCTGATACTTTAAGTCTTAATGTTCCAATTCGGTTCTCTCAAGGCTCAGATTATCTATAACTCCCCACCCTTGCCAGTCTTTCTTTCCTCTCTTCTATCGATATTCCATTTACTACTTCCTCCTCATCTCCCACTAGTGCTCACTCGACATTATATGCTTGTTATTTCCTAAACACATCAAATGTTCAAGAGTTGCTGTTACTGTTTCCTTTGATAGAAAAGTTTTCACTCTTCTCAGGTCCGTGATCAAATGTCACCCTATCAAGCCCTCCCCGATTCCCTCAACCTGATTTCAAATAGCATCCCCATGTGGCAGCAGTCCTTGTTTGACTCTTATACTTTTCTCCGCAGCATTTATGATGTTCTACATATTTTCCTTTCAATTTATTGTCTGTGTTGCTCCACTAGCATGAGGCCAGGAATTTCTGTCTGCTTTTATAAGCTTACATCCTAGGCTCTTGCTGAAGCTCTACTTACTGCTACCACTGCACTGGAAGAGACAGTCGGATGAATCAGGAGGCATCTTTCATATCACTAATTCCATTCAGTTCAGACCTCTCGTTCCTACTCATAATTCTCTTTAGGGAATTTGCCTGCATTAACCTAGTAAAGTGTTACAACTGACAGGTTCCTATAAAACCAAGAAGCCATGAGTAAAATAGGGTAATTAGGGACTACTTATTACATGGGTATAAAGTTTGAAACACCTAAACATATTGTTGTATTACAAAAGTACCATATTTGTTGAGAGGCAAGTGCTAAGGTTGGTCTCAACATAATACATTTGCGTATAAATAACTCATTTAGGACAATACTGCCTGTGAAAACAAAGGGTATGTATAGCAAGGAACACTAACAAGGCAGAGAGCAAAACTATGTGTAACTGAAATAATGGGATACTTGATACCTGCTAAGGATAAAGCCTCAAGGACAGCACTTAAGATATTTAATTTGTTTTGGACAGCACATGTTGGGTAGGAAAATATTTGTTTAAATAAAAAGCTGGACAAAAAAAATAACACTCTGTTTTGTAGGAAGTCATTAATCTGGAAACCTTATCCATGTGAGAACTAAGAGTAGCGATCACCACTCCAGCAAAATGATAGGTAATATTTATTATGTTTACTATGTCCTAAGGACTGAGCTACGCATTTAACAAACATAATCACAGTTAATCTTCATAATCACCTAAATTGAAAGGCGCTATTATTATCATGAACCCTCTCACTGATGAAAAATTCAAGTCTCTAAAGACGAAATAATATCTACATATCATCTTTTGTTGTTGTTGCTTTTTTGACATCTATATATCATCAACCAGCAGTTCTCAAAGAGTGTTCTGGGGACCCTTCGCTCCTCACCCCACCACTCTGAGACCTTTTCAGGGAATTCATAAGATCAAAACTATTTCCCTAGTAATACTAAGATTTTTTGCCTGTTTTGCTCTCACCTGTTTTGCTCTCATTCTCTTACTCTTGTTTCCCAGTGGCTACATGACATGTGATGAGATCATCCTGAAGGGCTAATGGAACATGTGCTTAAGTATTCTTGTGTTTTAAAAATGTCTCTGTTTTAATTTCTAATATGGTAAATATTAATAGATATAGCCCATAGAAACAAAGGCTCTCTGGGGACCACAGGAATTTTTAGAGTATAAAGGGATGCTGACACCAAAGGTCAATCCTATGTGTAGATATGTGTAACCAACACTACAGTGGAGATCCTGAACTGGACCCACACAGACCTCCCTCATTCGACCGATTTGTAATCACACGAACTCCCCTCTCCTCTACTATCCCTAACCCCTGGCGACCCTCTATCTATTGTTTATCTCTATAATTTTTCATATTAAGAATGTTACAAACCATCAGTTTATAATAAAATAATTTATTTCTATAGTCTACGCAGCCATTAACTTTGGAGCTCTATTTATTCCTTGACTTTGGAGATCAGTGGTCAGGACCCTTTAAAATTTGGTGATCTGAACACCATCCACCATCTTCAGATCAGGGTCATAAAATTATTGGGTACTTCAGAAGTTATGGCTATAACGACATAAATGGCAAATGTTAGTCTGACAACCTATGCAGTTTTTTAAAAAAGTGATACAAGACACTTACAGACACAAATTCAGGAATTGAAAGCTGATCTTCGGGAAAACCTTTTAGTTTCATATATTGTTCTTCTGTCAACTCAAAGTCACGCAGATTTCGACGAATATCTCCAGCTTTCTCTCTTAGCTGAAGATTTGTTTCTTCTAGTTGTTTCTGTCTCAATAAAATAGTTTCCATTTCTTGTTTCATTAGTTCTTGATATTTCCTGTTAGAAGAGAATTTGTGGTAAGCTTAAAAAAATTCTCAAGACTTAATTTTCTCAGAGTCATCTTTTTATAGTAACATGAAACTAGAAAATGAAAAGCTCAAATGGTATATTGACTTTAGCTAACTGCTTATTTACTTAACCAGTTAAACATAAAATGACAATTCTATAATCATTACTAAATGTGCAGCCACATAAATTATTAAATAGAGAATATTCTTAAAAAATAATTTCGAAAGTTCAAATTATATAATACATTTTTTTCTGCCTAAGGTTTAAGTCTTATACATCTGTTTTGGACCCTACTCATTAAAATAATTTCCATTTCTCTTTATCCAGGTACTACAAGGTATAACCCTTTCAGATGGCAACAGTGAACCACCATAAGGTATTCATTCGAACAATGAGGTAATGAAAACAGTAAACTGTATATCACTCTCAAAGAATACATGTCATAATAGACATTGTTAATGTCAGTTGCCTACCCAATGATTTTGAGCTGGAAGGGAACACCTGATTCTCCTCCTCCCTACTGTATTACTCCCACCAACATCAAACACGCCATTATTTCTCCTATCTTAAAACAAATGAACAAACAATAATGCAGCTTTTGACCCCATTTCTCTAACCTCTTTGCTTGTCCCCGGAGCAAAACTTATCAAAAGTTGTCTATACTCATCGTCTCCAACGTTTTTCCTCTTAAACCTATGCTAGTCAGGTTTTCACTCCTACTCTCCTCACTGAAATCTCAAGGTCACCAATGACATCTATATAGCTAATGGTTAATTCTCAGTTCTTTTCATCTGTAACCAAATTATACTTGTCACAACTGATCTCTCCTTCCTTATACACTTTATTTGCTTGGCTTCCAAGACAGCATACTCTCCATTTTTCTCAGTCTTCCTTTCTAGTTTGTCTTAATGCTGGAGTACCTCATCTTCTCTTCTGTCTATATTCAATGCCTTAGGGAATTTATCCAGTCTCATGACTTAAATGCTGTCTATATTCAAATAACTCCTAGATTTATATCTCTGGACCAGCCTTTTCCTATACCTCCACATGGATTTCTAATCAGACAACTCTAATTTAACGTGTCCAAAATAAACTGCTATTCACTCCCAAACCAATTCCACCGTGATTTTTCACTTAGTTGACTTAGTGATTCCACCCTTTCACTTAGCAATTCCAACCTTTCATTTATTCAGGTCAAAGATGTTGGCACACTCTTTGGCTCTTTTTTTCTTTTAAACCCCACATCTAATCCGTTAGGGCATCCTGTCGGTTTTACCCTCAATATATTCAGAATCCAACTACTTTTTTACCCCTATCAGCTATCAAGAGGATTATCGCAATAGCCTAACTGCCCTCTCAGCATCATTCACTGAGATAAATGTCTCAAGCATGAGAATAGCAGCCCTATTATTGAATGCAGTGGTTTTCAAAGTGTTATCCTCGAACCAATAACAGCATCAACATCACTTGCAAACCTGGCAGAAATGCAAATTCTCAGAACCCCAACACAAATCAAACCAGAGGGGGGACCCAACAATCTTTTCTAATAAGACTTCCATGTCGTTCTGATGCATGCTAAAGTATGAGAGCCATTTATCTAATGTGACAGTGGCTAATAATTTGGCCAATTTTTTAAAATATCAAATAGTATGATCTTATAAAGGAAAAAGATATCTGCTTTGTACATTCATCTCTAAAACACAGAAACATTCACTTGCCAAATTTTTACATGGGGTCCAGATATTTTTAAATATGGAGGTACTCTGTGTGTGTGTGCAAATCATTGTTCATAATTTCAATTTCTTTACAATGGCAGACCTTAAAACACACTTGAAAAGAAATGTGAGAGGATACTTTTTATAAATTTGTTTAATTTTTGCCCCTAATCTCTAAATCTGTCTCGCTTATACTTAATTTGATGATTTTTAGTCACTCCTTTTTATTGAATCTTTCCAAAGAATTCATTAGTTTTCATAAAAATGATGTATCTTTCTTATACTCATATTTGTTTATATAATTTTAATTAATTTATATAAGTATAATAAGTACAACT
Organism: Rousettus aegyptiacus; assembly: GCF_014176215.1. Classification (NCBI taxonomy): domain Eukaryota; kingdom Metazoa; phylum Chordata; class Mammalia; order Chiroptera; family Pteropodidae; genus Rousettus; species Rousettus aegyptiacus. The sequence continues at coordinate 75,750,573 of NW_023416286.1, forward strand.
GGCATAGGTATATTCGAGAGTAAGCACGATGGACTTTTGATAAGCACACGACCGAGCTGGAGAAGGCACTTTATGCCAGGAGAATGCAATGGGCCATGACAGTCTATTACTATGTTTTTTAGAGCAAATGAAGAAAGGTTAACCTAGACAGCAGTTAAGTGGTGGTCAGTTTATTAGGAGCCCCCATTGTTGTTTATGCTTCATTTACATCAGCAATGTTTGCTAAATAAATGCTGAATTTTGACTTTTTAATTGTGTACTATACCAACTAACCTATTTTTTTTGCTAGCCTGGATGTAAAAATTGTTATCATCTTTGGTTGAAAATCTCTCTACTTTAATGCTCGCTTTGCAGCACGGATACTAAAATTTCTCTATTTTAGCTTATAATCACATGCATGAATAATAACAGCATTACTTTTAACTGCTAAATCGGTATTGTTCTTTTTAAAAACTTACCTGGCATCCTTTTGCTGAAAAGTCAATTGGTTGTCTAATCTCAATGTCAGAAGTTGTTTCTGGTGGAGTGCATCATTAAGTTTCTCCTCCAATTCTTCAATCTTAATAAAAAGAAAAAGGTAAATTATCTGGCCAATTTTCAAATTTATTATTAAAAAGCTCTTAAAAGAAATAGTCTAAAAATGGATAGAGGTTTTTTTGCGAAGTCCATTTATAAAATGGTTTTTAAACTATGGCTTGAAACTGCTGCCTCATAAATGCTTTTTTTTTTTTGCCAGGCCATCATTAAAACCATTTTTTTCTCCTTAATCCACTCTCACTGAGAAGCCCACTGGCAACTGGGATTTTATGCTTGTGTTTCACCTAGGTAATTATTTCTAGGCCAGACCCTACATTTGTGCTTTAGATCCATATATCTGACTACATCTTCAATTGACTATTATAAAACATCCAAAATGAAACCAGTCATCAACTTTACCTAATCTTTTATTCCTGGCATTACCTTAGTCTCCAAAACAAAAAAATCTGAGTCATGTTTGATATGTCTAGTTCTCTCTCACTGCTTAGTCTGATCAAACACCATTTTGTTTTGTTCAGTTTACTTCATAAATAGCTCTCAAAACTGTAGCATCCTTTTAATACCCATTGACCAGTCTTCAGGCAGACCTTTATTATTATAAAGCTTTAATAACTGGATTTTTATAACAGTTTTCTCACTGGTTTGTAAACCTGCAAACCAATCTTCCCTTATTTTACTTTTAAAAAATGCTATCAAAAATTAATTTTCTGAGTTCTAAATCCTCCAGTGGATCCTGTCTTCATAATAAATTTCCAAACTTCGTGGCATAATATAGTAGTTTTTCTTTAACGGACCCTTGCCAACCATTTCATTTGCTACTAACTTAAAAGGAAAAAACTGTTTCAGCTAAAAGAAGAGCTTGCTATTCCCTAAATATGCTGTGCTCTCTTAAGGCTCTATGAACTTGGATTTCGCTCTTAGTCTATTTAGATAATTCTTTATTCTCTGTAAACCCAGGCAATTCTTGTTACTATTTAAAATCAATTAATTTCACAGCCAATCCTTAATATCTTGCCTCATCAAATCCCCCCTCTCTACTGGATCATTCCTACCTTTAACTAAACATGTTCTGTCTCCCACTAAAATAAGCAACAAACGACACTCCCTTGACCACACGCTCCCTTGGCTGTAGTACCATTTCTCTGCTCACCATTGGAGCAAAACTTCAATGTGGTTTTTGTCCCATATTATTCCAGTAAAACTATTCTTGTCAGTTATAAATCACCTCCACAGTGCCGAGTCCAATAGTTATTTCTGCATATTTACCTACTTGACAGCATAATTTGACAGAACTGACTGCTTCCTCCTCTTTTGGCTTTCATAATATTCCTCTTCGGTTTTCCCCCTAACTCAATGAACACACACCCACATGTACACCCACCCCCACACATCTAGCCATGGACTGTCTCCTAAATTCCAATTTTCAATTCCATTTAGAATTAACAGGAATTTAAAGTTTAACATGTTCACAACAAAACTTATATTTTACTTCCCAGATCAGTTTACTCCCAGCCTTTGATTTCTCAACCAATGGCTCCAGTTAATGAAGCCAAAAACGCAGGCATCATACATAAGGAAATAGCCTAGTAACTGTCTACTGTTTCTATCTTATCTGCTCGTAGTTTACTACTTTAATGATATTTTGAATGCAAAAATCAGGAAATGTAACTTTAATTGCCCAAAATCTGCCGATGGCTTCTCTGACTGCATATTTTAATGTAAGGGTTCAATAAACAATGGTGATGGCACAAATCTGGTCTATGTCCTGTTTCTGTATAGCCCACAAGCTAAGAATGGGTTTTAAATGTATAAAGTTAAAAAAAAAAAAAAAAAGGAAAAATATGTGATAAACCTTATGTGGCCTGGAAAATATAAAATATTTACTCTTTGGCCCTTCACAAAAAAAGTTTGCTAACTCCTTATCTAAAATAGCCATCGCTAAGTGATGCTATGCCACATGACCTTGAAGATAATTTGTTTAATTGTTTTTTGATCAGGTCTCTCACTTGATGTCATCTCTATACATAGGGGACTCTGTCATATTCATTGCTATGTTACCAGAAATGTCTCAATAAATGCCTAAAATCAACAAATAATAGTCACATTCCTTGTAATTACTATTTTACAGATCAAGAACACTGTTACCCCTAGGGTAGAAACTTCTGTATTCAGGTTTACAATCTTTGAAATTTCAACTTCTAAACAAATCCCTCAAAGACAATCAAGCTGAGAAGACACACTCCTTCATTTCCCAAGCAACAAGGAACCACAGATCTCTAATGAGAGATCAAAAAAGAGTTTCGGCATTTAAAAACTGATGGGCAAGAAGAGAGAAGAGGAAAAGATTAAAGAAGTGGAGTAAGGAAGGGGATGCAGACAGCAGGGGATGAAGATGGGGTAAGTGTAAAGCTAACAATTCTCTAATATCAGGATGCTTGGCCCAAGCAGTTACACTTCTGAGTTCTCTCAGTTAGCAAGCAGCTGAATAGGAAGTGGAAATTAATACTTTTAAAAGTCACTTTGGAGCTATCTGTTCTTGCCCTTAGACATGGAGAAATCAAATCAACAAGGGTCAAGACATTCATAGTAATAAACTATAATAAACTGTAACATTAGAAATAATCATTGGCATGGTATTGCTGCCATACTGGTATAAAAAGATGTTAAAGAGATTCACATATTTCCTAACTTAAAAAAGTCTTGATGAGTAGAAAGTTACTTGTCTCTTCCAAATCAAGTCTTCCCTTCTTTCCAACATAAGTGTTATTATTAGTGACAACGTGTCCAATTAAAAACTTAAATTTCCCAGCTTCCTACTTCTTGGCAGTGAGGTTGGTCATGCTGTCTATATATTTCTAGTTAACTGTGGTTGAGCTTCTAAGAAAGCTCTTGAAAGGGGACTGACTCAGACATAATTCTGGAGGTAGATCAGCTATGTGTGATTTTTGAAGTGACAAGCACACACTAAAAAGAGCTGTGTAGAAAGTTAAAAGGAGCCTGGGTTCCTAATGATATTAAGAAGTAACCATATCAGGTCTAAATTACCTATTTTCAGATTCCTGTTATATCAGAGAAAGAAAATCTTTATTTTGCTTAAGCTACAGTTTCCATATCTCTGTTATAAGGCAGCCACCATTTTCCAAGTCTCTGGTCTAACAGTTAAATTTAATTTCTGAAACACTGGACAGCAGGTTTGATCTTTTTTCCACATTAAAAACACCTGTCTGTCATATTCATGATACTTGACCATTCAGGACTACTGAATGCTTCCAATGACAGGAAGCTCAGTAACTTAAAAGCGTGCCATTTAAATGTTAATAGCAAGAACAGGTTTATAATCAGCAGAAATCTACCTTTCTTGGGACTTTCCTGGTGCTATAGTCTAGTGAGGGAAAATTAGCATTTGTAAGCTAGAATGTGAGATTTTCATCCTTGTATTCCCAAGGCTCAATGCATTGGTAAACTTTGGAGAATGAATGAATGGCTAAAAGACTGGTCTTTCATCAATCCCAGACTTGTACTTTCTCACATTTTACCATCTCTGAAAGTGGAATGCATTTTACACACATAATAGTTTAACTTGGCAGTTTTTAACCTTAGCGATACATGTAATGATCCATCTCATAATCGAGGTGCCTTGGATTTGAAGAATGATGGAAGACTAATTCTTCTACATAGAATTATAATATTGATTCCATATAATATTTCTTCATATATTTGACAGTAAAATCTTGCCTCAGAGAGGTCTCAAACAAAGCAGAACGACCCTAGCCTTCATACAATAGATTAAAAAACCTGTATTTCAAAAAACATTGAGAGAAACTTGGTGGTACACTTAAATAATTATATATATCCTATGAGCCAGAAATTTTACTCCTCAGTATTTCTGTCAGAGAAACATCTACAGAAGGCCAACGCTGCATGTGGTGGCAAGAAGTTGGAGGCAATGTGCTGTGGGAATGGATGAATAGATTGGTAAGATGAACACAGAGAGTTATGTAGAAGTTGGAAGCAAAGAACTAGATATACACATAGTAATATGAATGATTTTAAAAATATCGCAGAGTAAAAAAAAAAAAAAACTACAAGAGATGAAATCTAAACCATGCAATTCATGTTTATGTAAAGGAAAAAATGACACCCATTTTCAAAAATAAGTATTAAAAAAGGATAATACTTAAAATAGCTGCACTGAGAGGAGGAGGAATGGAAATGAACTATGGGAATAAAAGTAATAAATATACAAATTGAAAAGTGATCTTGCAAGGATCAATAATGATTATGTGTCATAAATTCAGGATTAATTCAGTCTTCTACATTTGCAGTTCAAGCAGAAAACCACAACGATAAAAAAAAAAAAACTGTACTAAGCACTGAGTACAAAAATAATAATACAGTGCTGAATAAGCCTGGCCACTGCTATTATTTATTATACATCAGGCATCTGAGAGCTCATGTGTATTGCTTTAATCCTACTAACAACTCTATTCAGTAAATACTATCATCATTCTTATTTTGCAGGAAATCATGCAATAAAAAGGTAAGGAATTTGCCCCAAAGCACTTGTATCTTAAAGAGTTATGGGGTTTATTTTTTAATTATTTTTTTAGGCAAGGCAATCCTTGGTTGACCTCACAGATTGCAAGGACCTTGTCAGCTTACAATCACTTATTTTTTATTTTTTATGCCTACAGCACCTGGTCTTCCTGGGTGGTCTCCCATCCAAGTACTAAGCACCCCTACCCTGATTAGCTTCTGAGATCAGATGGGATTGGGCTTGTTCAGGGTGACATGGCCGTAGACATGAGTTGAGGTTTATGAGAGATACCATTTGGAAAGCTCATAGAACAGCGACTGGCACAGGATAAGCATTCAATAAATGTTAGCTATTAATATTAAAATAAAATTGCCTAAACTATTTTTTTACTTCATCAAGACCTTGGGCTTTAGGACACTGATTTCCTAGAGGCATGGGCAAGCCACTGGAGTGCATTAGTATACATAGGCAAGGGCTAAAATTGTAGATTGACTTAGCAAGAGAGAAGATGTAACTGAAATAATTAAATGGAAGGAGGGGGTGATGGGAAGAGGTGGGATTAAGAGCAAAGGTGGAGAGTTCGTTATTGGAAAGAAAAGATTTTCTTGGGACATGGTGTGTTAAGAAGTGTCTCCTAGCTTTCTGAAATCACTATAGTTTCTCATAGCTAGTGACTACTTTATCGGGTCTTACAAAAAATTCTGTAAATAACTGTAACTATAAATAACCACGCAAAGAAGAAAAACAAGGACTAGGACATTCCTTCTTATGTGACAAACACCGCTTGTTAAAAACTATGGCAAATGAATTTATACTTGGTACTATGACACAGTACTATCAAATTGTAAGACAAATGCAATAACTGTCAAGAAGGAAGATTTCAAAGAAACCAAATTGCCAAAGCAGAGGACTATACAGATTCAATAACATAAGTATGATCTCGATTCTCCTTGTCAAACTAGGGGAAAAGACAGGAATCAAGAGATCAGTGTTGGTTCTCAATGGAGCAGAAAACAACTTGGCTAGAAAAAACAATTTAGAACATATATACCTCATAGATGCTAGATTTAAAAAATTGAGCCTAGAGAAGCAATTCATTCCTACCCACCTTTAAGTCACCCCTTCTTTCAATACTTTTTGACACAGAAATATATTCACACATGCCTTCTAAAAACAGTTTTCAAAAACTATGCAAGAAAATATAACATGTTGATGACAAATTTATCAAGTTCAGATTACAAACATAAAAACTTAATTCTTATTTATCTGTAGCTTGAAGGCAAAAAAGTATATAGACAACAAAATTTATACCTGATCTTACCTTTGTAAGATAATCTACTTTCAAATTGTCAATCATCATATTTTTCTGGGATAACTCTATTTTCAGTAACTGAATATTATGAAGTAGTTCTTTACGTTCAATTAGTTGCCTGGTGATTTTAATTTTACCATCTTGCTCTTCTGATGAGGAAATGTCATCTGTAGGAACTGTTGTTTCTAAACTAATATCTTCAGATTCCAGGGAGCTAGAGACGTTCATTTTTTTTGATGCCTTGGCAATTTTTCGAGACATTATTATGGTTCAGTTTTCTTCTCCAATTCTATTTCAATTTTCTGTAGTTAAAAAACATTAATTAAACTGTACACGTTCTCTGCAAGTAGCATAATGTATGTTAAAGAGATACTATGGATTCTCTAAGCAATTATTAGGCAATGTGGAGGACCCGGAATCTAAGACAGATTAGTAAATTACTGCTCAGATCAAGCATATTAAACTCATTACATCTGACCATGAACTCAGGCCCTTAGATGAATACGAAAGCCTGTTCCTGCAAGAAGGAATCTTCTTTAAAGGAAACAAAGAAATGTGTGAGATAAAGCTCTAAATCACTAGTATCCAGGAATGCTACTAATAAAAGCAGCACATGTTCAAGATTAGAGAAATCACTTCTGACACAGTCAGAGGAAGGTTATACAAAGACATTAAGTCTTGAAGGATTCGGAGATGAGCAGGAAAAAAGGAAAATGCACGCAGATGTTACGGTTAGTATGGAGGTGCCAAAAGTGTAAAACAGGAAGATAGCGGTTGTCAGGCTTGGGCAAGTTTTGTGAATCAGTAGTGATTTCCATTACCTCCCTGCCCCCAACACAAACACATATACAACCTTAATAATCAACACTGAAGGGCCTTGGATGTCAAAATGTTTGAAGTTTATTCTACAGGCAATGAGGCATCACTCAAGATTCTTAAAAAAGGGAAATGACATGACATTTTTTGTAGGCTTGCAAACAGTAGAATGAAAACAAGAAGGTAGAAGAGAAAAACTCAAATATTCTAAATCAAACTTCCTACTCTTTCACAAAAATTTTTAGCAACTCCTGTGTTTTGATACTACACGAGATAACGAATTACTTATATTACAGATATCAGTTTTTCTAAACTGAACGATGTGTGAAAGGTAAACGATAAGAATTTTAGTTGGATCGGCTTCCCTCCTTTTTAAAAGGAAAATTGTAAGGAAAGGTGAAATTAGGCAACATCGACTGGCTTACAAAGAAAGGATCAGGGACTGAGACTACCCACGCGGTATAGGATTCCTTGGCCCACACGGTATGGGAAGGGACAGCCAAGAGCTACCTCGAAAGCTTCAATTACTCCACGTCGAAGAATGATCGGCCGCCACTGTAAGATGCTGTAGGACCCTCTAAAGAGCAGCTCAGGTTACAGACCCTCAGAAAGAAATCTCAGGAGGGGGACCGTTAGGACCCGTAACCAGGACAACCATTTCTGCGCCTGGAGGAGGACAGTGGAAGCGGCAGCGTAACGACTTCATGTGTTACAGCCCACGCCGCCGGATCTCCGCCCGGATCCGCCCCGGCGCGGGAAGCGACGCATGTTGGGACCTGGAGTCCGGAGCCGGCCCCGCCCACTTCGCCGGCGGAAATGGCCCTGGAACGCGCCCGTCACCGGGGTCCTCGCTTTCGCCCAATCCTCGCAGCGCTCGGCGAGCCAACCAAACGTCAGTCTCGACGTTTTCCCGCGAGAGGTGTTTACCAATGTCCTGGAGCGGGAAGGGGAGAACGGCAGGGTAGAGGATTGTACGGTGGGGCTCCTTGCTTAACATTTTTCGCCGGAAGAGTGCTGTCGGAGCACGGGGTTCCGCGCCGCGAGGCAAGATGCTGAAATCCAAGACCTTCTTAAAAAAGACGCGGGCGGGCGGCGTGATGAAAATCGTGCGCGAGCACTACCTGCGGGACGACATCGGCTGCGGAGCGCCCGGGTGCGCGGCCTGTGGCGGTGCGCACGAGGGCCCGGTCCTGGAGCCGCAGCCCCTGGATCCGGCGAGCAGCCTCTGCCCGCAGCCGCACTATTTGCTGCCTGACACCAACGTGCTGCTGCACCAGGTGCGTCGACGGGTGGGCCGACCACGGGAACCGCAGTGCTCCCACCAGGAAAAGGGGGCGTAACAGGGAAACTGAGGCCCGAGGAGATGCGTCTTGGGCAACGTCACGCACTTAGAGAGGGGCAAACCCCATCGAACCTCGTGCCTCCTAGCCCCCAGGCCGAGGTTCTTTTCCTTGGACGTATTGTTTTTGAGTTCTTGGAGTCGTAAGAATTTTAGATACATTAATTTTCTAACTCCTGGTGTCTCTTCTGCCTTAGATTGTAAGTGTCTGGAGGCCGGGGACCTGGGCTTCTGTGGCCTCCAGCCTGCGACCCCCAGGCAGCTTGTAAGTGCCTACCAACGAAAACTATGTGGGCCAAAGTATTTCTGTATTAATGGATTTAATTTTACGAATATTTGAAATTAGTCTTTTTATGTGTGCTTTTCTCCATTAGACCTGAGGGGTTTTCTATAGTAATATAGCTCATTACCTTAATGTCTACTTAGTGGTTCCTTAAAACCGACAGGTTTTGTGTTCGACAGAAACCATTTATAAGTGAATGTAGAAAAAAATTAATTCTTCCTTTTTTCTTTTTAAGATCGATGTTCTTGAGGACCCTGCCATCAGGAATGTAATTGTGCTACAAACAGTTCTGCAAGAAGTGAGAAATCGTAGTGCTCCGGTGTATAAACGAATCCGAGATGTGACTAATAACCTGGAGAAGCATTTCTATACATTTACTAACGAGCACCATAGGTAGGGGGGAATTAATGTGAAGTATCAGAAAACTATAAAATTAGCTTAATTTGGGAGAGGGGTCCTGTAATTTGTGACTTCAGAACGTATCTGATAGATTTCATACAGGAGTGTTATTTGGATCTTACACAGTTGTACAGAATATAATGCTAAGTACGCCTCATTAAGGTCACATAGGCATTGAATGGATCAAACTTAGAGCCAAGGTCTCCCGACTCCTGGGTTATAGTTGGTACTTTTATTTCCAAAATGTTTTCATTTTGAATTGATCTTAGTATGAGTTGAGCAATAGAATCTTGGCAGATGAGATTTGTCTAGGTTCCTAGAATACCATATTCAATGAATAGCAATCATAGGTTAATGAAGTGTAAATTTTTGAAGGTTTAGATATAGAAAGCATATTCTTAATGGGCTTTTACAAGTTAATCTAGGACCTTATAATTAATCAAATTGAAGAAGATAAGGTTAAAGAATAGAATTCTTTGTTATGTTCCAAATTCAAGACTTTTGTTTGAATATAATACGTGGTTTTAGAAAACAGATTACACGATATGTAAGTCAATGATGAATATTCGTATACTTTTATTATAATAGATCAGGAGGCCTCAGTCTTGACATTGCTGACATTTTGGACTGGATGATTCTTTGTTGTGGATAGGTAGTCTTATACATCATAGGATGTTTAGCAGCATCTCTGGCTTCTACCCAGTAGATGCCAATGGCAACCCTTCACCCTCCCCCATCTGTAGAGTTGTAACAACTCATAATGTTTTGAGACATTGTCAAATGTTCCAGGTGAGTGAGGCAAAATCACCCCAATTGAGACCGCTGGATTAGATGGTAGATCTGGCAATGAAATCCCACTGGAATATGCTAATTAAAAATACAATTTCTCAATTTTTCCTTGTATTCCAAACTTAAAAAAAAAAATTGTTCTTGTAGAGAACATCAGTAAAGCACTTGTAGATTTCTTATTCCTAGTTCCTCCTTGAAATCTAGAAACAGAAATGTCACTTGTGTTTTAGTGCAGAAAGACCAAGTTTTTATGGAGCATGATCTTCAGATCACTAATCAGAGGTTATTTTGTAAGCTTAAGTGTAGTGAATAGAGTTTAGCAATAGTGGGGTTGATAGGAAAAATCTTAGATCTTGGGACACTTGGGCAAATCTCATTTAAAATTCTGTTGCCCAAGTTATGCTAAAACCCATTCAAGAATTTACGAAAAGGTCTTTGATAAGCTTAAAGCATTAGTAGGTACACTTAATGGTGAGAAATAAAATGATTCTAAAAACTTAATATAAAGGCAAAATTTTTTTAATTGAATATTATATTTAAGCACTAGAAATTGTTGTATTGAATTTTGTTATTATACTTATATTTGGCTTTGAAAAATAGATTTAAAGAAATCAGTATGCTGACATTGGGAGTTCAGAGTAGATAGACTTGGAAGGAGTATGCAGTCATATCTATATCTGGTTTTTCAATCTCAAGATAGACTCTCGTTTTTAGTTCATGTTTATCATAGATAATTTACATGCATTATATATGACCATAGAACCATATAATCATAAATCATCTAAGATAGCTTTGAGAATTTACTGTTAATCTACAGATCAAATGAAACTCATCAGACCTGCAAAGTTTTATTATAGTTTTTTTCCAACAAACTATAACTTTTATTATACCCAGGTATAAATTCTGATTTTGAATTTTTCTTTTGGTGAAATAAAATTGTTTTAGCCTTTCTGGTCTAGTAATAATATGCTTTTCTTTGAGTTCATTCAAGAGGAAAAGATACACCATTGATTTTTAAGTTTAATGGTTATTTAGCATTTATGTCCCAAGACTTTTTGCATGTCTGTTTCTATTGCTTTTCATTTTCTTTTAAAAAAATTTTGCTTTCCTTTACACTTAGAGAAACTTACGTAGAACAAAACCAGGGAGAAAATTCTAATGACAGAAATGATAGAGCCATTAGAGTAGCAGCAAAATGGTACAATGAACATTTGAAGAAAATGTCAGCAGAGAATCAGCTGCAAGTTATCTTCATAACAAATGACAAGAAAAACAAAGAGAAAGCCATCGAAGAAGGAATACCAGCTTTCACATGTAAGTCTAAATGTAGACACTGTTAGTTCACATTTGTAAATGCATATAAAAATTATCAGGCCCATGACAGGTTCACTTAACTGTATAATATATTCATGGTCCTGTATTACTTCATGTAATTTTTTTGCATTTTTAAATTTCCCAGCATTGTGTGTCGTGGTGCCCAGTGGCTAATTTTCCCATCACCATTCATAATGGCTTACCAATAAAAGCTCATTGGTATGCTTGACTCTGCTTAGATACTAACACATCAACAGTTATGGCCTCCACCCCCCCGCCCCAAAATTGACAGATGTACCATCACAAACAAGATTATTGGTGTTCTTTCATATCTAAAAACAAAAAAGAACACTTGAATTTATCAAGAACAATAAAACTTGTTTTTCAGGTGAAGAATATGTAAAGAGCCTAACTGCTAACCCTGAACTCATAGATCGTCTTGCTTGTTTGTCTGAAGAAGGGGTATGTTTGAGTTTGTTTTATTTTGTTTCTGAACAGTGAAAATATTAAAATGGCCACTTTGAGTCATTAAATTTAGAATTTGGAATGTCGGTGGGTAAGCTGGAATTGGAATAGGACCTGGGTTGTAGTCAAAAGTGTGTACTAGGTTTATCAAAATGCCATTCCAAAAAAGACTTGACTTTCCAAAGAGGGTAGGGCTAGGAGTAGGTATTAGACAAAGAAGTGGCAGGCTACAGACAGAGCATACCTTTGTAGCATTAATCTGAAAGGAGGAGGGGAGGGAGTCATAATAGATAGAACAGGAAGGGTAGGGGCCATATAATGTGGACCTAGAATTTATTCAGTAGGTTACTAGTTTTTGAACTATCTTATAAAGATCTCCCTAAAGGGCTACTATGAAGAAATGATAGCAGATAGGATTCTGGACTCCCAACCTTACAGTGGCAGGCTAAAAGAAATTAAGTGTGCCTGAGAGGGATGAGGGAGGATGATCAGAAATGTTTATTTATTTGAAGTAACATTTCAGCATCCTTACTGATATGTAAGACGATGATCTTTATCAAGGATAAGATTAGAGGCAGACAGATGAGTAAAAGGATTATTGCAATAGCGGATCTGAGAGGGTGTTATGGGAATCGTTTAACTTTGTGAACCCTCATTTCCTTAGATGTAATGTTTGTTTAGTGATCATGACTTTCTAGTGTTGTTATGAAGATTGAATGAGATAACAGCAGTGGTATTAATAAACTACCTAGCACATAGCCAGGGTAAATGTACCATTCCAAATGGTAGCTGTTATTGTAGAAATAGGTTTTATGTAATAGAACATTATACATACATCCAGTGTTTACCTTATTTTTCTCATTACTGCTTGCTTTCAACCAGCTACTTTACAAAACTAAATGGAAGTGAGAAAATAAAAGCTGAGCTCAATTTTTGTAATACAAATTTAGGATTGCCCGTCTAATATGTAGCCCCTAGTTGCATGTGGTGTTTAAATTTAATTCAAATTAAGAATTGATTTACAGTTCCATTATTCACTTTTCAAGTGCACAAAAGCCACTTGTGCCCAGTGGCTACCATATTGACATCAGAAAAGGAATACTCTCTTCATCACAAAATTGTTTTGAATAGCACTGATCTAGAAGAAGAAACAAGAAGTAACATTGGTAAAATGTGGTATTTGATTAAGTACTATGGTAGGGTAAGTGTAAGATATAGTAAAATGACAGTTTTATTGTATTATATGTGTTCCTCAAATTCACTTTGCCATGCAGTATCATGTAATAAAAACAGCTTATGGGGAAATGTAGGTAGGGGCACATACCCCAAAACTTCATGAAGTTGTGGAAAGGGAGTTTCTAAATTTGGACAGAAAGTTCTTGTACCACATGAAGATGGTGTGGCTCATAACACACTTGGTGATCTGCGGTAACTGATAGATGTTTGAGAGGCTATGTATGTTTTGTGGTTTCCTATGCAGCTTGGTTCAGCTGGTGCAGTTTTCTGCATTCACCTAGTATATTCTAATATGTCAACTGCATTACGGCAATTTCTGTTTTCAAAACAGTAGAACTGACTATATTTAGTAAGGGTACCTAACCCAGGTTTGGGGTGTCAGGGCTTCTCAATAGAAGAAATATCTATGCTGAGATATGAAGGCTGCTAACTAAGCAAATTTGCTTTGAGACAGGGTCATTTTAGCTGTATTATGTAAACGAGTTAGCCATGGTAATAATTAAAGGAAGAGCATTTCGTGCAGAGGAAACAGCAAGTTCAAAGTCTCTGAGGTTAGAATAAGTTGGTAAGATCAAGGAATAGCTAAAAGTGTTGAGATAGAGCGAGCAAGGGAGAAAATGTTAGTAATGAAGTTAGAACTGTAGGTAGGGTCCAGATCGTGTAGTATGTAATAAATAATGGGAAAATATTGGACCTTAGTTCACTGGTGTTGGACAGCCGTTGAGCAAGGGAATAATGTGATCTATCTGGCTGCTCTAAGAATAGATTACAAGCAACATCCCCCAAGTAGGAGGATATTTTAGTACTTAAGTAGAGAGAAAGAAAATTGGACCACGGTAGTAGCAGTAAAGGTAGTGGGAAGTACTCAAGTATTAGGTGTATTTTGTAAATATATGTTTTAGGAGTTGGTGATGGATTAGATGGGACTGTGAGGAATATGGGTGACTCTAGGTCTTTTACCTAAGCAACTAGATAAATAGTATTTCTTTATTTCTACCAGATGAAGGGGGAAGCAGGATCAGGTAGAAAATTGCAAGTCTAATTTTAGACGTTTTAATTTTGAAATACCCATTAGAGTTCAAGCAGCTTTATAGTTTGACTAGTTTGGTATACAAATCTGTAGCTCTTGAGGCAGGTTATGACTAGATATTACGAATTTGGACGTCATCAACATACAGGTGGTATATAAAATTGTAAGACCAAATGAACTTATCTGGGGCGGGAATAGGCAAATCTGTTTTTTTTGTTGTTGTTGTTTTGTTTGTTTTTAAGCTGTAATTCACTTACCATATAACCCATCCATTTAAAATGTACAATTTTTATATATTCACAGAATTCTGCACTGTCACCATGATCTAATTTTAGAATGCTTTCTTCCCCTGTCACAGAAACTTCTTAACCATTACGACTTGATTCCAGTCTCCCCCTGAAATGCCCTCGCTCCAGCACTAAGCAACCACTAACTTCTCTATAAATTTGCCTATTCTGAACATTTAATATAAATGGAATAATGCAATATATGGTATTTGTGACTGATTTTTCTCAGCAGAATATTTTCACAGTTTTCCCATGTTATAGCGTATATCAGTACTTCATAAGTATTTATTGCTGAATAACATTCTAGTGTATGGTATGCCACATTTTATTTATACATGCACCAGTTAATGGACATTTTAGTTCTCACTTTGGGGCTATTATGAAGAATGCTGCTATGAACATTTGTATACAAGTTTTTGTGTGGACATGTTTTCAGTTCTCTTTGGTATATACCTAGGTATGTATATAAGTGGATTTACTGGGTCATAGGGTAATGTTATGTTTAACTTTTGAGAAACTGCCAAGCTGTTTTCCAAGGTGACTGTTCTAGTTTACATTCTCATCAGCAATGTATAAGGGTTCCAGTTTATCCATGTCATCACCAATACATGTTTTTGTCTGTCTTTGATTATAGCCATCCCAGTGGGTGGCAGGTGACATCTAATTGTGGTTTCGAGTCACATTTCTCTAATGACTAATGGTGTTGAGCATTTTTTTAATGAACTTTTTTGGCCACACACAAACATGTACGTGTGTTCATGTCTTTGGAGAAATGTGTATTCAAATCCTTTGCCCGTTTTTTGTTGGGTTATTTGTCTTTTTATAGAGTTAAAAGGTCCCTTTATATATTCTGGATACAAGCTGTTATCAGATATATGGATTTGCATCTATTTCTCCTAGGCAAACTTTTTTGTAAAGGATCAGATAGTACATTTTTTAGCTTTGCAGGCTGAATGGTCTCTGATGTAAGTTCTCAGCCTCTGCTTTTGTAGTGCAAAAGCAGCTATCAATAATAGATAAATGATTGAGTGTGAATGTGTTGCAGTAAAATTTTACTTATCAAATATGGTTAGTGGCTTGGACTTGGCACATGTAACTTAGTTTGCCTAGCCCTGACCCAGGGGAGTGAGTATAGTTGGAAAAGAGGAGGTCCAAGGGCTGGGCCCTTGGGCACTCCAATGTTTAGAAGTCAGGAATATGAGGGGAACCAACAAAAGAGATGAAAGAGGAAAACTGGGTAAGTGTGAAATTCTTGGAAGCGAAGTACAGAAAATGTTTTAAAGACAAGAGGGTGATTGTCTGCATCAGATATTAACTGGTAAATCAAATTAATAAGAACTAATGATTGCATTTAGCATCATGATAGTTTTGGGGATCTGTCCAGTCTAATCAGAAGTCTAACTAGAATAGATGGAAAAATAGAAAGAGAAGTTACGGGATTGTAACACTTTCAGTGCTATAATGGAGAGAAATGAGTAGTATTTGAAAAACAAATGGGATCAAGAGTGTTTTTGTTTGCTTTTTTTAAAGATAGGAAGAAATAACAAGAAAATAAATTTAGATAATGAAAGGAAAACAGCCTATCATTGAGCCTTGTGATACTACAACATACAGAGATCAGGAACAGGAGAATTGGCAGAGGAAACTAATCAGTGAAATGGGACAGAAACCAAAGGATTAATGATTTGTATGCTGATGTGTCTCAGAGAAGGAAAGATCTCTTTTTTTTGGCAAGATCATTTTTTAAAATTCTGGTAAAACTAAGAATGGAGCATTGAATTTGCTAAGATATTATTAGTGGCCTTGGCAGTTAATGGTTTAGTCGAGTAAGGATGATACTCGACTAGTGGATTCGTGAGAGAGTATAGGTGAAGTAGCACTTCTGTGGCATTTCGATGTGAAGTGGAACAGAGGATCCAGCCACTGTCTGAAGGAGACCCGAATTTTATTTTGTTATTAATAGATCATATTATGTTTACATGTTGGTGAGAATGTTAACAATAGAGAAAAAAATTACACCTGAAACTTATTGGATTTCATTAACCAGTGTCACCATAATAAATATAAATACATAAATATACTATTTAAAAAAATAAATCTTACGAGAAAAATGTATGATTTAAGAAAGAGAAGATAATTACAGGAAAAGTTCTTGAATAAAGGAGGGGAGATGGTTTGTAGTGCCCAATTGAAAGAACAAACATTCTATTCATTGTTACAGGAGAGAAAGCTGAGGTTTTGATGTAGGTGCAAGTGGGTTGGCAGATTTGGTGGGAAGATGAAGGTGGGTCTCTACTGATTGCTTCTTGTTCTCAGTATGGAGAGCAAGGTCACCCTGCTGAGAATGAGGAGGAAAGAGAGGGAAGTTAGGGAGTTAAGCAAAAAAAGAGGAAGGTACGAATTATTCTCCTTAGAAGGTGGAAATAGAGCAGGAGATGAAAGAAGCCATGCAGTCAGGATTTTGGATATTGAAGTCACTGAGAATCCTGATAGATGTTATGGTAGATTTAAAGCAGTTCCCAGCTTACCTCTATCTTATATCCTTAGCTGTTTAAAAGAGCTAAAATAAAAATAGCACTTCTTGTGCTTTCAGTAGCCATAGTCTTTTTTCATGAAATTGAGGCTTCAAATTAGCCATCATGTAGCTACCTGCCCACTTACATACACATCTTCATTTTGGGAGGCTTGGGGTGAGAGTTGGGGGTATGCCGAGTTGCTTAGTGACATATATCTGTGGCTAAACCCTAAATGTAATGAAATTGAAATATTTGTGTAAGTTGTCCTAAGAATGGAAAGCACTTTTTCCCCTCACTTTGCTATATTCTTATTCATGGAGTTACATATACCATGATGTGGATGGTTTTTTAAAAAATTACTTGATAGTGATAATAGTTATATATTGAGTGTATGGAAGATTTTCCATACTAACTGCATCTTTTGGTTTGCTTATTTCACAGAATGAAATAGAGAGTGGAAAAATAATATTTTTGGAGCATCTTCCCTTAAGTAAGCTACAACAAGGCATAAAATCTGGTACATACCTTCAAGGAACATTTAGAGCCAGCAGGGAAAATTACTTAGAAGCTACAGTATGGGTTCATGGAGACACTGAAGAAAATAAAGAGGCAAGTGTGCGAATAAATGCCTTATACACTAATATACTTTCTGTTACTTTCTGTTCGTTATTTTCTTTGATAAGTGCTTAAAATTTTGTATGAGAATTTAAATTTGCTTTAATTACCCTGTCTATCAGCTTGAAGGCTGATATGTGGGAGGTATAGATAATAGAACTAATCACTTGTTTAAAAAACCACTTATTGAAGAAAAGAACTTTCTGTTAACTTACTTTTAAGGAACAAAAATCTAGTTAAGTAATAAAACATAGGATGCCTTTGTTTTATGTATTATGACCAGTTATGTGAAATACTGTTTATATAACGTGTAACTGCTCCAGAGGGCTTCATACCCTTTCAAGCGAATAGCAGTTATTTTGAAGGTGCTTTTTGCCAAGTACTCTTCTATTTTGCATGCTGTGTTTCCTTTAATCTTCAATCCAGCCTATAGAAGTAGGTACTCTTTTTTTCATTTTACCATTCAGGACCCTGAGATTTAGTGAGGTTAAGAAATTTTCCCAAGGTCTCTTTGTACTACTGTTACAGCAGAACCATGAACACACCCCATATTTTCTGACCCTGTTTTTGTCTATTTGGTATTGAGAAATTAAGAGGGTGGAGTAAAGGGGCACGAAGAAATAAAAAATATAAAGGAGCATAGAGATCCGTAGCGACATAGACAGCAGGTTTTAGGAGAGGCCTTGGAGCAGGATTTCTCAGTCATCAGTCACACTACATTCCCTAACTTCTGTTAGGGAACCTTCCCATCCTTACATTGCTGGTAAAAATAACTGGGCACACGGCATTTTCTGTTTTACACAGATAATCTTACAAGGACTTAAAAATTTAAACCGAGCTATTCATGAAGACATTGTGGCTGTGGAGCTTCTCCCCAAGAATCAGTGGGTAGCACCATCTTCTGTGGTTTTACATGATGAAGGTCAGAATGAAGATGATGTGGAGAAAGAAGAGGAAAGAGAACGCATTGTATGAAACCAAGCAGGTTTTAATTTTTGTCTGTGTAGCTTTATATAATGTTACCTTTGGAGAAAATGAAATGTTTCATTGCTTTCAGGTATATTAAACAAAATTATGGTTCTGTAGGTTTAATACATGTCATACAGAAAATTAATATTTTCCCTTTAAGTGTTTAGTCTTAAATTAATCTTATTTTGCTCAGTAAATGAATTTAAATACAAAAAGATTGTTAACTCGTGTATGAAATTTGAACTCTGACATTCAGGTGCTTGATCTGTCGGAATGAATGAGGTTTAAGTAAATACAGATTAAATTTTTCTGAAATGCTTTTATGTAATGTTAAAATTCCCTTAGCACTTCTGGGCCCTTATATTTGGGTCTGTTTAAAAATTCCTTCTTCGTTACTGTATTTGTTATGAAGAGAATGCTTTTAGTTTCTTATAGCCAAAGTCTACCCGATGTGACCTATTTATTTCTCTATTTTAGAATTATAAGAGTAATATAAATATTTGGAACTCATACAATGTTAGCGGTTCTTTTTCCATGAATTATATTTACTGCTCTGGAGTCTTCCTGTGACATTATCTGTGCAGTGTAGGGCATAAAAGAGTGTTAGGGGTGACATACTGTAAGACCCTTCTGCCATTTCCATAAGAAATACTCTTTATTTTGAAAAAGGAAGCAACTTTTAAAATACTACTTTTTTTTTAGTGTCTTAATAAATACCACATAGCTACTTAGTACAAACCTAGTACTAAAGTCCTAGTCTATGAATTCCCTGACCTGTGTGTGGTAGTAAATCCTCATATTAAAAATGAAGAGTTGAATTCTGACATACTTATTCATTTATATTTATTTTTTTCAATTAGCTGTTTTGGCATTCCTTTATTATTATGGAACTATTTCCGTGGTTTGGTTTGGCAGGCTCTTCTTTAGAATTTTGAAGCATCAATATTCTGTACTTTTATGTCATAATTTAGTGCCTGAAAATATTAGTAGCCATATTCATATTCTCATTATGAAGGGAAATTGTGTCATTATACTTAGAAATAACTGAAAATTTTTTTTTAAATCTCAGCTTAAGACTGTTGTAAATGAAAAAATGTTGAAACCTACAGGCAGAGTCGTAGGAATAATAAAAAGGAATTGGAGACCATATTGTGGCATGCTTTCTAAGTCTGATATCAAGGAGGTGAGTAGAGAGCATATTGCTATGTCATAAAAAATGGTACATATTTAATACAACTTACAGCCCCTGTTTAATAAAAAATGGTACACCCCCACCCCAATTTTGTGTGTATGTGAAATGTTTTTTCCTAATTTTCTCTAGTCAAGAAGACATCTTTTTACACCTGCCGATAAGAGAATTCCTCGAATTCGGATAGAAACCAGACAAGCTTCTACATTAGAAGGACAGAGAATTATCGTTGCTATCGATGGATGGCCCAGAAATTCCAGATACCCAAATGTAAGTTTGAATTATTAATTTTATTTTAGATGGTTTCATTTAAAATTTGGAAATAAAATTGCTTTCTTCAGTGGAACTTGAATCTGCTTCTGTTATAAAATTTATACTGAAATTTAAGAGTATTTCGCACAGGTACCTGATAAGTACTGTACATCCAATTTGAAATTAATCTTATGAAATTCCAATGTAAATCATTTGGTTACTTTTACTCAGACTTCCAAATAAATAATTTCTATTGATAGAAACTACAAAAATGGTGTTTGATACCTAAGTAGATGTTAATAAACAGATTTTGAAGCTACTGTATTTGAAGCACGATGAAACTTGGAATGTAATGGGAAATAAACAGATACTTTGTTAAATAAGCATTTAGGTCTTCATTAAGTCTCCATCATAAACACTTGAGGATTCTCATAATTTAATTTACCAAGGGGTCATTTTTAAGAATTGATTATGCATACATACTAAGGTGATATGTAAATGTACAAGAACTTATTGCAAAGATAAAATACAAATTATCAGATAAACAAGTTATAAAATACACCTTTTTAATAACACGTTTTTGGCTTTAGGGACACTTTGTGAAAAATTTAGGTGAAGTTGGAGATAAAGAGACTGAAACAGAAGTTTTGTTACTTGAGCATGACGTTCCCCATCAGCCTTTTTCACAGGCTGTTCTTAGCTTTCTACCAAAGATGCCCTGGAGCATTACTGAAAAGGTAAGTCGGAAAGAATTCTTACTCTATCTGAGAGAATTCTGCTTGATTTCTGTGTTTTTAAATATGTAGAAACCATAGTCCCCCTCTTTCCTGCATTTAGTTAGGTACAGAACTCTTAGGTGTTACAGAAATCATTTGCACTGAAAGATAATTTCTTCTAGAGGACTGACACTAACTTATGTCAAATTTTTCAAAGGCAAGGGAACCACAAATAATGTCTGGTTATTAAGAAATAAGATAAGGTTTTTGTTTTTATTTTTATTTTTGTATAAATAATGTCGATTTCATAAGAGCAGTGTTCCATTTGTACTACCCAAATAACTTTTTATTTCTTAATCATGTGGCATCTAGGACATGAAAAACCGGGAAGATCTGAGACATCTGTGTGTTTGTAGTGTGGACCCACCGGGATGTACTGATATAGATGATGCTCTGCATTGTAGAGAACTTGAAAATGGAAATTTGGAGGTATTCATACTGTACTTTCATTCTTATCCGTATAGTTTTGTTCTTGAGTTTATTTTCTCTTGACCTATTGTAGAATTTGTAAATTATTCGTGCCAAATATAGTCAGTTGTAGCTATGGAGACCGATGAGCATTTATAGAAAATTGAAATGGTAAATATGACAGTTCTTTTACAGTTTATCTGAGTTTCTTCTCATTAAAACTCTGTTTGTCCATTTCAGCATGTTAACATTCTTTTATTTTTATCTTTTTAAGGTTGGTGTTCATATTGCTGATGTTAGCCATTTTATTAGGCCAGGAAATGCTTTGGATCAGGAATCAGCTAGAAGAGGAACAACTGTGTATCTTTGTGAAAAGGTAAATGTGTTAAATTTAAAATGGAATTTTGATCCGTCCTTATAACTTTTTTATTATCTGTTTTATTTTTAATAATAAAATCATCTGAGGTGTTTTCTGAGGAAAGGACAATGTCAGTATTCAATGAAATTTGATGAGTAACTATTTTGTTAATTGTGAATATTTTGTAAAAATCATGGGTACTTTTGGATTCTTGAAGAATCACAGTTTGGAATAATACATAAACAGTCTAAAAGACTAATACATAGAATAAGGTGGCCTTATATCAATGAAAATATTTCAGTGTTTTTTGTTATCGAGTGGCCCAAAATAACAAGTAGATATTGTTGACATAAATTGTTGTATAGGTTTTAATTTATTACTTATGGGTAGCAAATTAAAAATGTATTTTCTGTTTTTTATAAAGTTAAGTCATAAGTCTATTCAAGTATTGTAAACTTACAGAGAAAAATTGTGAAAGTAGAGGAGGAAATTAAGCTTAGTCTGTTATAAATTCATTGTCTATGTATCTTTTTCCCATAAAAATTCAGTGACTGTCTCTTTTAGTACTTTTAAAACACCACAGGGCTTGCGTTAAGCCTTAGAGAAGATGCCAGTTGTAGAGCTGTTAGGGCTTCTCTTGGCATCTGGTACATATTTATCTAGAACAGGGATTCCAGACTTCAGGGGACACCTAGGTGGTTAGTGGAGAGACTTAAACTTAGATCTGCTGACATGAAGTCCAGGTTTCTTCTCTTGCTTCCTTTTTGTAACAGTTTTGCATAAGGACCTTTCTAGAAATACATACTTTTTATTATGTGTTTTCCCAATTCTAGTCACAAAGACCAGAATACTCCTTTTTCTCTTTCCTTGTTAAATTAATGCTGTATGAGAATGAAATCTCAAATAAATTTATGGATATAGCTGAGTAATCTGTGACACTTTTTATCTGTTCCAGAGGATTGACATGGTTCCAGAGTTGCTCAGCTCTAACCTATGTTCCTTAAGGTGTAACGTTGACAGGTATTTATGCATGTTTTTTCATAAGAACATAGTAGTTAACTACTTTAACTGATTCCCATTAACAAATACTATTTTCCCCATAGGCTGGCATTTTCATGTATTTGGGAAATGAATCACAATGCTGAAATCCTAAAAACAAGATTTACCAAAAGTGCCATTAATTCAAAGGTTAGTTTCGTGGTTAATATTTAATGTTTAAAATTTTTGATACTTTTACCAGTATTCTAGATTGTTTTGAGAAAGTTAGGCATATTAAGAAATTTTTATCAGTGTTGCAGTAAAATCTAGTTTTTTGCATTTATCTGCTGAATTCTTAATGTTAATTGTAAATGAGTTTATGTAACAGTTGTCCTGTATTCAGAAATTTATAAAGCCTATATACTTCAGAAGACCAGATGAGAGTTAATGAACCAGAAATCATAGCTGTGGAGTGTACATACTATATAGTTAAGAATCTCTCTTTTGTGAATGATTTTTAGGTTTTCCAAAATCATGAATTTTATGTAATAGAAATATGAGAATGTAGTAAGCCAGCTTTTGTAATTTATAAGCATTATGTTAACATATAGTTTCTTTTTTAGGCTTCTCTT
The DNA here is from genome assembly GCF_014176215.1 of Rousettus aegyptiacus. Lineage (NCBI taxonomy): Eukaryota > Metazoa > Chordata > Mammalia > Chiroptera > Pteropodidae > Rousettus > Rousettus aegyptiacus. The sequence continues at coordinate 75,773,610 of NW_023416286.1, forward strand.
ACGTATGCTGAAGCTCAGATGAGAATTGATTCAACATCCATGAATGATGATATTACCGTTAGTCTCCGTGGACTAAATAAATTAGCTAAAATTTTGAAAAAAAGAAGAATTGAAAAAGGGTACATTTCAAAAATATCTGTTAAATTATTTCTTAATTCATTTATCTTGTGTTAAGATAACTTATTAACTCAAGTGTTTTATCATGGACAATGAGGAATTATTTAATAATCTGAATGGAGACATCATGTTACTTCTTCTAGCTACCTTTTAAGTATTAGCACCGTGATTCTGGAGAGGGGTTTGTTCAGGAGTTCTGTTCTTGTAATTTGTTGTCTTAAAACCTGATATGTTCGAGTTAATGATCTTAAATTTTAAAAAGGGACAAACTCCATAAGACTTTTCTATGGGTTGTTTTTAATTTTAATTAGAAATGAGCTTCTAGATTAAACATTGGTTTTCAATTTAAGTTAATATAGAGGAAATTCTTGCACTTTAGAGTTGGAAGAGATTTGAGATTTTTTTCAGTCTGACACCTATGTTTTTTAAATGATTAAAAGTTACATAGAAGCAGTCTTCCCAAAGATCTAATAGCTAGTGGTGGATTCACATCTTTTAGCTATTAAATCATGGCATTTGCCTAATTACTAAAGGTATAAGGAGTGTCCAGGTACCCAAACTTGTTGAAGTAAAGTAGTTAAAAGAAATTTGGTTCTTGAAAGACATCATCTGGCTTCCCAGGCCTGTCCACGGGTCACAAGCAGTTACTAAAAGTATTTTGGTTAGTACAAACTCTAGATCTAAGATGTGCCTATTAAAATTAAAAATTAGTTCCTGCGTTGCACTAACCACATTTCAAATGCTCAGTAGCCACATGTGGCTAGTGACTACCACATTGGACAATGCGGATAGAAAACGTCCATTCCTGCTGAAAGTTCTATTGGACAGTGTTCTAGATAGCTGTGCTGAGCCGTTCCTATCTCTACTCACCCCTCCGTTTTCTGGGAATTTTTCTAAGATCCCGACTATGAAATTCAAAACTGTGTAAGGATAGTTGGGGTGCAGCAAATCCCAATAAGACTGTTGCTTAAGCTTGTCATATAGATGTGAGAGAGCTGTAGATTTTTTTTAATGACACAAAATGTTATTCAGGAAATACTTGTTTATTGAAGGTTTGCAATATGCCGGGCATCAGAAGAAAGGTTACATAAAGGTAATTTTTAGAAAACATGTATTAAAAGCAAACAGTAAAACAAATTGAAATCATATTCATTTTGGTGGTTTTAAAGTAAAACAGAAACTTGCATTGGTAACAATAACTTCTCATAATTAGGATAGAAAATATATTTTTCATCTTCAGAAACCGTTTTTAATTTTGTAAATAGAAGGTCATCTGTTAAAAGCTATCATTGAATCTTAGGGAGAATTGAGAAAACAGTCAGCAAAAACAAAATGACATTTTTTTACCTTCATAAAGGTTATCTTCTGTCTTAGCTTAAATCATGTCTCTTTTAAGGAATAGACGTAATTATGTTATGTCATGGTTAGTGTTCTACGAAGGAAAAATGATCATAATGTGATTCATTTACCTTGCTTTTTAAGTCAAGACGTAAATACATGTTAGATCTGATGCAGAACCTTGTAAATACTACATGGCAGGAAAGGATTATTTGTTGAGATTTCCTCTCTAGTATTCCTTTTGTAGCTCTTCTAATAAAGGTGAGTTAAGGAAGAAAAGGACTTAGATCTCACTTAACCGGTCTCATCTCATTATTTTTTTCTCCTATGATTGTACAAGGTTACCCAGCCTCATTAAAATTTACGTTTTAGGTTTATTTGTTCCTCCCTTGATGCAAATAGTATCAAGGTATGATGAAACATTAGACTTCCCTCGCTTTGTGGGACTTTACTTTTCAAAGGAGAACTTGCAAAATCATTAAACAAACCATCTACATAAAGCACTTAGCATAGTATGTTATCTGACACATAGCACTCAGATATTGATAGCTATCAGTATTTGTAACATACTAGTAATATTTATCAGTTTCTTCCGTTGGTTTAGTCTGTGTAAAATGATTTCGAAGTGTGTATCTTCTAATATCACTGATCTACCTGTAGCAATTTGCTTTTTGCCTCTCTCCATCATCTCTCACATCAATATATGGTTTTCTATGGTACATAAAATGCTGCCAGAATCTTTAATTATAAAAGTAATTACAAACCCATGTAGCTTAGTAAAAACTCATAGCTTGGGCACAGAAGATATTCAAACCCTCAGAAGAAGAACTTGTATTTTGTTGTGTTGCCATTGTGCTCTCTTAAGTGTATTTTAGATCTATAAAATATTAAGCTATCCATGGAAATAGAACATAAAACTTAGCAGATGGTCATAAAGCCTTTAGAAGAATAATCGTTACACACTTGCTGTAATCATTTTATGTTTTAAAAGAATCACTTCCAGAATTATGTCTGTTATTGGCTCAGTTGGGTAATTCACCTTTTTAATTTTTATTTAGGGCTTTGACTCTCTCTTCTCCGGAAGTTCGGTTTCACATGGACAGTGAAACTCATGATCCTATAGATTTACAGACCAAGGAACTTAGGTATGTAATTTTTTTTGATGGGTACTAGGTAAGATTTTGATTTTAAGATTTTGATTTTAAATATAACATCTGCTTTGTTAGTAAACAAAACATTTATACCCAAAATGTTTCTTTCTGGTAGGGTTATAATTTATATTTTTTTTGACATGAACTGTATGAAAAATAAACATCTCACTTTTAAGTTTTTCTTACATGAAACTGGGATTAGTATAGTAGAAAAATTTCCAATTTGAATTGGTTTGTCTTAAATTGGTGTGTGATATATTAGAACTTGACTAGTAATAGTTACGGTAAGTAAACGAATATTGCCCTGATTAATTTCATAAGTATTTCATATAGAATGTACTGTGGTAGGATAAAGTAATGATCATGGGGCTTCAAAGCCAGACTGCCTAGGTTTAGATCCCACTTCTGCCTATATAACTCTAGACAGGTTTATTTGTGACTGATAAATAGTGCTTATGTCACAGAGTATTGCGAAGAGTTTTCAAATGATGTACTCAGCTACTGTTGTTATTGTTTTATTGATTAAGATTTAGGAAGCAAGGAATTTTTGGTTAAATCAGAGTTAGCCCTCTTTTCCGTGCATCTTATATAACGTAATTTCGTAATTAAATTTGCATTATACTTTTCTAGTAGATGATCAAGGATTAGAAATAAGAGCATACTCAAGTTTGTTAGTTAGGACCAGTTTGTACTTTATAGCATTAGAGCTAAAATTTAAAAAATACTTTAGTTGGGGGGACTTCTGTGCAAATAAGTCTAATGTTATTAGGAACAATGAGCCTAACACTGCAAGCTTTTTAGAGGAAAAAATTGAATCCAGTTTTACCAAAATGGAACATCACCCATTTCTTCCAACCAGTTAGAAAAAAGCTTAGTTCTAAGAGATCATCTCTATAGTTTTAAAAGTATGCTAGGAGGCATTAATAATATTGTAAAAATTAACATGCTGTAGGAATCCTGTGAAATTAAAAGATTTTTGTTAGATGGAAACATGAACGAAAGATTAATAATGCATGTTCAGTGACTTGAGAGAAAGAAAGCACTATGTAAACAGAAGGTAGATCATTTATTAAACTTAAGTTTTAAATGGACATAGATAACTATTGAGAATGAAAAACATCAGATTGGTTAAGAGTTTTGAAGTCGAGATGTATAGACTTGGATCCTGTTACTACTAATAACTGTGACCTTGAGCAGAGAATAATGGTACACATACTCAGTTTTCTCATCTGAAAAGCGAGGCGCGCTCGCGCGCGTGCGTGTGTGTGTAAACACATACCTACACATGTATATAGCACAGCACAATGCCTGGTTCATAATAAGCACCCCAAGTGGATATTGTAGATACAATCCCAAGTAGCTATTGTAGATACGATCTCTTTATTTTGGTGATTTATTGGTGAAAGTTTTATTTCTTAAACCAAAATTTGTATGAACTAAAGTTTTAACTCTTAGTAAACTTTATTTCTATGGATGTATAGTAAAATAAAAATCTATTTTTATATGGACTCAGTAAAAGGAGGTAAAAATGTTTATGATTTAGATTTTATATATTACTATAGTAAAACTTTTATTTTTTAGTGCAGTTTGTAGAGTCTCTAGCAAGATTGACTCATGTAGTAGATGCGTAATAAGAGATTGGTAACATAATAGCTGAGAAACAAGAGCCTAAAGTTATATTCAAAATACATGTGTGCACACACACATGTGAATGTTTACATAGGAAATACTTTCACTGTCTTGTAGGTAGAAAAGGTAACGTGAATAAATATGATATATAGCTGTCTCAGATTCTCCTTATTTAATGATTTTTCATTGGCAGAGAAACAAATTCTATGGTGGAAGAATTTATGTTACTTGCCAATATCTCTGTTGCAAAAAAAATTCATGAAGAATTTTCTGAACATGCTCTGCTTCGAAAACATCCTGCTCCTCCTCCATCAAATTATGAAATTCTTGTTAAGGCAGCTAAATCCAAGGTAAAGCCCTATAGTTCGAAATGGTATTTGTATTTGTGTTGTGACCTATTCATTGCTCTAAATAATAAGTCTATATTCACATCTCTATGAAAGCTTTTTGTCATTTGATGCAAAAATGTCAGTAGTTCTCTTCCTTTTTATTACTGATACATATTTCATATATAACATTGCGTAAATTTAAGATGTACAGCGATACGTTTGTATAGACTTAAGTTATTTGCCATATCCTGGGCCTTTATACATGTTCTTTATGCCTGTGTTCCTTCATGCCTCCTCTGAACTGCCCAACTTCAGAGACTTATAATTTTTTTTTGCTTTATCTTCAACTCAATTAAACCCTCTTTATATCATGTTCCTAAGAAGTAAGTCCCTGTATTATATGCAAGGGGAAAAGGAAAATTATAGAAAAGGCACCATTTCCTCAGCCCCACAAAACTTCCTGACTCTGGGTAGTGGACTCATTTAGGCATAATTACCCTTACCCTTAGGGTGACTGGCTAAGGTGGAGGATTAGTTTTAGCTCTTAGGGCATTATTTTAACAGGATGGTGTGTGTTTTTGATATTTCAGACTTTTATGGTGGGCTACCCCTGTCATATCTCTAAGAACAGAGTCAGCTTCTCTTTTGCTCCAGTAGGGTTTATGCTATAAATTGGGGAATTTTCTCTTACTATCTTATTTCTTCCTAAGACCTGGGTAGAGGAAGGGAGATTTAAGTATTTTTGCCTCATTTCCCCAAGCAGAATAAAGCAGCTAAGCTCGATGTATCACAGCATTGAGCTGTAGATACCAGATACACTTTTATTTTGTCTCTGGCCTTTGCTTCTGCTCTGAATGGAATGAAAATACCTGCAGAGATAATCTAGACAAGCAGGAAAGTATTCAAAGCTACTTTGATTTTTTTTTCCTACCCTAACTAAAATTAGGCAAGCACACGTTGGACTTTGAGACATAGCACCACTGCCGCCACCATCTTTTCTTCAGAATGTTGATGAGCTTGGTACCTTTCATTGCATTCAGAAAGTGTTAAGCTCTCCTGTTAGACAAAACAATCATTGCTTTTTATAATTTTAGTTTTCCTAGGTTAAAGGTAGAAGACAGACACTAGTGTCTGGTCAGCAACAACATGTGTGTTCAGTCTGATCCATTGTATTTTGAAGACATGACGGTACTGATTCTGCAGTGTTTCATGTGGTGCTCTTTCCCTCCTCTCTATTCACAGAATTTAGAAATTAAAACTGATACAGCCAAGTCTTTGGCTGACTCTTTGGACCGGGCCGATTCACCTACTTTCCCGTATCTAAACACTCTGTTAAGAATATTAGCCACTCGCTGCATGATGCAAGCCGTGTACTTCTGCTCTGGAATGGATAATGATTTTCATCACTATGGCTTAGCATCCCCCATATACACACATTTCACTTCACCCATCAGAAGGTACTTTTTCCTTATGAAATGAAAGGAAATAGAAAAGAGTTAATTTTAAAATTTAAAAAGACATTTTAATGCTAACGTAGCATGATTCTCACTTCTCCCTTATATATCTAGATACGCGGACATCATTGTTCATCGGTTGTTGGCAGTGGCTATTGGGGCCGACTGTACTTACCCAGAGTTGACAGACAAACACAAACTTGCAGATTTATGTAAAAATCTCAATTTCCGGCACAAAATGGCTCAATATGCCCAACGTGCATCAGTGGCTTTTCACACCCAGGTACTTGCCTTTCGTTGATAATGTGAGGAGAGATGAAGTTTAGTTAATTTTTTATGTAATTTCTTTTCTTTTTGGATAATTTCAAAATATTTAAGACAATTCATATAAAGGTTGTATGTTATTTTACAGTTATTTTTCAAAAGCAAAGGCATAGTAAGTGAAGAAGCCTACATCCTATTTGTAAGAAAGAACGCTATTGTGGTGTTGATTCCAAAGTATGGTTTAGAAGGCACAGTCTTTTTTGAAGAAAAGGACAAACCACAGCCACGGCTCACTTACGATGATGAGGTACAGTATTTCTTATGTTTTATTTGTGGCAGGGGGAGAGGTGCTTTTTCCTTAACAGGTTACAGATTGTACCTATAAAGGGTCAAATTGTTTTTTGTACCCTACAAAATTTAATTATGCCAACTAAGTTTACTGTGTATTCAGTTTCTCACTTCAGCATATCTTTCCACATAAAAATGTTGACCTTGATTTCTTTGTTTTATACCATATAAAATTTCCCCCCTAAGGAAAACTTGAATTACACTTTGCCCTAGCTGGAGGGACAGGCTAATGTAAAGGAATAAGTGGCTGCTTACAGCTCAAGGAACGGAATTTTCCTATTTCCTGTGTCTCTTATTTGACACACCCCCTACTTCCCTAACTTATTTCTTCCCTTTTAAGTGAACTAGAAGCAGTAAACTGCCTGCAGTATCTCTGCGCTCCTCTACTGGACCAACAATTTGCTAATTAATGGGGTCAAAATCCTGAGGTTGAATATATATTGGGACCAGCTTAATGAAAGGAGAAAGTGTGCACAGAAATAGCTCATATTTATATGAGACAGCTAGATCAGTGGTTTTTGTTACATTGAACACCTAGATGTGCTTATTAAATATTGAAGTAATTTTTAAATTTAAGCTTTTAAGTTAATATGAGAGGTAAACTATGAAGAATTAAAGCTTTTAAGTGTATGAAAATAAAATGTGTTTTGTTTAGATACCTTCACTTAAAATAGAAGATACTGTGTTCCATATATTTGATAAAGTTAAAGTGAAAATCATGTTAGACTCAACTAATCTTCAGCATCAGAAAATCCGCATGTCCCTGGTAGAACCACAGGTAAGACCAAACTTACACTGTCTGTGCTGTAATAGACTATATTTTGTGAAAGACGGATATAATCATAAGTTATTTCCGTTTAATGATAGAGGGACTCCTGGAAGTAGTGTGGAGGACAGATATTACTTATCAGTTCCTGTTTTCTTACTGATTGCCCTAAGACGTGGGATCCTAGCTACTTAGGATTCTTCTTAGGATTCTGGTACCAAAAGCAGAGTTCTCTGAGATCCTCCACCTTGTCCTTTTTCACTTCTTTTTTGAAAGCTGCACTTCTAAAGTGTAAGATAAAGTGTGTTTCACCTAGGATATTGGTTCTTAACCTTTGTTTTGCCCCAACACAGCTGAGGCCTCTGATGCTGATAGTCACAGTGGCTTGTATTGGCTAATATAATTGGCTGTGTTATAAACACAGTTCTCAAATGACATGCTTCTCACCTATTGAGAATCATGTCTGCCTTTTACATTTTTGAACCACCCTTACTTTGTGTGCGAAATATATACTGTATTTGGAAAACCTTTTCTAACTCCATTTTTCCCATCTAACTCCTACGTCTTTTTGAACGTGGAAGTGTCAGTGGGAAGGTGAAGGTGAGAATGAGACTTAGTCCATATTTATGGTTTTCCTTACCTTATTTTTCTCCATTTGCATTATTTTAGATACCAGGAATAAGCATTCCTACTGATGCTTCTTCAAACATGGACATTAATGAACCAGAGAGCAAGAAGAAGAGGCTTGAAAAATAGCTATAGTCAACAAAAAAACCTTCAAGGATGGGTTTCCTTCAGGGAAACAAGACACTTGAGAGAACACTTCTTAATCTAAGAAATGTGTGAAATAGTTTGTTACTTTTAAGTACATTTTAATAATTTGAAAAATTTGCATTTTTATGGAACTGTTGACTATCTGTCGCATCATACTTTATTTCTGGATTGAACAGAACTATTTATGCAGAAAAATTCAAGTCAACATCCATCACTGAAATAGTGACAGGATAGTAAATTCAGGCATCTCTAAAAATCATTTAAAGGGTGCATTCATCTGCTTATTGAAGAGCAGATTAATTTTGTATAAGTAATTTATTTCATATTGATAGAAAAAATTACCATTTTCATATGAAGAAAAATAGAACATTTTTAGAAGCAAGGAACAATCTGTTGTTTCTAAATCTTGAAAGCTGTTTGGTATGGCAGTTTTCAGATTTCAAGACAGTGAAGTCAAGATGTCAGGGAATTCCGTATTTAATTTCCTTTGCCATCTTTAATTTACCTTACATGTGGTGTTCTTTGTTAAAGACCTCCTGCATTTTCTTAGTGATCCTTGAACAGCTGTGATTGTTTGGGAATTGAATGTTGTAGGAAGGCAAGATGTAGGAGATTTCGATCTGACTGGAAAAATAGTTTTACCAGGTAATAAGTATGGTCATCACCCTTGACCTTCACCTCAAATGTCTCCCCCCAAAGCATTAGGGTTCAGAGAATAGAGATGGGTGCCACTTTAAATGTCACATCATGCTACTTGTAAAATAAAAAGTAGGTAATTAATGGTTTTTAAACCACATATGTATCAGATTATGTAAGAAAGGGGGGTTGTATAAGTACATATCGAAGGGAACAGATTGAAGTATTATAATTTGGTATGCCAGTAACTACTTCCTTAATCACAAAGATGAATAATGATTAAATTGGCATTTTCAAGTATTTTGAGATAGTTACCTTAAAACATTTCACTTTGCTTATTCAATTTCTAAAGTACCTGCAGTGTACCAGGCTTATCCCAGTCAAGTCAACTATCTCTGCCTTGAAGGAGCTTGTGATACAATGAGAAGAGTGGTAAATATTATTAGCACTTATACTAAGTATGAATAATTAGTGTGTATTTTTAGGCACTCAATAATTATTAAATGATTGTTCTTCCATTTTTCTGTTACTGAGGAAAACATCCATACATTGAGGCAGAAATTATTTTAGATGAAGGAAAATAGCTCTGAGTCATTTTGGGTCCATATGGTAATGGACTAACATGTATTAACAGCAGGAGTCAGCAAGTGTTCTGGAAAGGGCTAGCTAGACATTGGAGGCTCTGCTAGCTGTACAGTTTGTCACAGCCTCGGTACTCAACTGTTCTGCTCTTACAGTGCAAAACAGCTGTAGACAGTATGCAAACAAATGGGCATAGTGAGCTTCCAACAAAACCTTATTTATGGACACAGGAATTTAAATGTTACCAATTTCATGTGTCATAAAATATACTCATTTGATTTACACCACCCCCACCCCAACAAATCCCTTTGCCCACAGGCCAGTTTGCAAAGAAAAGGGAGACTTTTTGGTGAAATAAGGCTGTGGCTGACCTTGTCTATTAATTTATCTTTGCAAGTTTGTTTTCTTGTGCCTCATTTATAAGGAAGGCTAATTCAGGCATTAGTTCAAGATGACCAGAAACCTTATTTTCACGCTTTTAAGGCCTCTGGTAAATCTAAACTGCTTCTAGTGCAGGTTCTTATGCTAAGCAGCTTAGACTGATTTTTTCACTTGAAAAGCTCCCTTGGGTTAAAATTATTACCCCCATTTAACAGATGGGAAGATTGAGGATGTATAGCTCAGATCGAGTAGTTAACAAAGTAGGTGTCTGAATCAATTATAGTCACTACTGTGTTTCTTGACTTCCGCTATTAAAAAATAGCCAGGGAAGCTCCTACCCCAGGATCTAGAACTCTTCTTTATTTACAGTTGTCTTAAGTTTATATTGATTCCAAAGCCTCTGTGATTAAGGACTCATGTTCTTAACATAGCATCTTTAACAGTGGACCTACTGGCTGGGAGAGGATGAGCCAGGTACACAGTAAGGAACATTTTTTAGAGGTTAACAGTAGTAAGCTTACAGGTAAGGAAAAAATGGCAGTGATAGTTATGTCTTTATTTCCTAGGGCTCCATGTGAATTATCACTCCTTTATGAATTTTTAAAAGGTGATTTGTAAATATAAACATACATTCTCCAAAGATAAAGAATATCCCCACAAACTCATACCCATTCTAACGTCCAACACGAATATAACTTTTAAAATAAATTAAGTCACATATCTGCCCATACATCGCTTCACAGTCTAAAGCCCTGCAGGAGTTCCCGTGTCCTGTTTGTCCTCTCATTTTTCTCCCTGGCCAAATCTGAGCTGGAAAAGATGTCCCACCCTAGGGATGGAGCTAAGATTCTGGACATCCCGCATTTATCCCACTAATAAAAATAAAATATAATTTAGTACTATTTTCTAGTATTTATACTTTTTAAAGTAGAACTAGGCTAGTTGTTACTGGCAGTAAGATTATCTACACAGAAATGAACAAATAGTTCAGGAATAAATATTTTTGGAAGCCTACTTAACCTCCCCTCCTCTCTCTTCAATTAAGTTAAATTTCTTTTATATTTAAATCAGATTTACTTCTTTCACGTAGGTTGGAAATTCAAATTCATCTATATAATCCCATACTTTCATGTAAAATTAAACAGTACTTCCACAGTTGCACATGCTCAGAACTCAATTCAGTGCCGTCAGTCAGGCTTACTAATTTGCAGTTCACCGACCCTGTAGATAGGAGAAAAGTCATCACTCTCAAATTTTTTGTTAAACACATCGCTCAAGGTAAGTACAAAAATATTTATTGACAAAAAATAAACTTGTACTTCAGCAACATGTTGACAGTTCCAGGAGCTTTTCTGTTGTTTCTATGTCCCTAAATTAAACCCTTGATTTTTCACATTAAGGAGGGAAACAGCGAAGCATGTTAGGTGAAGCAGGCTTTCCCCAACTACGGTCCCGTAGGCGAGCTGCTGCTCAGCAGTAGTCTTTGGTTCTGAAAGAGGTAACTCTATAGGCTGCTGCACTGAGGACGATTGGCTGTCTTTGTCCAACACCTCTGTGTTGTGTGGTCTTGCTATGAAAGAAGAAAATATCTTAATTTCAACTTAAATAGACCATTCAAGAGTGCAACTATTGAGACTTTTAAAAACCTAAATGCAGATTCTAAAGGGACAGTGAAGATAGGGGTTTTTTTTCAAATCAATATTTTGTATCAATAAGTACTTCTTGTACCTGAATATGCAATTCACTTTTAAGTGGACAGCTACAATCTCACCTTATGACAAAATGAAGAGGGAAAATAAGTGGCCTCCATATGAATTCTTAATATTTAGAGTTATATTTAGTAGTACACTTGATGATGTTTACTATGTTTATTAATAAATTGGCATATAAAAAATTCCGATTAGCACCTACATTTATGATGGGTTTCTTGAAATAGGTACAGTTAAAACCATCCTATCTAGGTTCAGTAAATTATCAACAGTATATATACTTGTGTAAATACTTTGTATGTAAGGTCCATGTTATCTCATTCAGTATCCAAACTCTATAAAGGCTTTGGATTTTACGAGCTCTTTGTGTGTTAATTTGATATGTATTATGGTCTCTCAGTTGTACTATTTTCCTCTCTAATAATAAAAGTTCTTTTTTATGTTTAGCTTTGAGACAATATTTGAGGCAAAAATCTCTGACTCTCCTCTCTGGTACCCCCAACACCTATTCCTCTTTAGTTTTAAGGAACTGATTTCAAGTACCGATTCCAAAGTAGGGCTAGCTCTCCTTCTCTGACCTCTTATACTCAAAAACCACCTCTTGCTGTTTAATCACCTGAAGATTGGATGAGGCATAATCATGATAATCAAAACTTTAAGCAAAATGGAAAAAATAGACTCAAAAAGTCTTATTTAGTAAATACTTCTACAACTGTATCAAACTGTTTTCCCATACCTTTGTATTAAAAACTTGACACTTATTCTCGACCTCCAAGATTTGTGCATCACCCTCTCTGCAGTAACTTTCTGCCCCAACCGTATCCATCATATTGCTTCCACAATTCTGTGTGTTATAGCCACTATCCATCTAAAGGGGATGAGAACAAAAATAAAATTAACTTAAGGATAACACTGCAAACTAATTCACTTATCCACAAAATGAGGAACTTTTTAAAGTAAACTTACTTAAAATTATAAAATATATACACATAAACACGATTATAAATATAAAATGGAATATTCTCAGCTGAACAATGTAATATTTAATGTTCATCATATTGAGTGGAATTTAAAAATATATAACACCCAAAAGGTAGTTTTATATAGAACCAGTTCTTAAAAGTAGTTACTGTACTATGAAGTTCCTTCTATCTTGTATTTTCTTCAGAATCAGTGAACAAGCCAGTAAGAACATGCTTTCCAGTTACTTTGTTACCATACTTTGTAGTTCAAAATGAGGATTAACAATCAATTTTTTTACCTTCCAGCTCATTTACCAACCTTTAAGTAGCTTGGTTATATTTCTAAAATTTACCTAAAAGGCATGCTACCTTTAAGAGTATTCAAAATTATACACATTTTTTAAAAGCTGGGCTACATTATATTCATACCCATTGATGAAAAAAGCTTCATAAAATAATACCACATATAAATGGCTCTAGATTTAGTTCAGCTATTCACTTAACTGAAATTATAGCATTCTAGGATACAGTTAATACCCAAGAAAGCAAAAGAAGGATTCTAGCAAACTTCATTTTTGGTACATATATTACAAATATTGAGAGCCTAAAAAAGTGCCCGGCCCTATATGGCACTCTCTATAATGTCATTCTTACTTTCTCCTCACTACAACTCTGCTGACTTCAGGGAAGAGGAAGCTAAGGCTCAGAAGCGTTAACTTTCAAGGTCAAAGCTAGGTGAACAGCTGAGGCTCTAAAGCCCAGTCTGCCACCCACACTGCATTTACCTGCACAATGCTGAACGCCAAACACAAAATCCCAGAAAGATCTGCTGCACCTAAGCTCTTTTCTGTGGATTAGGATCAGAGGAAGGGAAAGGTGTGTACTTTTGTTCCCAGCACAAAGTAGCCTAGAAAGTTCATTCTATCATAATCTTAAGAAAAATATTTCCAGTTTTCAGGAATGGATGAGTATTTGTTCACTTCTGAGAGTGGAGAGTCACGTTCCATTTAAACAAAACCTTATGATGTGTAAAAAAGAAATACTGCTATCCCAGGGGAAACTCCCTGTTCTGCTACCATATTGACAGCTATAGGTCAAAATGTAATTATTTTTTCCAGAGAATCTGCCAAGTACTCTTTTAGCATTCATCAGTGCCAAACAACTGGCTTATGTAACTCAAATACATAATATATCAAGGGAAAAGTTAATAGTACAGTAGAGGGAGTAAGTAAGACCCACAGGAGTTTGTAGGAAGAGAAGGATCAATGGGCACCCTGTGAGATGGTGGCTGACCCCACTGGCTCTCACCAGACCCCTCTAATATTGATGCCTGCGATGGACCAACCAGACAACACAGGTCACCTTACTCCCCACAGGTAGAAATGTACAGCTGAGAAGGATGAGGTGATTTTCCAGAAGTTAGAAAAGAGCCAATAAATGAAGGCCTTGAGCTTACAGATCATAAGTGCCCTCTGAGTGCCCAGCACAATTAATGAAATGAAAACCTACACCAAAGAACCATTCGACAAAGGGCACCGTGGACAAAGAAAAGATCCTATACTCCAGGGAGGGGGTAAAAAGAGATCATTTACAAAAGATTAAGTTTTAAAATGGTTTCAGATTTCTCACTAGCAATACTGAATAGAATCAATGAAACTGTGCCTTCAAAGTCTGAAGACAGTTGTTCCCAAATTCTCAAATGTGAAAGAATAAAGAACATACGATCAGACATGAAGTATCTTGAAAAGTGTTCTAACTCAGAAAGCTGTGAGAAAATGTGTTCCAGTAAAGAAAGAAGTAAACCAGGAAAGAGAAGAATGGGATACAGAGAACAATACAGAACAATACAGGTTAAGGGAATCCACAGTAAAGCAAGTCACAAGGCCCTGAGAAAATATGGCTGTCTCTGTTTGAGAGTTACCTCTGTGGCAGGAGAATAAGAATGTATGAATACATTTTTAAACAACAAATGATCTTCAAAAGGTAGGCATTATTATGATACAGCTCAAAGGGTAAAATTGAAACTTATTGGTAGTTGTCACAGACAGACCATACTTTAGCTCAACATAAGGAAGAAGCTTGTCATGGTAAGAGAAGTCCCAAAATGTACTGGAATATCCATCCCTGCGGATACTGAAGTAGAGATAGAGTGGATGACAATTTAATAGTGATATAGGCTTCCAATGGGTGTTGGATTGGATGATTTAGGTGTATTTCAATGAAAGTATTTTATAATTCTACAGATGCTTTGAAAAAAGTAGTTAGAAAAAGGGAAAGAGAAAAGTTTACTATACCTTTAAAGCTATGTTTGTATGTGCTTTTTCACTTAGGAACTAAATTTAGAAGCTAAAATAGGTAAAAGTGATTTTAGAGAGTGTGTGTGTATGTGTGTGTGTGTGTACACACACACATACAGAGAGACAGAGAAAACAATGATCCCAGAGGTCAGGATATATAACAGGCATAAAAATATGAGCAAAAGATTATATTTAATTTTTAGTCAATTAGAATCCCTCCATGAGTTTAAAATGGATAAAACTAAAGCATTTTAGGGTTGTTGTGAGAATTAAATGAAAATATATCTAGTATGTACATATATAGTGGTTAGAAGAGTGCCTGGCACAATGAAACACCATCTAAGTATTGGCTATTACGATGAGTCAGTATAAACTTGGACTAAAGAACATGGACTGTAAAGCTAGACTGCCAGGATTCAAATTTTGGCTCCACCACTTACTAGCAAAATATAGGCAATTTACTTCACCTTTCTGACCTTCAGTTTCCTCATCTGTAAAATGGGGATAATAGTACACGTACACCTATTTCACAGGATTGTTATGAAGATTAAACAAATTAACAGAGTACTCAGAATAACTCCTGGCATATAGGTAGAGGTATATAAGCTTTACATATTTTTACTGTGAAATGGCAGGTAAGGATAGAATTCTGAATATTTTAAGTTTCTTTCAAAATTCTCGGCTCGAAGAATATGTCAATGAATGGAACAAATGTCTCTCTGAAAGGGAGTGCTGGCTCTGAAGTAGTTCTGTCAAATGAATCATGCTTTCCTGTTGCCAGATATTGCAAAGTAGGAATGTTTAAGGACGTGAAAAATGTTGGTTATAAAATCATATTTTTTAAAGTACAAAAAAATACATAAAAGTGCCCTAAACTCAGTTTTTCTCCCTAAATCATATAAAGGAAAAAACAAAATTACCGTATTTTTAGAATACGAATACTGTACCAGAAATTTAATCCCTTCGGCACTAACTCCACATGAAAGAGATGAATCCTGAGAAGGTGGCTGACTCTAGCAGTATGCAGAGCAGCTTGATTTCTTTTCTGCTCTCATCTTTTCTTATTCCAAATAATTATCAGTTAATGTGAATATTAAATACGTACTGAGTCTAAATTATAAGAAACTAAACCGCTTGCTATTGCCTAGTACTGACTGATATTAAAAATATATAGAATGCAATAATCCTCACTTTTTTTAATGCATTTTCTCTTACCATGATCTTGGATAAGAAAGGATAAAGAACGTCAAGGGAGCAAGTGAAGGATCACAGAATATTAAAATACTTTACCTGAATGTTACTGCTTTCACAAGGAATGACACTGCTTTCTGCAAGAGGTGACATGCACATATGAGAGTTTTCCATACTGAAAGCAATCCCACTCACAGAATCGGTCACAGGTAAACTCCCATTATCAACCGGCTCCTTAATCCACGTGTTCTCATCTGCTATCTCTACAGGATCAACCATATCCACGGTGTTATTTTCCCTCTCACTGTCCACGTCCTGCAGCAGTGCTAGGTCTTTCACAGAAGCACTGGACTGAGTCTGTGTAACAGACATGGCAGTCACTACTAAATGTGTGCCATGTGGAGAAGTGTCACTACCCAGCTGCCTCTGGGGCACTCCGGCAGTGTCCATGGCGGGTGATAAGGCATCTCTGGAAAACATATTTGCTTTATCTTCTTCATCTTCGCTGTGAGCCTCAAGAGTAAAAGGTATCCGAATCAGTGAGGTCCGATACTGAGTACCACCTCTACACATCTCAAGTCTCATAGGAGACCAGTTTTTAATTGGTGAGCAGCCATCTATGTAAGGACTTCTGATACATGGATTAGTAATTCCATTAGCATTTATTCCAGACGAAACATCAGAAGGCAAAGTAAACCTCCTTTGTTCTAAAAGATGGAAAGGAAAAATTACATCATAAAACACAAAAATGGATAAGCCATCAGTAAATGGAAATCATATTTCATGACAGAAAAAAAATGAATTTCTATAATAGTTGTGCTGCTTACTGAAGTAAAATTTTAGTGTTAAAAACAATAGTTCAAATAAATGTGTCTCAAAAAGTAAGATGAAGCTCTTAAAAAATAATTCCTCTGGTACTTTCCCTTTTTAATTAAACAAAATACTCTCTGAGAATTATTTCTTCACAAGCATATTGCTACTACAACAATATTGTTCATATACAAAGAAAAAACTGGACAAATCAGCTGACAGCTACAAATTAATAGCTATAACTGGATAAATGAAATACTATAGCCCCTACCCCTTATCCATTGTTTTACTTTCTGCAGTTTCAGTTACCCACAGTCAACTATAGTCCGAAAACATTAAATGGAAAATTCCCGAAATAAACAATTCATGAGTTTTAAATTTCTCGCCGTTCTGAGCAGCATGATGATATCTCATGCTGTCCTGCTCCGTCACACCCAGGACATGGACCACTCTTTTGTCCGGCGTGTCCACTCCGTGTAGGTTACCTGCCCATTAGTCACTTAGCAGTTGTCTCAGTTATGAGAGCACAGTCACGTAACTTTTACTAGTGTAATTGTTACAACTGTTCTATTTTATTATTGTTGTTAATCTCTTACTGTGCTTAATTTGTAAATTAAACTTTATCATAGGTATGTATATATGTATAGAAAATATAGTATATAGGGTTCTGTACTATCCAGTTTCAAGTATCCACTGGGGTCTTGGAGCATGTCCCTGCAGATAAGGGGGACTGCTTATGTAAAAATCTGTGTTTATGCAAAATTCAATAAGCAACATTAAAAGACAAACAAAAAAACTGTAAAATAACATTTGCAATAATAAAGAGCTTAACAATGATAATCCAAATGAGAAAAATGCTTTAAAACTTAATAGTTTTTATAACTTCATTGCCTTCAACAAAAGTTTTTAAAAAGATGGGTAAAAGCACAGAAACAATCCTTCCAATGGTAAATAAATACATAGAGTATATTTAACAAAAATATGGAAGTTAAAGCAATGAGAGACCATTCGTTTAACAAAACATTGAAATCTGAACTAATAATCCCCCATTCTAAAATAACTAATAAACATTCAGGAAGAATTCAATATCATAATAATCAGATACAAAAAGCAGTAAGGGAATCTTTTTTTATAATTTATTAAATTAAAAAAGTTTAAAAAGAATGATAACGCCAGTGTTTCTGGGTTGGGAGAAACTGACTTTCCTATATATTACTGATGGAAATTTCAATTGTTGCAAATTTTTATGAAGAAAATTTGATCAAATTCATCAAGCCTTAAAAGCATTCACCCCTTTTGACTAAATAATTCCACTTCTGAGAATTTAACCAAGGATATAAATATACACAATAAAATGTACACACAAGTATAATCATTAGATATGTGATTTTAAAAATTAGAAACAATTTAAACACTTATCAATGGTTGATAGCAAATGATACATCCATGTAATGAAATATTACATAATGATTCAAAATCATGGTTTCAAACAATAAATGACTTGAATGACCTATGAAAATACTCATAATAAAATGCTTTGTAAAAAAAGCAGGATATATAATTGTGTGTGTATGTGTGTATCTCTTCATGTGGATGAGACAAACACACACACACAAAGACTAACAAAAAATACCATTTTCAGTTTTCCAATTTTCTTAAGTATGAAGTTTTTATTATGTAATTTTCAAAAAGTGCTATAATTTTTTTCAGAGACATATTGCAAAGAGAAATACATAAATTTCAACACACTCTATTTGCTTTAAAAACTTTACTCAAATACATATTTACAAATGCAAAAAAAAAAAAATTGCATACCAAAACCAACTTATCTTTAAAATTGAAATCTTTCTTTGATTCTGTTTATAAGGATGTTTGACATAATATACTGCTGATTAAATTACTTGTATTTAACTTTGCCAAGAATTTCAGGTTTTGAAGGTAAACTGTTCCTTTTGTTAAAAAATAAAAAGTTTCTAAATTTTAAAAGGTTAGTGGTCATTTAGAGCTCTATAGTTATTTTTATTTATTTATTTTCTATTTTTTCAGGCGAGGCAACCCTTGGTTAACCTCACAGATTGCAAGGACCTTGTCAGCTTACAATCACTTATTATTTTTTACGCTTACAGCACCTGGTCTTCCTGGGTGGTCTCCCATCTAAGTACTAACCAGGCCTGACCCTGCTTCGCTTCTGTGATCAGACGGGATTGGGCTTGTTCAGTGTGGCATGGCCACATATTAAAGCTCTACCGTTAGAACAAGCTAAAAAGAGCCTCTTTGGTAACAAATATTGATGCTGTTAAAATTTAAATTAGATATTTTGTTATGAGACATACCTGAGAGTGGTGTCTTTCCTATTTGAAAAGCAATTGGTGAGAAAGTGGGTGAAGAAATAGGTGAAGGGTTGGTTACACTTCCCAAACTATATTTTTTTGCACTGCCCTGAATAGGGCTAGAAGAAAACTGCCCCTATGATAAAAATAATAAATAAATATGCAAATAAGTAAGTAAATAAATAAATAAATAAATGCTAGAGCGATACAGTTCTCTTCCTCAACTCTGTTATACCATATGCTATTTATCTTTAAAACAGATCTATAAAGTTGATCATATAAACTCTGGTCATTCCCAAAAGGAAAGATGCCAAAAGTCAAGACGTCTTATAACAAGGATAGCTAAGATTACTACAAAATTTTTGAAATAGATTATGTTAGTCAAAACAAACTATAAATGCACTGTATTTAAACAAACCATTATATTTCATATTAAGCAGCTGTATATGAAAAATTTTAAATTAAATTCCTCCATTAATGCCAATCCAGTTGTGTTATACTAAAATAAATTACATAATTCAGTAAATAATTTACACTGAAACTCCTTGAGATACATGACAAATTTGGTTATCTTGTATACTTCTAAATGCAAAATTGGACAGTCAGACCAAAAACATTCCTGAATAATGATAAAATATGCACTGACTTAATCCTCATGAAATATAAAAGTCAAAAGGCAACTATTTCTCCTGAGTGCAATATGAGCATCAAGTCTAAGTACATCCACAGCAAACTAACCAGCCACTTTTAATATACTTCTTACCGAACTTGGTGTCTGCACAGGACTCCTACACCGTACAGGAGATAAATCTATTGAATAAAAAACCTCAAGTGATGCTTGAGCACCAGTGCGAGGACTTTTGGGAGAAGCTGAAGGTAAGGAGTCAGAGATACTTCCATTGCCATCTAAAAATAGCTTTCTTCGGAGGGATGACGAACTGAGGTTGCCAGGAGATTGGTCTGCAAATTCATCAGCTCTAAAATAGTCGCCTACATTTAACGTTAACGAAATAGAAGGAAAAGCTAGTCATTTTGAAGAATTATACTTCAGTTATCTGATTTTTAAAAAACCACCATGCACCATCTATTTGAATTGTTTTCAATAAAGAGGGCAGTGTTTAATGTGTATGTGATGTCTGAAGTCTGAAATTATTCTTTTTGACTGCTTCATTATTAGTATAGGTGATACCAATAAGATGTGACCATAAGTATTTTACATCTATAGTAAAGTTCATTATGATAATTTCAGGATGGTTTCATTTCTTTAGAAAAAGACATTACCATATATTTCCATTTATAAAAAGCCATTAAAACAAAACCTTTTGTTTAAATTATTAAAGATAAATGCAACTTACCTAATATAGTCTCTAAATTAAAATCTACAGGAAGAGACAGCAATGTCTGACAAGCGGCTAGAAGCAAGCAGATAAAAAAATACAAACATAGATTAAATCAATGCAAGTATATTACATGCAATTTAGCACGTGCTTCCCAATCAACCATCTCCCCATGTGGTTCCAGCAAAGCTGAATTATATCATTTATGCATTCCACTACATGTCACCTTCCTATAAACGGTTTCCCACACTTTCCGGCATTGATGTAAACCTGTTAATGGTTAAAGTTAACTCCTGGTGTTTCTGCTGGCACTTGAATCAAAAAATAAGCCAGTCTATATTTGGGGATAGATTGCCTAATATTAACAAAGTTTCAAAAAAATGCTTTCCAAATCCAGAAATCAATCTCCATGCTTTGACTAAGAAAACAACACAACACTGCTATTTCTAAAACATGACTAGATGTATGTAATTGTTTTTAAAAGTCAGGTCTCATACATTCATAAAAAATAAATAATTTCAATTCCAGTGAATTTAAAATTAAATGTAGCTTATTGTGGAACATTTTCATACTTACCATTGCTTTTCTCAGAATAGATGGTCAGCTTTCTTCCAATTGGAGATTCATTATTTATGTTAATACCTGTTATGTTAAAACATTTTAAGTGAAAATTTATATTTTATATTCTTCATTTACTTTATGGTAACTTTTCCAGAGTTTAAAAAAAAAAAAAAAAAAACACAAACAAAGTGGCAACTTTCATTTTACGTTTTAAAAATAAATGAAAAAAAAAAAGTCTGCACATGTAAGTATACGTTGGCAAATTTGTTATGTTTATTTAATTTTTTTTCATTTTTAGGCAGCACAAAGATAAAACTTAAATGATTACTATTGTATAGCAAACAAGAAGGCATCAAGTAATACTTTTTAAGGAAAGTGTGGTTGCTCTCCATGTCGTAAACCTTAAAAGATTAAGATGCATGATGCATGTTAGCCATCCTCAATGCCCTTAACAGATCCTCTGTCACTTAATATTTTTGAAAAGTGGGTTTAAATTGAGTTAAAACCCAAGATGATCTTGACAAAACCTAAAATTTGGTAAATAAAACCATGCTCAGTTTTTTTCACAGCAGGAGTTAAAAATATAGCTGCAAATAATTTTTTAAAAAATAGAAGGTTAATGACTAAATATTAAGCTTCATAACCTGAAAGTCACATGATAAAACAACTAAAACATACAATGACGAAAATGATTAACATAAGCAAAAGTAAGGAGACCAAAAATCCCAGAAAGCTTAAAATAACAGAATGACGACCAGTAATTTAACAAACTTAAATAAATAAATGGATGAAAAACTGGGTTAAGTGGGTGGGATGGGTAAATGAGTTAAAGTCTTTTATTAAATACTATCAGAATGAGTAAGAAAATAAATCAAATTCTAGATTCAAATGCCTTCTTTGGTGTAGGCAGCATGACCTACTATAAGGCAAATATAATCAACACACTCTGAGGCCAAAATATCCCTAGGTCTTTAGGCTAGAGTTCAAATATCTTAAACATGAAATGTTAACAGTGTGACTAGGTACCTAAATGTTTAATTTAAATTTATTTAATTTTAAAAAGTCACATTTGGCTAACGGCCACCATATGTCAAGAATTGTGAAAGGTCTGAGATTTCATCCTACTTGCAAGCTGACAAGTTAGTGTGTCAACATTCCAGGGATGCTGGGTGAAGACATAAGACTGCTGGGGCAAAGACAAAGGACTTCACTATTCCAAGCACGACGAGTAGCAAGAGCTCCATGTTCACATCAGTTTCCTTTGCCCCTAAGTTCCAAGGAAGTAACATAGAACAGCCCAGGTGGAAGTGACCCACACAGTAGGTTTTCAGCACAGCTCAAGAACCCTGAGCTTAGGAAATCCCATTCTTTTACTGTAAGCTGCAAGCAAACTTGCTCCAGAGGAAGACACAAAACCTTCTCTGCTCTGGAGGGACGTATTAGCTCTACCTTCTAAGGATGTGCACAATACAAATATCCTTGAAAAGATAGTTTGGAAAAAGAAAAAAGTAATGTGTGCCATTCCTCACTTGACGTGCAGATATTCGAGACCATGGAGAATTCTCCTAACACCATACTAGACAGCACAGTCCTGGAGCCCACCCTATCAGCTGCTGCAGTCTTGTCATCGTGGGCTGGATTGGTTTATCAAAGAGGCTGTCATATTTTTGGCATTTTCCTGATCCTGTACTACTGTAACTGAATAGGATATTTGGCATACGAAATTGTTTTATAAAAAAGATCATATAAGGTTGAGTCATCTGTTCAAAATCAAAAATTAAAGAATTTGGGAGAAAAACTAGTGTCTATGAAAATGTCACCTTGGATATAGAATTTTAGAGCTGGAAGGGATATTAAGGCACCATGCAGTTCAACCCCTTTATTTTACAAATAAAAAACTGAAGTCTAAAGAGATTGAATAATTTGATTGAGTCACCCTTTCTAGTTTATAATAGCTGGACGTCTGCAACCCAAGTCTGCATCCACTATTGCACTTCAGGTTGAAAAGGCTAAGAATATAGAATCTGAACTGAGAATGCCTAGTTTTGACTCCATGTTTTACCACATTTGTCATCTCTGTAATCCTGAGCAAGTGCTCTAACCTTTCTAAAATGAGGGTTTCTCACCTATAAAATGGGGCCAATAATAGCACCTACCTCATACGAGCTGTTGTAAGGAATTACTGAAAGCACTTAGCACTGTCCTGGAGCATGCTGAGTACTCAACCCATTTACATATTATTGTTATGGTTTTTGAATTTTGGGATAAAGAATGGAACAAATATTCTCTTATATTGAGAGCATAATTAATGTATGCTACACAGAAGAGTGGATAATTCCACTGAAATGAGGGATGCAAAAACACAAGTAATATTTGAACATTGCTCACAACCCGAAGGACAGTAAGAGCAAATATAAAATAACCACTTCCTGGAGGGAGAAAAATACTTTAAAGATTATTGGCTTGTCCTTCAATTTCCTTATTAATTTTGCAGATAATCTGCTGTATTACTGTCCTAGAAGTCAAGTGTCCTTCCTCTACTTTTGTAAGAAATCAGCAAATTAGCAAAAAACCAAGCAATTTAAGAATTTCATTTAAAATATTAACCTTCAATATCATTGCAAAAATCATTAACAACTCAGCTCTATATTCGATATTATTTCTGCAGCTATGGGTCCTCTATAACCACCATTACAACTGATATTCACAATGGTCATGAATAAAAAGTTAAATTCATGGCCAAAAAAAAAAAAAAATGAATTCAGTACACTGTAGTCAAATTTTGAATCCTAAGCTTTAAATAGTTAACTCTCTGGTATCCAGAAATTTCATTTATATCAACTTCTTTACCAAAGCGCATAAACTGACACCTCACTATATGCTGTTTTCCATTCACTGTTTATAATTTTCTGACTTGTATTCAGATGATCTTTTGTATACTCACATTTACTGGAATGATACTCTGAAAGCTGTTTCCCCTCATGATCAGTCCAAGGAGAGGGCACAATGACATCCTTAGTGAAAAACTAGGAAAATTAAAGTCATACAATTAGGCATAAACTCCCTCCAAAGTATAAAAAAGTACTTGTTATTTTCAAATAACCATCAAACATGTTACATACTAACTTTATAGGCTTAAAAATTTTAATACTTAAAAGCACAAATGACCAAAGGTGAAATGGAAGAAATTTAAAGTATAAGTAAAAAGAAGTCAACCAACCACTCCAATGTGAAAGCTGCATATTAAGCTAAGGGCATCAACCTGGAGAAAATATTTTTACTTTTTCCCTAATGTTTTTTTTTGGGGGGTGGGGGGGCTGAGGGATGACAAAAGGGAGCACAAAGAGGGAAGGAATAAATGCAGATACATAGACACAAGTAAGCCAGTATGAACAGGGGCTAGAGCTGGCTTGTATTGGGTCTCAAGATCTAATTATTAAGTTTTCAGGAATTTTGGGTAAAGCCAGTATGAAAAATAAAATTACATACAACTTATAATTAAATTTAAAAAATACTCGAAATCATTACTACATTTACCAATATCTACGCTATTGAGGTTAATTACATCTCTTGTATCTGTATGGTGGAACTCCTACTTATAATAATGTACCACTGCACTTTTTTTTCCTATTCAGTATGCCATTTTAGTAACTTGAAATTGGCCCCAGTTGGAATATTTACATCATGGATAGCAGCAAACACTAAAACTCATACTCTCCCCACAATCAGAGTGTCAGCTGTTAAACATTTACTAGCACACCACTAGTAGTATACTCAAATGGAGATCAAGCATTTGGATATTGTCTTTCCTCTTTTAATCTAGATACAAGATTAAGCCTAAATCAGTCTTCTTGCCTTCCCTTTATATATTTTGGGGGCAATTAAAAACATTTTTAAAAAATGTTTTACTATACCTATAACAAAGAACTAATTTCCTTGACAAAACTACATATGAATGCATGAGGAAAAGATGTAAAAAAATAAGGAGCAGCGCAGAGATTATGATATGCACAGTTCCCAGAAAAAAATATAAAGGATCCATAAACTTATGAAGCCATGCATAAGTTCATTCAAAATGAAAGACACACAAATCCAAATAACAAGATAAATTCTTAAAGTAATAAGAGTAGCACAAATTAAGAAGTTTGTTAATAACCATTAATGCGGATATGAGAAAACATTAAGTATCATAACATAGTCAAGAGTAAAAATTGGTATATCCTTTCGGGAGGAAAGATGGCAAAATTTACCAAAACCGAAATCACAAAGCCTCTGATTTAGCAAGTCCAATTTAAATACAAAAAGATATCTGTACAAGTGTGTTCGTTCACTGCAGCATTATTTGTGATAGAAGAACACTGAACACAACCTAAACATCCATCAATAGCAGCTGGGTTAGATGATGATACAGTGATACAGTGAAATAGTAAAGTATTGCTAAAAATCAATATGTGCTAATAGTAAAAAAAATCTAAGAAAAATTATTAAGCAAAAAAAAAAAGCAAGATGCAAAATAGTATGAGAATGATAACCTATTTGTGTGAAATATGTAAAGGACACAGCTATTATATACACAAAATTAAATGTTACAGTAGTTACTTTTAAGAAGTGGGATGGAGGAACAGAGACTCCTCATTTTCATTTGATATTTTTTTCTTTGCAGTTTGAACTTTTTTTGTTTTTATTACGTGTATGTATTTATTTTATTTTCAGATGTGTTATATACATATATATGAAAAAAATTTGTTTCTGGTACATTGACTCTAATCTTCACTCTGACTTCATTTTCTTAAGTTTTCTGCTGAACTTCCCTTTAATGTTGAGGATTCTAAAGAGAAAGCATATTTTCCAAAATGTTAGGAAATGGAAAACATTCTGAGGCTATCTATTCAACTAGGGAGGAATCAAGTGACTGGATTAGAATAAAAACTTTAAATTACTAGGTAGACTAGGAAGTAGACAATGTTTACAGTAAAGCATATGAGAATACTTTTGAAGAAATAGGCTATATCTGAAATACCAGATGACAACAGCGACACCAAAAAACAAGCGTAGGAGGGGCCCAAGCATTGCCTGATCTCAGAACATGCCACGGCTGAAGTCTTTTGGGCTGCAGGAGAAACAAGTATTGCTAAGAAATACGGGTGGGTAGAGGGGGCTAGTGAAGCAACAAGGAAAATAAGAAATGTTACCACGATGTAAAGATTTTCTGAGGAAATAGCTAGATAACCCTTACTGGCACTCTAAGAATTCAGCAAACAAAGAAGCGAATGTGAAACACTTAGTTCATTATTTTTATTCTTAAAAATATCCTATATACTTTTTCTCTGTATCCATAACACATTTTATTTCATGAGACAGTTTTAAAAATCGAAGGTATTAACAACAACAACAACACCATTACCAATGCCAATTTAGATTTTCGAGGTCTGAAAATATTCAACTTCCTTTACATAAACTCCAACTTGAAAGAGTTGTGAAAACTGATAATCTGAAGACAAAAGAAAGACAAACTGTGCTAGGCCTTGAGAACGAGAAGATGAATGAAGCACACTATCCAGAAAAGAATTCAGTCTAGCACAGAAAAGCACTAAATCGATCATTACAATAGTATATAAATAAGTACTATGAGAGGTGCCGGGCTAGCTGAGACATTGGTCTTATGGGAGCAGAGGCTCTCGTACAGCTGGGGACGGGCAGGCTGGTGAGAAGCTAGAACAGTAAAGGATTTGAAGCAGGTCTTCCTAAAAGAGGTGATATGCATGCGGAATTGATGCTTAACTGGTTTAATGATCAGTAACAGTTTTAAGTTACCTCTTCAATGGCTTTTTGTCTTTTGTCTTCCACATCTTTATCTATTCTATACAAAGATAAAGAAGAAAAATAACCATGCCATTACTTCAGCTGATTGAACATTTAAAATCACCTTTCAAAGAAATAATTTCTTTCCGTTGAAAACTAGCAAATGTTAAACTCATTTTAAAAGAAAAATTGGAATTTTATCACATTTAGTTAATGATAGTATTTAGATATTCAGTACTGTGCTTTTAGGCGTAACTCCCTCTTTTCCATTCATAATTTGAATGGAACCTTTTCTTTTTGAAAGCTTATACTGATAAAATTTAAAAGTACTACTAACAACAAAGTATTTGAATAAACTTTATCCTTTAATTATAGTAATTAAGAAGTATTTCAGTCCTCAGAAATTTAAAAATTGTCCAAACTTATTTTCTTCAATTATAGCAAGTTTATCATAGTCGTAATTTTACTCAACTTACTCTGATACAGACATTACCATCCTTAGACAGCTGAATAAATAGGCAAAATTATTAATTATAAAATAAATTATTAACAATATAAAATCATGTCCAAATAAATTTTTCACTTGGATACAATATGCAATTACAAGAACACAA
Source organism: Rousettus aegyptiacus (assembly GCF_014176215.1). Taxonomy (NCBI): domain Eukaryota; kingdom Metazoa; phylum Chordata; class Mammalia; order Chiroptera; family Pteropodidae; genus Rousettus; species Rousettus aegyptiacus. The sequence continues at coordinate 75,800,992 of NW_023416286.1, forward strand.
ATTTATCAGCTGTAAGATTTAATATAAAATGTCGGGTCTCAAGCACAAGGCACATACTTGCCAAGGACTCAGCAATTAGCCTTATAAGACCACTTCTTTAATCTGTTCCAGGAAAGGGTATTTGCTTTCCATTCATAAATTGGTAAGATACTTTTTTCTTTCAATTTTTTTCATGTTTATCTATTTGTAGCTTAACTAAGCTTTACATAATAACGTACAAATTTCAGAAACTAAAATCAAGTGAATTTTTCAAATAAAGGAATTCTGAGAAAGACTACAATAATAATCCCCATATCTCAGCTTCATCCCCATACAACAGCCATTTTGAGGATAACTCAGTTTTCTTCATCTCATCACGGACATAACCAAGTCAAAATGACAGTGCATAAGAATAGTTCATAGTATTAGTAAGCTTTGATCTAGCATTACCTCATTCAAACACCTTTTGCTACTTCATCAGAGGAACTTTAAGAACCCAAAATATTCAGGAGATTGCTGGAAGCACTGAAAATCAGTTTGGCTAAATACCGTAGGGCCAGATCATGGACAGTTCTAAGAAGTCATATACGGTACCGTACCCTGACCAGTATGTCATGAACACTGGAATGATGTATATAGATTACATGTATGCCTTGAACGGATCCTAGGAGGAGGGGCCAGGTTCAGGACTGTGTACTTCCTGTGCAGACAGACTCATTTGCTTACACCACTATGCCTTACAGTTATTTTTTATTTGTAGCATGGCATGAAAAAGGTGGGAAGCACTGAAATCAGGAACTTGGGTTAGATAGGAAGAGACACTAAAAGCCTACTGCTAATTGCTGAGAATGAAACAACCTGTTTTAAAATTACACTCACTATCCCTGGTAGAAGGAATAACCATTCATTGAATTACATTAGTAAATTAAATTCAAATTAAGATATTTATCCACTCTTTCCCTCTCCTACACTACAAATCTATCTACTGATATAAACCAACATTCATACACCTACCTAGACAATACATCATTTATTAATAAGTATAGAAACGATGAATCATAACTCTGGTTAATGGCATTGTTGACTCTAGAAGGCAAGAATAATATCCTATACTTCTTCCGTGTTCCTCACAGTGCCTCAGTGTTCAAAAATATCTCTTGACTTAATAGATAACAATTGTCCATGGTTGAATATAATAATAAAGAGGCAAAATAAAGCATACAGTTCATGTGAAATAAAAAATGAATCCCATTTGTGACTCATGTGTTTTTAGGTAGTCACCTTCTCTTTCAAAGGTATTACTTAGAGTGAGGTTAAAATCCTTTTATGCTCATTCCCCATTCTACAACACTTTTGACAGACATTAATTAATTATGAATGAATGTTCATCAAGTTGCCAAGCCAAGAGGAGAAGGCGTAGAAACGCCAGACAACTATATGCAAGAGCATCTCAACATGAGTACATCTTTGTATGGCTAAATTCTAAAGTTAAAGGAAAAGGGATTACCCAGGATTTTGGACTGACAACACATGTATCTTAGGACCAAAAATTAAAAGCTGGTCATATCAGTATTCAATTTTTTTCAAATATAAAGAAAATCAGACTATAAAATTGAGATTAACAAAACAGTCCCTCAAACTATTAATTTGGAATTACAGATCATTGCAATTTGTCATCAAAAACTAGGTCTGTTTCACCAAAGAAGAGCAAGTGTTCTCACTATATGAGGCATCACTGAACAGAACGTCTGAAGCACACTAGTACAGGGAAACCTATACAACACATTAACGAAAAGTTAAGGCTGCTCTGATCACTAGGTTGAATTGAAGACAATGTTAATTCAGATCCCCAAGTGTCCTATATTAAAGTTGGATATCTATAAAAGCTCTCTGTTGCTAATGGATATACTTCCATTCAATGCGTCTTAACTTGGTAAGGGAATTTTTAGGCTTCCTTAACAGTATACAGCATGAAACAACATTTTGCTTTACCCGACTCCACCATAAAAATTCAGTGGCAGAAGCCACAAACATGTAGAAAGGTACACTTTTCCAAATGCCAAGGAGGCACAGTTGCCCCATATGCAGAAGAGAGAGAAGGTTATCTCTAAAAGAAAGACTCCTAACCAGATTTGCAACTGTTGGCAGGTAAATCTTTCTGGATGTAGTTCTCTGAACTCACTCTTCATTTAGGTAAGATAAATATGTATCATAATTTTTCCTCCCTGACATTATTCCATATAAAATTTAACTTTGGGATTTCATTTCTCTTCACATGAGAGTATATTATTACACTTCAGTGCAAGAAAGGAAAACTTACCGAGAATGACTTAAGTATAAAGCTTGGCGATGAATGTCTTCTGGGTCTATTTCTACAGGATTTATTACAGCTAGTTGATCAATAGACCATCTAAATTTCCCTGGAGTCTTAACAAAAGAAAGCGAGCTTATGAGTAAAAGCAAACTAAAATAGTTCATCAAAATGCTAACCAATGTCAACTTCAAAAATAATGTAAATGGTTATAATATAAAAATATCTTACAGCTTGCATTCTTAAATTTGACTTTACCACTAAATTAAATGGCAAATGGTAATCAAAACACACTAAATCAATCGGCTTAACTGTATCGTTTTTAAAATATACAAATTTTCCCCTGGGTGATTTTTCTTTTTTTTTTTGTGGACAATCAAGATATACTTTTATTTTGGTTTTGCTCTTTCTGTTTTCTTACTGACATTAAGTATAATGTATGTGGGGTTGGGTGTTTTTCTAAAATTACATAATAATCACAGTAGAGAATGATATAGAAATTCCATACTTAACACTGATCAGTGATGCAACATGCCAAGGAAAAAGTAAAACCCTCTTAGTTATCAAAAGTCTTTACTTTCAATAAGAATGAACTAAAATTAACATCCTAACGGCAGAAGTGCCTGCAAAAGCTCCTAAAATAGTCGATCCTTAACATGATTATGAATGGTAAGTAGTGCTGCCTTTCTGTATTCAACTATCCAACCAAACCAAACTCTTATCCAAATCCTAAGCTGGAATTCAGAACTTATTTTTGAAAAATTCAGGATTAAAAACCCAAGATGCCATACATTCTGGCTTTAAGGATTATGTTGTATTCATTTCATTATTTTTATTAACAAATAACAAAGATTTAATACAATTCAATTAAAAATGAGGTCAGATTAATGACTCAATATAAACTGTGTAACTGCAAAACGCCTCTAGTGCAGACCTGCTTCAAGCTGATATGAAAGCGTAGCATAAAAGCCACTCAGTTTGCAGTTTTCTAGATAATTTACTAGATTAAAAGATCAGACTTCAAAAGAAACAGTCCACTGTGACCAGTAACACTGAAAATAAGCAAAGTGATGAAGCCTTCCCTAATCTCCTAAAGGGCACACTCCCTTCTGTATCACCCTTGCGCTTAACCACCAGTCACAGCACGTCACACTCTTCTGATGTTGCTAATTTAGTTGTGTCTACCCCAGTAGAGGTTGCTTTCTTTTTGAACAATTTGCAAGCTATGAATGGTTGACGAAAACCCTAAAGAGTATTAGTATTTCATGATATGTGACAGTTACATGAAATTCAAGTTTCACTGCCCATAAAGCCTTATTGGAACACATCCATGTTTATTTGTTTACGTGTTGCCTATGGCTGCTCGTGTGATACAAGGCAGAGATGAGTAGTAGTAACAGCAACCAGATGACCAGCAAGACCTAAAATATTTACTGTCTGGCTCCTGACAGTACAAGTTTGCTGACTCTTATATTAGAGTATAAGCTCCCTGAGAATTTGTGTCTAAGGACTGACTTGTTCAGTGTAACATCTATGCCTAGCATTGTATCTGACACGTAGCGGCATTCAAATAGTTTGATGAATAAATGAGAATAGATAATTAAATGACATAACTTCTTTTCTAATATGGTATTAGTACCATACCAGACACCATAGTATCTAGCTATACTCACAACTACAGGAAGCTAACCTGTTATCCTTTAAATAAAGAAGAAGAAATACTAAATAAACAAATCATTCAGCTAACTTACTTATAGCCCAATCATTAGGTTAGAATGAACATTACAATTAAAACACATTTTAGGTATGTATGCTTCATGATGTTGCCCTCTTACTTTGTAAAGAAAGATATTTATATTTAAAATTATTTGTAAATACTAATCACTTACTGGTAATTTTGTTGATTTAAAAACAGAAGGACTGGAGAGAGTTTGTTCATGGAGATTAGAATAATCACCAGGACTTTCAAAAGGATTTAAAACAGGGATCCTTCCTGGAGTTTCCGGTGTTATTTGCATTTTTGGTTCTTTGACATCTCCCATAGCACAGAAAAAAAACTAAAAAGAAATCAGAATTATATATAATAAAACTACAAAGTTCCATAGACATTCACTTTGACCATTAACATGTATTCAACAGATCACAAAACTTAACTCGAAACCTAATGGTCTTGGAGCATCTTCATAGTTTATAAAAAAAGAATCACATCCATTTTCCCAAGTGATCCTCGAAATAACCAGGAAAGCTATAGAGGTACAGTATTAGTGATATTCTGCAAAATTAAGCTCAGAGAAGTAAAGTGGCTGATAAGTAGCAGTCAACCAAATGTGAATGAGTTCAGGTACGCTTTTGAGGCAACTAAATGTTACAACAGGCACGAAATCCCTATCAACTAAAGGATTTACACCTGTAGTTTTTAATTCATTATATCGAGTCAATACACATTTTGAATATCCTTCGGATATCCCAGCAATTCTCTACCAAGCTGCAGTTACTAAACAATTATTTACAGCAGGCAAGAGATGAGGACGGATTTGTACGAGTGCCTCTCTTGCAAATTAGCTCCAGACAAATAGGGATAGGAAATGAACCGCCTTTGGTTGCCTCTCCTCAAACATCCTCCTTTTGCTAAGACCCCCAGGGTAGAAGGCGAGTTTGTATTACTTCCCGTCAAAGGGGTCTGCAATTAGAAAAAAAGAAGAATCCACTTGTTTGAAGGTTGAAATTGCAGCTGGCTTCCTTGGGTGAAGAGCAGAGGACACTCACGCTGGTGTCACCCCCACTCTACGCGATCACTCTTAGCATTCCTCCCTTCAGTACCTACTCCCTTGCTATTCCCATTCGCCCTAGTGCAAGCGGGCAGGCGAATCTGGGGCCAGAAAAAGTGAGCTCTCCAATTTGAGACAGGAGAAAAGTACGGAAACTACAAAGAACGTACCTAGTGGTGTGTAAAAAAAAGGAAGCCACCCAAAGGCGACTCCAGGGCGCTCCGGAGGGACCAGGCCAGCTCCCACGACAGGCACTGACTCTTTAACTCCCCGCTTCCGCGCTGTCTTAGGCCAACCAGGGCACGGGGCTTGTGAGCGATTGGCCAATCGCGTCGAACCGCTGTCCGCGAACCAGCCAATCGCATCGAGGCGGCGTGGTAAATTCGAATGCAACTCCACGCTTCACATTCCGCGCTGAGTAACGAAGCTCCAAATTCAAATCAACGCAGCCTTACGCTGGCGACGAGCGCGAGGGGCGGAGCCCGCCCGGCGTGTGCTGGGGACGCGCGGTCTGATTGCCCAAGAGAAAGGAAGGAGCTTCAGTTCCGGGTTAGGACCTTCTCCCGCCCACCTCGGCCACCACCATGGCGAGCAGTAGCGGCGCGGGGGCTGGGGCGGCCGCTACGGCGGCGAATCTGAATGCGGTGAGGGAGACCATGGACGGTGAGTGCCCGTTTCGACCCTTTTCGCTTGCTTACGTTTTCCAGCGGTAGGAACCCCAGGCGGGGGTGAACCCGGGAGGACTTTGGGTCCAGTTCCTGCCGCGTACGGCATCTTTGGAGAGCTTTCCAAGGTACTCGCCAGGGCCGCAGGACTGATGTCCCATCCTTGGAGAGTTGTCTCTTCGCTTCTGCGTAGTTTGTCGCGTGCCAAGCGTTCCGGCCCCCACGTCAGCCTGGCGCGTGCCTGGTCCGTCCCGCTCGAGACCCCGCGCGCCGCCCATCTCTCCGCGCTCATCCCGCGCCGGGTCCTCGCGTCCTTCCCTCCGGGGCCAGCCCTGTGGGCCGCGCCCACCCTTTCACCCCCAGCGCAGGCGTCCGGTGCTGGGCGCCCATTACTTTTAGTCCCGAGCGGGGCTCAGACTGTTCACTCTTCAAGACTTTAAGCCCCGTGCGGGCAGTGGCCGTATGTTTGGTCATTGCTACTTTTTTGTGCTTGGCACTGTAGTAGGCGCTTTTTAAAATATCCGGTTAATGAACAAGTCGCCCCTCCATCAGAGTTGCCCCAGTTTTAACTTCGAGGAGGTGACGCCGGTGTCCTGAAAATGGGTATATTTATTTGTTTTCGCGCCCCGAGGCACGCAGATTAAAGCCTACACACGTAGTAGAAGATGAAGCACACGTCTTGGGGTTACCCTCTACCTGTGATGCCGGCTCTGCCTTTAGACCTCTGGTGGTGAGCTTGGAAACTACGTAAAAGTTTGTCTTTGAACCTGTCCCCCCCACCCCCACCCCGCTTTGTAAAATAAGGTTATCTCTTAGGATTATAACGTGAATATTTCAATAAGATAACTAGGTAAAAGCATAGCGAAGGTGATGTATTATTTGGGGGTAATATAAGATGTCATCCCACTGCATGCTCCTTTTTTTGGTCTCCAATTTATTCACATCCAGCCTATTTGTGAATGATGGACGTAACGCTGGTTTCTACATTTTCAGGGGAGACGCACATCAGCCTCTGTCTCTCGGATAACATAACCCCGTGTAATTCTTACTAATCTTCGTGCCGCATTTCTTTCTCCTTTACAGTAGTCTCCACTTACAATACATCTCCTTAATGGGACTTCCGATAAAACTTCTAACTTTTTATGCACTAGCTGTTGCTTAAAAGAATTGCTTATTAAAGCCATTGAAAGAATTACTTATTAGAGCCATTGCATCTCATTTTTTATTTACCAAGTATCTGCCTGTTTTTCAAAAAAAAAAAAAAACCATTTTGTTCTTAACACCATATTTAGCCTATTTTCCCATCCTTCTTGATGTATTACAGCTCATTAGTTTTATTTTTAAGTGGATTTGTGTACACAAACTTTATATATATCACATTATTGTCGTATATTTCTTTGCTTGGAAGCCAGTGTATTTTTTGAACAGGATGAAGACTATGAGGACTCACTTCCAGTCAATTTTCTTATGTTAGCTGTGCTTAGGTTCCTTAATTACATGGCCATAGGATCTCATTTGAATAGAATATTCACATTTTATCTGTGGTGGAATTGCGATGTAGAAATGAGAGCTGAAAGTTTGTATTGGTTGCATCAATTTTTAGATTTTTACTGGGAGAACTTTGTGTAAAATGAAGATTATAATGAGTATAAGAACATGAAAAAGTGAAGAAAGACCAGATTAAAAAAAAAAAAGTAGAAGAGAGAAGGTAAGTATTAGAGACACTGCTCTACACATTTTTCCACAAACCTGATTGTGAAAAGAAAGGCCACAGGTTGGCAATAAATGTGACAAGATATTATCTTGTCTATTAGAACTCTAAACTTATATCAAATCCCTGCTATTGTGCCATAATTGGGTCCAAGACAGATCAGTCACATAAAACGTGAAATTGAATTATTGCATAGTCATCGAAAACATTGAAATATTTTCCATGCTACCTGTAATGGTTGAGGCACAAAAGAAAACATAGTGACACTTGCATTTTAAATAGTTGACCATACACTAAACTGAAAAAGTTCTAAATGTAGTCGTTTTATAATCTCACCTTCCTCCACTCACATTCCTAGAAGTAAAACTTTAGCTTGCCCAAGGCTCTGGGCTGACTTACTCAAACATCCTTGTTATTTGAAATTCTGTTAATTTGGGTTTCACTTTCATTTAAATCTATCTGTGAGAGCCAACCTGAAGTATTCAAAATGTTTGAGTCTTACTACCCCCTTCAGGATGTAGTATTTCTCCTCATCTTTTTACTGCCTCTCTTCCTTCAGTATTAGTCACCTAGCAGTGATTTAATCTTTAAATGGATATTTGTGATTTGTATGGATTGTAGAACTCAGCTATATATTTGTAATTTTATTGTGAAATGAAAGGATCTTTATAACAACACTTCGGGTGGACTTTGTTATTTATCTGCACAGGTCACTCTGAAGGGAACCTGATTGATCATAGTTCTGATTTAGTATAAGGTCTGTTGTGTAAGGTCATCTGCTGTCACTCTTAGATCATAAACACTCTCTTTGAAATATCTCTTTCCACTACCTCTGAAATGTCTCTTTCAACTACCTCTTTCCTCCTGTGTTCTCAGTTGCCTCTTTTGCTTTTCAGTATTTTGAAATTTTAGATACTTTATTGATAGCTTCATACTTTAATTATTTTCTTATATTCAGGAATTTGCCTTATGTTCTAATTTTTTTACTACTAGTAGTTTCACTTTTGACAACTAGAATAAAAATGTATCTCTTCTTACTAGAGGCTTTAGTATAATACTGTTATTACCAGGTAGTTAGAAAAAGGAGTTCAGAGAGTGTTCAGTGTATAAGGCGGTGTCATCAGAGCAAACGTGTAGTCCATACTACCATCAATCTAGTTGCTCTTGTGAAAAAGAAACCTGGGAGGCAGTTTTGCTTTCTCTCACCAGTCCTACCTCCTATTCGTCACTAAACCCTCTCAATTCTTCGCTGATCTCAGTCAGATTTGACCACTTGTCTTAATCTCTCCTGTACACATTATACACCAGTCTTTCACTGAAATTGCAATAACTTAGCTAGACTTTTTCTGCACATGTATTCTATCCCTTTCCAAGGTCCACTCCCTGTTATGCAGCAAACGTCTTTTAAAAATGAAAATCTGATCTTGTCACACTCCCGTTTTATAGCTTCCAACCCTTGTTTAGAAAAAAAAAGTGCAGCTTGCTGCCAGTGTTAATTTAACATAATGCCTAGGAATGCTACGTTTTCTAGGATTACACATTTTCAGTAATCAACAATTATTATATTTTATAAATAGAAATAACACTACTAAAAACAATGTTATAGCAGCAGAAAGCGGCCGCATCATTTCCCAAAGTTTGGATCTTCTTGGGTTGGAAAAACTGGACTGTGGCAGATTTCCTAGTGATCACTGGGGTCTACTTTTCAAATTAGATGTAATATTGATAAATACTTTTTACGTATGAGTTTTGAATGTTTTGAGTAATGTTAGTCTGGCTATTTACAAATATAATTTCTACTTGTATGGAAAGGTAGGTTTCATATGGAGGAATAAAGGGGCTGGGCTGACTTACTCAAAAATCATTGTTATTCGAAATTCTGGTATTGTGGGTTTCCCTTTTTTAAAAATCTATCTCTGAGAGCCAACCTGAAATATTCAAAACTTTTTGAATCTGAACCTCCTCAGGATGCAGTATTTCTCCTCATCTTACTGCCGCCCTTCTCTCAGTAATTTTTGTGTGTGTGTGGATTGTGTTCTTAGATTTCAGAACTATATATTAATGTTTATTTAACCAAAGCATAGTGATATTCAGAATATGTGGCCTCTTAAGGAAAGGATGCAAAGGTTGTCAGTTTTTAATAGAGCTCATAGCTGCCAACTGGATATCATCTGGGCTAGCCTTTATATTTGATTTATTTTTAAAATCAAGAACCAAAATAGTTAATAAATAGATCTTCAAAAGAAAAAATTTAAAAAAAAATTGCTATAAGTAGAATGATGTCATTTTTTCCCAAAGACTGTCGATTTACTAAAGCAGCAGTCCCCACCCTTTTCTTGCACCAGGGACCAGGGCTCCTATGAGAATCTACTGCCTGATGATCTGAGGTGGAGCTGAGGTGGTGATGCTAGCGCTGGGGAGCGACTGCAAATACTGATGAAGCTTCACTAGCTTGCATGCTGCTTACCTCCTGGGGAAGAATTGGGAGCATTTGACATCTTGCTCCCCAGCGTATGGCTTTAGTTCGGCACAAACTTATAAAAATAAAAAATAAATAAGTGAAAAAGAAAAGGAAGGGGAGGAAAGGGAGACTTCGTAGCTCAGAGATCAGGAAACTGCTGAGGGCAATCGAGGTGTGCTGCCAAATGAGCCCAGAGGGCCATCTTTTGTCAAATTTAGCATCTTTTCATTGCTGAGATTAGGAAGTGCACACAGTCTGATTTTGAGTCTCAGGTGATTTTTTTCCCCCCATGTTTATATAGCACTAACTTACCATGAATACTGAAACTTTCAAGTTAGTCTTTCATGAGCCCACAGCATACTTGTACATTCTTGCTCTGTATGCCAAGAATACAAAGCCCTGGATGCTCTTTCCTCTTTTTTTCTCGGGGTTGTGTTTACAGCGAGTAGCCCAGGTAAAGAGCAGGGCTGAAAAAGTAGGAATTTCTCAAGCTCAGTGTTCTTCGGCTGTGAATATTACCTAACCATGTCAAAAAAAAAAAAAAAGCTTCCTCGTTTTTCGAGTGATTGATGAAAAAATATTATAATCAACATTTTTTTCCTGATTTTAAAATCTTAGCAAAGAAAACAGTACATTTTTTAACATGTTAAACGATAATTATATAAAAACAATATACTTAATGTTAAATGTATTCTAAATAAAATGGGAAGTACTGTCACTGCGTTTTAAAAATACATTGACACGAAAGGTTTAGTAAATAGCTCAGGATAAGAACACAAAAAGGACACAAAACAGTTGTTTGTATCCCACTAGAAAACACAAGAGTCAACTGAAAAACTTAGATGCTTTGTTAGAGTGCTGACTACAAAATAAAAGTAATAATCTAGAATATCAGCACTGATCACTTAGAATATGTAAGAGTGAGGTAGAATCTGTTCATGAAAACAACCAAAGCTAAAATTAAAGAAATTGACAGTCCACTGTCAAAATTAATAATTGAGCACTGGCTGAAACTTCCTGCTTCAAGCATATAAAAATGACAAGAAATAATGTCAAAACATTAAAATATACAATTATGAGCATATCCATGTTTAAAAAACAGGAAAGGGAAGTCTCCATTGATTAGAGAGAGGAGGTCCACCCAAAGAAAAGAGCAGATGGGAATAACAGCATGGGATTGGGAATGAAACCTGACAAAGCATGCTGCCCTGCCTGAGTGAAGCTGAGGGCTGGAAGTGTGCCACCTGCCATGGCTAGGGATTGAGCAACACCATCCATGTGTCTTGTGCATCTGAAGCCCAGATGCCTCCACAAATCCTGATCATGAGAGCGGAGGCCAGTGTGATACTACCTGTCCAGGAATGTATCACCAGTCCTGGACATGCAAGAGAAAACTAGAATATGAGCTTTCAATCAAAAATCACAAAGCACCTAAAGTAGATAAAAAGCAAATAAACAACTAACTTGAAAAAAGAAAAGAAAAAGCAAGTAGAATAGCCAAATCTATTACTGAGTACTACCATATGCTTTAATCCTCACAATAATCACATAAGTACTATAATGACCCCCATTTTACAGAATGATGAAATAAAATAAAGGCACAGAGGTTACCTTGACTACAAAGTAATAACTGAAATGGCATTTCAACTCAGGTAGTCTGGCTCTGGAGAATACATTCTTAACTTTGTTTTTTGCTGTTTTCTTATACTTGAAGAAACAAATTTCAAAAATGGCTTAAAAGAATAAAGCCTCAGAAAAGCAGAAAGAGCCACAAAATAGAAGTGGTTATAAATCATTTAGCTATGAAACAAGAACAAGAAATTATGGTGGGAAATTAGAAATCTTAAATAGATTTATTGAAATAAATTCAACTGAACAACAAAGTATTAGCACGTCGGGGTATCATGCCCTGACTTACTGCCTTCATAGAGTTTCTAGACCAGAATGCAGTGGGGAGAGGGAAGGAATCCAGGAGAGGACCACCCAGTGGGCATCCTGAATAAAGCAGATGGATCTCAGAATCCAGGGAGACCACAGCAGGTAGAGCTTGTAGGACAGGGTACCTGAGAGCAAAGCTGCACCCAGAGAGAATTCTGGAGGTCTGCAGAAGGGTCTCCCTTAAGTATTCAGCAGAGCCTTGACTAGCATTTGTATGTTGGAAAAGTACCCAAAAAAGCTGGGTCAAGAACCATCTTAAAGGTATTAGAGGGAACAGTATGCCATATTCACACAGGATTGAGAATAGTGCCTTTATCTACCAGCCAGAATGGAAAACTTCATAATTCCCAAGACATTGGGTAGAGTACTCAGGAGGGTCTTACCTCAGTGATGGGGAATAACCCTACACTTAAAATAGGGTCTAGTAGTCCTGACTAGGAAATCTTAAGAGACCCCAAAGCATCAGACTGATTCCAGGTAACCACTTAATTACAAAGCTCAAGAGTATGTGTAGAAATGGAAAAACATCCAGCCCCAACAAGGTAAAATGCACAATGTCTGGCATCCAATAAAAAATTATTAGGTAGCCAAAGCAGGAAATGATGACCCGTGATGAGAAAAATTCAGTCAGTTGAAACAGACCCAAAATTGCCACAGGTGTTAGGATTAGCTGACAGAGACATTAGGAGTGTGTTCCATGTGTTCTAAAGTTAAGGTATGGACGACATATATTTTTAAAAGATACAAATTTCTAGAGATGAAAATGAATATCAGATATGAAAAATTGGGAAAGTCCCATCTCCTGAACACCGTAAATACTGTAAAAGCTTTTGAGAGGATTTAGATTTAAATTAGTAGATGACAACATTATTAACTCTTCTGTCCATCCTAAAATATATAGTGTTCATGTAATTTATATCAGAATCCAAATGGAATTTGTTTTTGGAATTGATCAATATTTTAAAGTTCACAGAGAGAATGAAAGGGCTTGTGGCACAAAAAGATAAAGGCATCTTTAACCCACTACATGGGGTATAAATTTAGTAATTAAAATTGTATCTCTGACACAAGATAGACATGCAACAAATTCATGGTCCTATGGGAATCTACTATGTAAGAAAGGTGGCATCTGAATTGAGTGCCAGAAGATAGATTATTCAATAAATAGTAATGAACAACTTATTTCTGGAAGGAAAAGTTAGAGATTCTATTTTCCACCCAACTCCAGGGGGTTAAATGTTTATTTAAATATTTTTGGAGGGGAAGAAGTAAACTTTACAGTATTGGAAGAGAATACTGGTGGATAATTATATAATCTTTGTATTATCTTTGTAACTTTCTAAGCATAATGCCAAAGGAAAATGATACAGGAAACAGGTAACATGTTGACCATGACTTAAAAAAATTCTAAACATACTCCGAGGAAAAGCCACCATACAACAAAGTTTAATGCAGCCAGTGTATTTATATCCTGTTATTCTATGCTAGTGCTTCTTATGTGAAACAGGTACTTTTATAAACTGTAATAAAATGAAGTGCTATTTACAAAATATAAGCTTTCATTTTAATTCTTAGAATCAACAAACAGGATTTCGCTGTCAAATTGTAAAAGTTTCTAAATATTTTTAAAGCTGTAAACATGTACATTACTGACTGAACAGTTCTACTTCTAGAAATTCATCCTGATGAAATAAAAGTTAGTATGTGCACGTGCTTATCACAGTATTATTAACAGGGGAAACATAAGATTCACCTAACTCTTAAAATAGAGTGGTTAAGTAATATATGATGTTTCCATAAAATGGGATGTTATATGACCGACTAAATTACGTTGTAAAAGAATGCTAAAAAGTGGGGAGATGTTGAGAATGATCCTGATTATGATGCATAAATTTTAGATAGATGTTAAATGAATGGGAGAATAAAAACATGCAAAAAACAGTGATGTGGAGGGAGGGTGCAAGTTTATTTTGAAGTTTCTAGAGCTGAGTAAAGGCAAAACAGTATTACATGCCTGTTTCCAAAGTTAAGGATGCTGTGCTAGTTCTTTGGTATTTGCACTATTATGTGAATTAAAAATAGAAGCATTCCCTGCATATTTTAAATGTAAGATTTTGTTTTTAAATTTTTCTCTTTTTTTCAGTTCTACTCGAGATTTCAAGGATTTTGAATACTGGCTTAGATATGGAGACTCTGTCTATTTGCGTGCGGCTTTGTGAACAAGGAATTAACCCAGAAGCTTTATCATCAGTTATTAAGGAACTTCGCAAGGCCACTGAAGCACTAAAAGTTAGTTCATTCTAAATAAAAATATTTTTATTTAACAAATGATTAATGATGGAGTTATGTGAAAGATCCTAAATGTGATTAAAGTAGCTTTTATCACCATCAGAAGAAATTCTGAAGACCAGGAGCTTAGTAGTTTGTTTAGATCACAAAAATTGCTACTATCATGGACCATGTTATTTTTGCCCAGAAGTCTCCAACTTTGTTAGGATTTTTCCTGTGTTGTAGGTAAAATTGTGTCTCTCCCAAATAAGATATGCTCAAGTCTGGTACCAGTGAATATCACCTTATTTGGAATAGTGTAGGTGTAATCTGTAAGTATAATCGAATGAAGATGAGATCATAATGGATTGATGACTGCTGTCCTTATAAGACAAGGGAAATTTAGATAACACAGTATCATGTGAAGATGGATACAGGGGAGAATCTATGTGATGACAGTTGCAGAGATTGGAGTGATGGCAAAGAAAGCCAAGGATTATTGCCAGCCGCCAGAAGCTAGAAAGAAGCAAGGAAGGATCTTCTAGAGCCTTCAGAGAATGGGTGGCCCTATTGACACCTTGATTTTGGACTTCTGTCCCCAGAACTATAAGAGAATAAACTTCTGTCATTTTAAGGTATTCCAGTTTGTTCTATTTTGTTATAGCAGCCTTAGAAATAAACAGATTTACTGCTGGGAAGTGGATTGTTGCTGTAAGAAATACAAATATGGATGTGGCTTTGAAATTAGGCAGTAATAGAGATTGGAAGGTTTTAATGTACTTGACAGAAAAAGCCTAGATTTTCTTGAAGAGATTATTGGTAGACGTTAAAGGAGATTCTGGTGAGGACTCAGAAAGGGAGAGGTGACCTGTAGAGAAGGCTTCAGTCTTCTTGGAGGATACATGTATTAGGAATAGGATCTTGCTAGAAATATGAATGTTAAAGATACTTCTGGTGAGGTCTCAGGCAGTAATGAGGAACGTGTTATTGGACACTGGAGGAAAAGCTATGCTTGCTATAAAGTGACAGAACACTTGGCTAAATTATGTTACACTGTTTGGAAGAAAAATAAAACTTGTAAGCACTAAACTTGGATATTTAGCTAAGGAAATTTCCAAAGTGTGGAAAGTGCAGCCTGATTTCTCTTTGCCACTTATAGTAAAATGTAAGAATGAGAAATTGAGGAAAGAACTGGTAGACAAAAAGGAACGAGCACTTGCTTTGGAAAATTCTCAGTCTTTCCAGATAGCACACTCGGGAGAGAAGACCAAGAGTGGTCGCAGAGCCTTCTGGTAAGATCAGGTGTATGACTCATAGATGCAGTCAGCCGTCTCAGCACAAAACACTGCCAGCTTGGGCTGAAAGGGAGCTGTATGGTACAGAATGAAAGGTGTCATGTCAGACTTCTGGGATTCCACAGGCAGGAAAGTAGCCAGTAGAACTACCTGGCTATGAACATGAATTTAATCCTTCAATAAAAGGGAAGAATTGGGAACATTTGATGTCTTGCTCAGCAGCATGTGTCTTTAGTTTGGCACAAACTTATAAAAAAAATAATAATAATAAAAATAAATAAGTAAAGAGAAGGGAAGGGAGACTCAGAGTGGCTCAGAGACCAGGAAACTGTGAGGGCAATTGGGCTGTGCTGCCAAATGAGCCCAGAGAACCATCTTTTGTCAGATTCAAATTTAGCATCTTTTAATTGCCGAGATTGGAAAGGGAAGGTTCCCTTTCTTGCTTGCACACACTAACCATGAATGCTGAAACTAAGGTACTCCTGCTTAAGGACAGAGTGGCTTCTCTCTACCTGTTTTCTTTTCTTTGTGGAAATAGAACTATATAAAAGATTTAGCTTGCCCATCTCTAATAAAGTCCAGTAATTTGGGTTGTTGGTTTTTTGCTTTTTAAAACTTTTTGATTATTAAATATAAGACAAAAATGTAAACAACATTTACAGAGCAAAATTTAGCCTAAAGAGAATATCCATACATCTCTCATTGCCAGCACCCGAGAAGTCCCCATCACTGACTTCTCTTTTCTGCTTTCCCCACCAGTAACTACTGTCCTGATTTTTATGGACCTATAAACACTGCAGTTTAATTTTGTAAAATTTTCAAACTTGATATAAGTGGAATCTTATAGCACAATCTTTTTTACTGGGTCGTTTCATTTAACATATTTGTGAGGTTCATTTATGTTGTGTGAGACTGTGTAACATTCCTTTTCACAGCAATAATTATGGTTCATTATACAAATTATGCTATAACTTATTTATTCTTTCTACCATGAATGGATATGCACAGGTTGCTTCCAGATAGAGATTTTTGTATTGTAATGTAGTTTGAGTGCTATAAAGAAACCAGAGGCATATAACCTATCTGAAAAGAATGTACAAGAAAGGCTGACAGAAGTATTTTGGCATAGCCTTTCCGTAGACAAAATAAATCCCAAAGTATTAAATAACATAGCTTTCTCAGTTTGGCGTACTAGTTATCTCACATCCAGTGGACCATAGTCTCATATGAAGGCATAATCAATAATCAAGTAGAACGAAAATCAGAAAGTGTTGCCCATTTGAATGGAAAGTAAGTCACACACAAAGCCTCTTAACACATTTCTCCCATACTCTAAAACCAGTATACCAGTATCTCATTAAAACTAGGTGGCGAGGAGGGCCTGAAAATTTTCCAACGAAGAAGAAATGTTAATTAAAGTAATCCAGGGAAGTATAATGATGGTATAGGTGAGGCAGGATTAGCCAGGTGCTCATTATTCTTTTGCCCTTTTTTCTCCAGCTTATAAATAACAGGAAAGTCTTTCCATCTTAATCTCCTTATCACACTATAATAAAACTTGCAGAAACAGACTAGTAAAGACTATGTGGATAAGGTCTTTTATAGGTTAATTTTTCAAGTAGCAGTGTAGTTTTACATTAGCTATTTAAGAATATATAGCAGTTTACTGTTAGACTGGCAATCAGTTCAAAAGGTTCTAATGCACTGCAAAAGTGAAAACCATTGCATTATCTTGATAAAAGTGATTTGGTACATGTTGAGGACAGGTTGTTCGTTAATGACAGTGCAATATTGACATATTTATTTACATGGCACCTCGTTTTCTATGATTTTATTATAATGATTCTTACCTTCTTGTTCAAGGCTGCTGAAAATATGACAAGCTGACTTTCTGGAAAATCCTGATGAGACGTCAAGCTCTGCAAGAGGTTTTGAAAATCACATTGTAGTCAAGAATGTACAAAGAAATTACTGCATGCAGCAGTGTAAAAACATTCTCCTTTTTAAAAGAATTATAAAACCATAGCTTTATGAATCAATGAAAAGTGGCTTGCAGAAGGAACCATCCAGATGTGTTTACGTCACATCTTTTTTAAACAGCTCTAATACTTTGGCATTGTAGTGTTCATATTTATGTATTCCTTATTTATAGCTCTGATAGCTTTAATGTCCTAAGCAGTCTATCAGATGTGTACATCTGTTGTACCTGGTTAAAGAATAGAGGAACCCATCAGTGGTAATGTAGTAGTTATGACTTGTTTACATTTCCATTATAAACTTTAGTCTTGAATTATTTATGCAGAATAACTGGATTTATGTTGTATTGGGCTAAAAGTTGACAGAATTTTAGCCACCATTTGTGAATTTTGATTAGGTTCATTATGTATATTAGAATCTTATTTTTTATAAGAGCACAAAAAACATTTGTTGTAATTTGCTGTTTAACAAAGAATATTTAGTTTTTTAAACATAAAATTCGGCAGTTAAGAGTGTGAACCAGATCAGTTTTGTCTTGATAGAAAAATAACATTTTTAAGTACTTAGATTTTAAAAAGAATAGCAGTACTTAGCTTAATGTTTTCATTTGAATCATTTAAATTTAATGAGAATATTAATTGAGAATGTTTTTCTTTCTAGGTTTTATACTCAGAAAATGACAGCATAAAAAATAATATATAATGAAAGATTTTCAACATGCAAAATTCTTTTTATTTTTATTACATAAAAATAATTTGAGTGCTTACCTAATATATCCTGAGGGGTTATCTAATAGCTAAATAGGTAACTAATGGTTATGTAATTATTAAACAGGAGATGTTGTTCAACAAATGCTACTATTTTCTGAAGGAATAAAGATTTCCAGTTATTAAACAAATCTAAATAATCTTATATTCTGTAATGTCTTTCCAAGATCATTTTTATGTGCCATTATTTTTACCCTGAAAGTTTTAAGCACTCAGAGTTTGATTCAAAGTAAATTTTAGAAATTTAGGATGATATTAATTTGTTTCTGTAACAGAATCTCAATGGAATATTTTCCCCAAGACTAATACAAATTTAATCTGGTTTTATTTTTGTTTTAGACTTTGTTAGCTTCCATTTAAATGATAGTACAAGCATTTACTCTTCAGCGGCATTTTTTTTGTTCTTCAGACAAAGTCAAGTGATTTTAGTGAGGCTAGTAATACTTAAATGGCAACCTTCTGTACTGTTTAAAACATCTAGTCTTTTGACCATTTTGACTTTTCAAATGCATTCATCTTTACCAAGTGCACTGGAAGGTGTATTATTGGGAGAACTATTTGGAGACAGTAAGAACTTATAATGATAAGTCATTTGATAAGAAATACTACAAATACTGCATGTTACATATAAAATCATAAAGAGAACACTTTTGTTAAGCTCCAAAATTTATATATACTTTTAGGCTATAAGAGGTAATAGTTTTATTTATGACTTTGTAGATTAAGTTATTTATGTATAAAACAAAGCAGGAAAATATATTTAGAAGGAGGTATGTTTACACAGGACTTCTTTCATATGTTACGTTTCTTGAATGTAAACATATATTTTTAATGCATACTTAAGTAATATTTAAGGAAACCAAACAAAGTAATGATACAATCTCAGTGTAATGCATGTTGTCATTGACAAAAATAAAATCATTTTGGTGATTATTGGTATACTCTTGATTTAATATATATTTCTGTGACTTCAACTTGTGTTTCTGTAGGTGTTCTATAAATATTTAGATGCATATTAGTTATGTGTGATTGAAGACTATTTAAAGGTTGATTGTATAATTTACAGTGTAAAATTAGACTTGAGATGTAAAGGGAAGGCTTTTCCCCTGGTAGTGAAGAGATAGCTATATTACCATTGCCCCAGGCTTGAAAACAAAGTTGACATATCAAAGATGTGTGAGCTTATGTTTTTTATACTTCAAAAAAGAGCTTCTTTACATAGTAAGATAGGAAATTTACTTACATATTTCAGACATATTTAAAATTTTCTAATAACAAGTATCAGGCAATAGAGTGTTAGAAACTAATGAATTGTACAGGTACAGAGAAGGAATCTACAAAAGATTATTCTGGCTGAAATAGGAAGTAATATTTAAGGGAGAGTAAGAGAGGGCTAGAAAGACAGATTGAAGTCAGATTATGAACATCCCTGAACAAGTTTGACCTTTATTCCATGGGCATCAGAGGAAGGAAGAGATGTGATCAAGCTCTGTTATGGGAATTGCTTTACAAGTGAAGTTAAGTGCAGGGTGGGTTGGAGCAGGGAGAGACTAGAAGCAGAGACTAGTTAAGCTATGACAGTAATCCAGGTCTGAATCGTCAGAGCAGAGTAGATTGAAGAGACATTACAAAAGAAAAACATGGGATTTAATGGCAGGTTATGGGAAAAATAGAGAGGAAACAGGGTAGCCGAGTTTTGTTCTTTTTCACTTATAAGTTATTTATTTCTAGAATTTTCCATTTATTATGTTTGGACTGTGGTTGGCCACGGGTAACTGAAACCACAGAAAATGAAACCGCCACAGCCAACCAGCTGAAAACGATAAGGTGGCTGAATTGTTAACCTGTGTAACAAAGAATGATTATTAGTAAATGGAAATCAGTCTAGAAGGGAATCTAATTTTCCTAGAGACGTGAGTTTTATTTTAGGAATAATGTATTGAACATATATATTAAACATCATCCTTGCCTACCTTCCTAATTCTGTTACTCCTATTTTTTTCCTATAGCATTTATCATTCTCTAATATAATTTATTTATTATGTTTACTGACTATTGTCTATCTTCATCTACCTGAAAAGGCTCCACAGGGGCAAGGTTTTTTTTTTTTTTTTCTTTTTGGTTCATTGATGTGTCTTAATAAGCATCTTGACCAGTGCCTGTCACATAATAAGTGTTCAGTCAATACATGTTAGTTGAATGCATGGGTAGACCTAGTATTCAAAAGACAATATCCACTGCCATGCAATTGAAAAATAAACTAACACATATTGAGAACTTGCTAAATGTAAGACACTGTTTTTGGTGCTTTATATTGCTTACAGCTACTATAGGAGTATAGATAGCATAATCCCATTGCAGATAAACAGGCACAGAGTGGTAAAGAAATAGCTTAATCAGAAAAGTGGTACAGCCAGGATTTGAACCCAGGTAAACTAACTCTAGAGTCCATGCATCCTAATACTTCTCACCTACATACATTACCATCTCATGGAGGGAAGAAGCAAAATGGGAAAAGGAACTGAAAAATTGGGAATCGTGCCGAAAGGTAGTTGAAACTTGAGTAGATTCTGAGAATATAACAAAAGACAATGATAGATGCTTATCTTTCCCAGGGTTGCTCCATTCTTTTCCTAACCAACATACTATTGCCGATGTTGATGAGCTGGTAAATTTTTGTAGGATCTCTGCAGATCTATGTTATTGCTTGTTTTATGCTGGGCTCATATATACAAGGTTGAAGTATTCAAAGTGTTATAAAATAGATAGTACATATGACAGCCCTAAATTACAGCCTCAGGAAGTCTATTTGTTAACAAATGACACTTGTTAACAGAATTTCTACTTTCCTTAGTTCTAATACTATTCGTCAGTCAAAAGATGCCTTTTGCCCGCTGCACTCCCCGCCCCCAGGAAGAATAAGAACAAGAGTAGAAATGGACCAACTTGCGGGGAGGTCATTGGATGTTCTAAAAGTAAACAGTCATGTGTCAGCAATTCGGAAAACATGTATGTCAAGGATAGTTTACATCTCTCTAGGCCTCTGTTCCTTCAGTGCATCAGGTGAGTTTCACCTGTATTGTGAGGTTTAGCCTAGCCTCTGATTTATGCCCCCAAAGGCTAAATTGCCTATTGCATCTTCATGATTTTTCCCACACGTATATGATACTGAACTATTGTTTACAGAACTTTTTTCTTTAGCTCGCTTTTTAAAAATCCAAATAAATTTATTTTCAAAATAAAAATATACATGCTACAAAAATAGCACTACTAAAATGGAAACCCAGCATCATTTGTCATAAAAAATAATTACTAAACATAGACTTTTTATCTTATTTAGGTATCATCTTTAAAATTTGATTCTAAGACCTGCTCTTTGTTGGAAAAGAAGATGAGCAAGTGCTAAGAGACATAACAGAGCTGAATTATCGAAAGGGTTGAAAGAGCATTGAAAAGAAATGAACTTTATGGCATTTACTGCCTTTTAAATGGAATGACTTGGGGACCATCCTCTTTGGCACCCATCTTACATTTTGGAAAACTACTATCCTAGATATTCTCCAAGATTCCTTTTGGCTCTAATATTCATATGGCTTAGGAGAAAGTTCAGGCTTTGGGATCAGGCTTGATTCGTGTATCCTTCAAATCCGTTATCTGTAGGATGAGGATGATATATATAGCTACAGTGTTATGAAGATTAAATGGAGATATGTAAAATCTATAGCATACCACCTGGCACATAGGAGCTTCATAAATGTCAATCTTCACTTTATACTTTTCATTAATTGGACTTACCTAACAACTTCAGGAGCGACCCAAGAATTCTGAATAGACAAATTTGAAATGCACATTTTTTCACCAATGGAATCAGGCTTCATGTTTTCATAGATTCTTATATACTCTTTTAGAAACAGGCAAAATGTATTTAAATATAAGCACATACTATGTATAGGGAGAAAGATCAAGACATCCAATAGATCCAAAAGATTAATATGTAACTAAATTTTAGTATGAAGACTTGCATAACTAATTAGTGAAAGGAGCCCATGAGGATGAGAATGTGTTGGGAGAAGTAAGGATGATGAATAATTTTTAAATCTTTTCAACATAAAAAGAGCTCATCGTTCTTAGTTGCTTTGATAAACTCAGTGAGAATATGAGTGATCTTTGTTCCTGCTGAACACGGAGAGCCGTCATGTAGAATAGGAGCAACCAGCGGGCTAAAGGAAAGCTGCTTTGGAAGTCTGCTGACAGAAAATCATGGGGGCGGAGGGGCAGCCGAGGGGAGAGAGCTTGGCGAGGTTTAATTTTGGCC
This sequence comes from Rousettus aegyptiacus, assembly GCF_014176215.1. Taxonomy (NCBI): domain Eukaryota; kingdom Metazoa; phylum Chordata; class Mammalia; order Chiroptera; family Pteropodidae; genus Rousettus; species Rousettus aegyptiacus. The sequence continues at coordinate 75,823,447 of NW_023416286.1, forward strand.
CTAAGATAAACATACTTGCTTTCACCTGTCTACCTAATAGAAATGGGAGGACTTTATCAATCAGGGCCAAGTTCAGAAAGAAAGACAGAAAAGCATTTTGTGTGGAACAAAGACAAAGTGCTTAGATTTTACAGAAACGGCACTACATACTTTAGCTGTCCTTTATGGTGAAACGCTACTGCACAAGGACTTTGGGGGCCCAGCAGTCTCAGGAAAAACTGGTGTCGTTGGTCTGACCTTTCAAGGCAGCAGCCACAAGCATGACTTAGATAGGAAGAGAGTTGTCGTGATGGATTGTTATGACTCCCGCACTGTCACTTTCATCAGTTCGGAAAGGTTTTAGACTCTGTGTTGGGATTTAGCAGTAAATCTGGTTAACAAGGGAGCCCTTAGGGAAAACAACGTGGAAGAGAGAGGATGCTTTTTCACCTGGGATTTCTCAGTCTTGTCTTCTCTCACTTTCAACATTTTGTGTGGAGCTTTCTTGTTTCTCTCACAAGCTCAGGTCAAAACAAAGGAATTTATACTAAGATTTCACTAATGATGCATCTCTTCTCCCTGGGACAAACCAAGTCCTAGAAGTATGACTTGACTTAAGGGATGCAGCCAGCCAGGTAGCACAGGGTAGTGGGGGAGAGGACGAGATTGGCTGCTGGAGAGTTTTTAAGGTCTTTCCAATCGTTTGACTGCTGGGCCCAACATTTTCCTAAGCTATCCACTATAAGACCAACTCTTAGCATTGGCTAAAGCCCATCTCACGATCCATGAGTAATAAAAACTAAAGATGGAACGCTGCTCCGGTTGGCTCAGCTTGCGCACCCATGTCCTCAGCTTCTCGTTTCAAATGTAATTCACTTCTGGTTAGCTAGCCCCCATCACTCAGTTGTCAAACAGCATGTGCCATTTTTCACAGTCTAACCCAGTAGGTAGGGTCTAGACAAATAAGTGGAATCCAGTCTGCACTGCGCTGGGGGGAGGTGGGGACAAAGTACTATTACTATAGTACTTCTAGGAAAACCAAAAAGGAGATGCCTTTTCATACACTATTCTAATGCATCAAAAAGGCTTAATATAGTGGTTTAATTATCAAGCACCCCCTCCCTCAAAGTAAGGATGGTCTTTATAACTTCTCCCTCAAAAAATTATTTTATTACTATTAAATAATAATATTTGAGGTCTAAATAAGGTCTATATTACAAATAATTGTGTACTCTCTCCACAGATAGACATTTTAACAACTTCCTTTTATTCAAGGTCTAATTTAGGATTGTTCAATGAATCAATAATCTGATCATCTTAAAAGTGAATACCTTATTCACAGTAGTTCCAAGATTCTCACACTTATCTCCATCCATATAGGTTAATGTTGACACCAACTTGTGAAAAATCACTCTCCTGTCTCTGGGGCAGGAGGCATCTCACCTGTAAGAAAATACCTGCTCTTGATCCTCAAATTCCAGCACCTATCACGGAGCATAACATGTAGTGAATATTCAATAAATACGTAGCAAATGAATGATTTAACAATCATACATAGGTGGCAATACTGTTCACATGAAATCCTCCTGCTTCAATTATTAGTATTTCTTTTTTTAACATGATCCTGAAAAAGCCTCTTGTTGACTAGTGTACGACTTCACTGAACTTTGATATTTCTGTGCTATTATTTTAGGTTTATGTTCATCCGATGTCTCAATAATTCCCTGGTCAGATGGAATTGCCATAAAACTTTGGAGGTGTACCTTCTATAAGTTCACTTGGTGGGAACAAGATAATTCTACTGTCCTCTATTTTCCCCATAAAACAGAGTATAAGCTTCAAGAGAGCAGACGTAGTGCCTAGCTTGATAACGCTTTCTTAGAGGAAGCACAGAGACAGCCACTTATACTTCTTGATAAGTGTTTAACAGCTTTTCCTGCACATTTTGTTATAATTTATTAAAGTATGTTGAATATCTTTTAAGTGTAGGATACGGTCAAAGTATTTCGGTAATTATTTTCCTAACTGGCATTTAAACTTTTTGAAAATGAACATACTACCAAATACTTCCTTATCCACTATAGTTTTTTGTGTCATTCTTTCATTAAAAAATATTTATTGCACATCTGCTATGTGTAGGTGGTATGTTAGTTGCTGAGTATACAGATGCAAAAGAGAGACTCTACCTTCATGGAGCTCATGGAAATAGACATATGAAGTACAACGAGGAAGTCCAGTGACAGAAGAAAGTAAAGATCATTATAGGAACATGGAGAAGGGCCTTCATTTTATGAGGTTACAGCTGGCCTTTTCACTTCTTGGTATTTTTAGCAGCGTGTAGTGCTCGCTAGATACTGAAAAAAGTATTGATGTGTGAGCTAATAATTCAAACTAGAAAGTTTGGTCCAACCCTGCTCTAAAACTTATGTATACACTCTACAATAGCCCATCTAAGACTTGACTAGCCTAGACTAAAATTGATTGCCGGCAGGTCCCAGTTCTACCTATTTAAAAAATATATACACAACTAATGTGTTAAAGCAAATGAAAGTATATCCCAACACCTAGAATAGCACTAAGGACTAGAAATATGCACAAAGGCATGTTCCTGCCCTCAAGATGTTAACCAAGTGAGACAGATGAAGAAAAACAATCAAACTGAGCAGGAGAGCATAAGCATTGAATAGAAAGAAACTGGCGTTACTATGAACAAGCTGTGGGAGTTCACTCTGTGGGGCATCAAGGGGAATTTTGCATTAGAGCTGATGTTTACAGGGTAAAAAGGATTTCCACAGGCAGAAGGCAGAGAGTAAGGTAGCCCAGGAAAAAGTTTGAGCAAATGCACATTCTTTAAAAATAAAAAAAATAAGCTACTAAAAGATTTCAAGGAACAGTTAGTAGAACAGCATTTAGACTATAGGGCACGTAGAGAACCAAAGGTCAAAGGAAGTCCTGTTCAGTGCCTTTCACGAATATTTATTAAGCACCTGCTGGGGCAACTAAGCAAAGAGGGTCTTGAATGTCCCCCTAAGGCACTTGGGCATCATTTATTAGGTGGAGGCTGCAGTAAATAACGTCATCTGACCTGTGAGGAGGACAGGAAGTCATGGCAGCTGTGTGAAGGCTGGTTCAGAAGGAGGAGAGATGGAGTCATGGAGAGCAGCATGGAAGCTTCTGTGATCATTCAGATGAAGATGAAAAGAGAACAAAGATACAAGACTCACTGTAAGGTTAGAATCCACAGAATTTGAAGACTGATTCAGTGAGGGGTGGTTATGAAGATGAACCCAAGCCTTCTATTCTGGGAGTTAGAGAGGACGATGCTAGTAATCACTGTCGACATTCATCAGTTAAAATATTCTAAACTGAGAAGATCTAAAAGGTCTGTGTATTAATTAACCAGTCCTTAACATATCTTTTTTTTTTGCTTTAACTTTTTATTTTGTCATAATTTCAAACAGCATCATATATTTTCAAAGCAAGCGAGGTAAACACAAGACTTCTCAGGAAACACTCTTACCAGTATTTTTCAGATTTCGGAACCATTAGTGGACCACGAAATCAGTTAAAAATGTTATAAAAATAATACCAAAAAAGTGAAATAGAATAAAGCAGAACAATATAAAATATCACAGTGATCACTCATATAAATGTCATTACTTTGTGGAACTTTGTGTTCTGTTTTATGTACACACACTGGCTGGGAATGTCAACTCTATATCTTAGTGCGAGTCGCAGATCTAGACAGTGCCCCACAAGGGGACTCTAAACCCTCCCTCTTCCAGTTTACAGGATTAGAGTATTGACAAGAACACAAAGAGATGTAGGGGCTTGAGGCATCTTTCATAACTTTGACAATAAATGACAATGCAATTATGTAAAACAATGGGTGCTAGTCTTTCACTTGGAGTTGATGGCTTCCGTGATTTTTTTTAGAAAGCCCAAAACATGCTCTACATTTTTCCATTTGTAGTCCCTTTGGCAATATGAAGAATACTTAGGATTGCTCACATCTATCTGGTTCACCTACATATCATATCAAAAACAAGAAGAGAATACATCACTTAATTTTCTTTTCTTGAGACTTCAAATAAGTCCTCACTGACTATTGTAAGACAAAAGAATTAAAAATGTAAATTGTAAATCTTCATAGACTTCATTTTTCCACTAGATGGCAGGAAAAGCACTTGTAATGAAAGTTACATTGTCACCTATTTAATCGGTTCTACAGACTTTAATAAAGGGAGGCATATTTCATTTCAGTTTGTACAGTAGAATATGATTATAAGACATCTGATTCTTTTATAACTAATCATAGTAAGCTTAAAAAGAAAACTTTAAATTAGTTTTTGTTTATATATGTACATATATGTCAATGCGTCTCAATTAAGATGTACGTGGTGATATTTTATTGACCTCAGAATACGGCCATGCTCTCTTTTGACACAAACTTTTTGGTGAAAAGGTAGTTTTAAAATTAACATAGAAACCTTTTTTGTTACACATGGATATAATTAAGTATGCAACTAAGATATTCTTATGATATGGATAATATAAGTAAAAAGATTAATGATATATGGTTATAAACTCAAAATATGTTTGTTTTAGGAAGGAAGAATAAAAACTATGCAAGCTAGGTAAATATAAAAGTCATGGAATACACCTTTTTTCCATGCTAATAATTCTAATACGACTTTTTTTTATCCTGTTATGTGTCATGTTGCCATTTATCAACAATAATTCTTCAGAGGCATTTGTAATTAGAACAATTTACCAGGCAATTGAGAAGGGTTTCAGAGACAGTTGTACCCTTGCTCTCATTCATTTACTATCAAAGGGAAAATTATTTTATGGACCTACAAAGAGCAAAATGTTAATAAGTGAGTTGTACAAAAGAGAATGTTTTAGGAAGTGCAGACATAATTTGATAATGTAATATAAAACTTCAAATAAAAACTAGTTCAAAGAAATTAAGTATTTTGTCCCTATTGCTTTTGCTACTGTTTATTTTGCAACTGGTTTTCAAAAAGTTGAAGAGAGGACCACCAGCAAAAGAGGAGAAGAAAGAAAGGGTGGAAAATAGGTGTGATGAAAAGGAGTAAAGGTCAACCACTCGTGTCACCCGCAAACGTCTGTCGAGTGCTTGTTCTGGGTCAGACATTGGGGTGGGAATGGCGACATGGCTTCTCTCAAACGAGAGCATGAAAGAGAGAGTGGGGAGATGTTAGGTGAGCAGATGGGGAGAAGTGAAAGAATTGATGGGATTACATAGTCATTGCCATGGTGTTTTTGAGTTGCTTCAGGTCTCTTTTAGCCTTTGCCAACTGTTTCTTAACAACAACAAACAACAACAACACCAAACAACAACAACAGGAAAACTCTGGAGCATGCTGGTAATGCCCACAATGTTCAGGAACCGGGAGAGTGTCTTCTGGTGGCCTGAGAGGGGCAGAGGTGAGAACCTGCAAGGACCTCTATGCCTCTTGCTGTCTGTATAAAGTAAGTTATACCCAGTCCTAGAGTCTAGCTTAGAAACCCCTGCACTGTGTTGTGTGTGGCAAAGACACCTCATCTTGTTTTGAGTCAAGGTGGCTAAACAACTTTTTGGGAATAAGCAGAACTCACATGGAGCAGTAAATTAGTTTCTAAAACAACGTTTATCAGAGTAAATTATCTTCCCTGGTAGATTGAGAGAAAGCTATATTTATGGCTGTTTCTTTTATGGGTTAAAAACAGAAATGATTTTAAAATAAAAGGTAATTATGATTTTGGTACTTTTTAAATGCAGGAAACTTAGAATTGCAGGAGCATTCCCTCACAGAACCGAATTTTAAAAAGTCTCACTGGCTCTCATCTAGGCACTGTGAGCCCTGCTGCCTGTTAAATCCGGGCCTTGGTCGATCACTTCATGTCTCTAGGCCCAAGTTTCTTAAATTATGTATATTACAGGAATTGGACTCCCAGCTCTAGCATTCCCTGAATGAGAAGAATTGAGACTGCAACAGTTTACTGGTTAATGGAAACAAACTGAAAAGAACTGTGGTCCATCGTCGGTGCTAACTCCATCCCTTAGATTTTTAGGTTCTCGGCTCTCCTTATGCTCTCCAATTAAATCCGGGTTTCCTGGGTAAACTCTGTTGTGTTCCACCCTTCCAGAGGGTGTCACCGCAAATGTCTTTAAAAATCTACAACCTGAGCCACAGAGTAACATTTTTAGGGCTGCATGAGTGGCTTTTGTTTGCTAACACAGCTCAGAGGAGACTCTGCCCCCAAATGTCGAGTGGGTTTTGTCTTCCTGCGTGAACTCAGGAGGAATGTGGAGCAGGGGCCTCAGAGCATACAGCCCTGTACATCTACACTCAGCACATCTCTAATGGGCTCGGTGCAGTGACAGCTGTGACGAATACCATGGCAATTTCCCAGATAAGATTGTATCCGAGTAGAGGCTACATTTCCTTCAGAGTTGCATAGGCCATTATTATTCTTTGGAGAGGAATTCTGAGGAGGAAATAGCTGATTTAAATGCCTGCTGTCAGTTGCCAAAGAAATTGTTACAAAATACTGCTATAATGATGTGGAAAACTGCCCATTGCTTTGGACTCCACATTTTTTTGGGTTCCCTCCCATTCATCATCCAAGATTTCCCTTTTAGCCAACCAGGTGCATGAACACTGGTGTGCTGTAAAAGCCTCATAACTTGGTCTCAGCTTCGAGTTCTTTGGCATTTCACATTGTGGTTGGTCAACCATTTGTTGTGACCCCTTAAACTCTCATGAGGTCTTCTAGAGAAACCGTGTGAAACCCAGAACTACCAACCCAACTTGCCTTTATATTAAATTTCACTTATTCAACAAAGACTTGTTGAGCACCTGTTACTTTTCCACATGTGAAAAGGCAGCAGAGGGTAATGGTTCCAAGCAGAGTTTCTGGAGTCAAACTGCCTCAATTCTAATCCGGGGTCCACCAGAATTACTAGTTTTGTGACCTTGTCGTGTGATAATTGTGCGACTTTGGACAAGTTACCTTAGTTTCCATATTTCTATAAGGGCTTTAATAGTAGTATCTAACTCATAGGGTTGAAATGAGAATTAAATGAGTTCATATTTGTAAGGTGCTGAAAATAATAATAGCTCATAGTGTTCATTAACATGTTTATTACATCTATAAAGATGATAACATTATTACCATTAAGGAATTTATAGCCTGAGATCTAAGAGAAAATAGGTACAGGAATAATACAAATCAAGATAAAGGGTACCCTAGAGTGAGAAAAAATTGGCAAAAAACAAAAGCAAACAAACAAAAAACTTGGAACAAAAAAAGAGAAAGTAAAGTTGACAGATTTGACAATATAAAAGTTTCAAACTTTTGGACATGCACAAAAATACCATAAAATGCACAGGCAAAAACAAAACAGAAACAAAAACAGAAACAAAGGAAGAAATACTTGCTACAGCTTTGGTTGACAAAGGATTAGTATCTTGCATTGAGGACAATTGGAAGGAGGATGTGTATGTATGAAAAACTTGGAGAGGAATGTGAGAGCCTCAGAGGAGCATGTTGATTGCAAACTAAACTATTTGAATTAAATTTGATTAAAAAGAAAGGGTCATCAAAATTTTCTAGAAACAGAATTGTTCCCTAAGGAATATTGATCTGGAAGCAGATGTTGGGTTGTTTGAGTAGAAGAGTCAGGATGCTGACAAGGTCAGGTGAAAGATAGCATCAGCAACCCCTTTTCCCTCTTTCCCCCGCCCCTCCAGGGAAGTGAAGGAGAGAATAGGTGTGAGCATTCGCTTGGGTCAATAAAAGCTCGAGGATGACTGGGGTTTTCTGAGGTTCTGGAGCCCACATGATTGGAAAAATAGTAGTAAAGTTAAGGCAGACAGAAGTAGAAACAGGTTTGAGGGAAAACTGCTGGTTTTCTTTCTGAAACTACGTGAGGAATTGGCTTTAAAATTAAAGAAATGTTAACAATTAGTTGGAAATACAAGTTTAGAGTTCTAATAAACATGTAAACCAAGAAATATAGAATTAGGATTCATCCTACTCGAAATTGAGGCCCGGGACATAGATAAGATCACAGAGTTTTCCCACTGAGTGAGAGAGGAGGCCTGAGGACGATGGCAGGACCTGTTGAAAATTCAAATTCCTAGACCACATTAACACATACTTACTTAATCAGAATTTGAGGATAACATTAAGGACTCTATGTTTTTAACCAGTTGTCAACATTTTTCTTATAAACATTAAAATCAAGACCCTGTGCCTCGGGGGTAAATTGTCTAGAGGCCTCTTACATTCCTGAGGCCTGTGGTCTTTCCCATCATCTTCGAAGGGCGTCTTCAATCTCTACTTCCGGCTCCTCACGTGCCCTCCTTATAACAAATTATAATTACATTGGACCCACTTGGATAATTCAGGATGAACTCCCCATCTCAAGCTTCTCAACTTGTTCACATCTGCCAAGTTGTTTCAGTCATGTAAGGCAAAATATATATATACATAGGTTCTAAGGATAAAGACATGGATTCCTTTTGAAGAGGTGAGTGTTCTGTCTGCCATGGTGGTTCAGGTAAACTTGAGAATGTAGTCTCTGCTGTGAGGGACACCATCAATGTTCTGTGCCCTAGATCTCTCACTTCTCACAGGACACCTTAAAATATCAGTTATGGCATGTGACATCAAACGTATAGATTGAGAAGGGTTCTGCTGTAAACCTGCACATTAAAAACTGGTGAAGATAATTTTTTTGGATAAAAATAAATATAAAAAGTTGTATTTTTTTTTTTTTTTAAATCTCACATGCCATTTGATTCTTTTGAGCATCTCCTGGAATACCATTATCCCACTTGGGTAATCAATGAGTGTAATGGTTAAATTTATATGTCAACTTGGCTAGGTTATGGTACTCAGTTAGCTGGTCAAACACATCTAGATATTTCTGCAAAAGAATTTTTTAGATGTGATTAACATTAAAATCAATAGATTTTGAGTAAAACAGCTTACCCTCAATAATGTGGGTGGGTCTCATCCAATCAGTTGAAGACCTCAAGAGAAAAGGTGCCCGAAAAGGAAAGAATTCTGCCTCCAGACTGCCTTTGGGCTGAGACTCCAACAAGTCCTGCCAGAATTTCCAGGCTGCTGGCCTGCCCTAAGGATTTCAGACTTCCTAGCCCCCGCAACTGCATGAGCCGCCCCCACCCCTCTTTTGGAGAGGGGCATATAGCTATAGATATAGAGATAAAGTGGTTCTTCTTTTATCAAGTGAACTTAAAATAGCAGTTCTGGCAAAAATTACCTAAAATATAGGTATTGGGAGTGGAGGAGATCTAGGAGATTTTTAAATTGATCTTTTTTTTTAATTGATCTTTTTTAATGATCTTATAAAAGTAGTATAAAGCTGGTTGATGATAATGTTATAAATACCATATTTCCTTTCATACAATTGCTTTATAATGATTAGTTAATTAAAACTCTAAAAGCTCTGAAACTAAGAAAAGAGAAACCATGGCTCACTGGCTTCTGGAATTGAAGTAGATATTCACAGTAACATCACCTTGTTTCAAGGAAGAAAGAGAGAAGAATGACATTTGAAATCATGGGAGGAGTATGAACAGGTATAATATAATTGCCTGGCTTAGAATATTGCCAAAAGACAAGTGCTAATAATTTTTTGCCATAACAAGTGCCAAGGATACTCTTTAATGAAAACCACCATTGTGAATTTCTGGGTCTCCATCTCATCAGAAAGTGAATCCACTTATATTTGAGCATTTGTAAAATACCGACTCATAATTGGTTTTCTGGATCCTTGCGACCAGTAGAAATATGGGCAGAAGTGTTCTCTAATCCTTTAAAATTCAAGGTGAGAAAAGTATATGTATAACAGGCAATTAAGAATTTTTCTCGATCAGTTTGCTTTCTTTGGACCAGCACGTATACTGGTCCTATGTTCTCAGAGGTGTCCAGAGGAGAATCGGGCGGGAGGGTGAAAGAGGAGGCGTGGGCATGGGAAGTGAAAAGGAGGCAGACGGCTTTGGTCATGCTCCTCCCCGAAGCGTTTCAAAGGCCCACAGTGTCCCTCTTCGTTGTCTTGGCTTCCTTTCCCTCTGCCCTTTTAAACTGCTTAGCCTATAAGCCTCACGCTTCGAAGCCATAATCTTGTGTTCGATTTCTTATTTTGCCATTTCACAGACAGGCAGTATTGAGTAAGAAGTGAGTGTTCCTGTGTTTGTTCCTGATAGACATGGATTTGAATCAGCTGAACAACTTACCATCTATATTATCTCGGTAATGCTGCACAACAGCTGTCTTAGTCCGCTCAGGCTGCTGTAACAACATTCTATCATAGGTGGAGAATAGAAAGTCTAAGATCGAGATGTCTTGTGATTCGGTTCCTGGTGAAAGCCCTTTTCCTGGTTGGCAGATGGACGCCTTCTAACCGCATCCTTACATGGCAGAGGGATAGGAAGAGGGAGAGGTCATCTTTCTCATGTCTCTTTCTATAAGGCCACTAATTCTGTTCCCCCTCATGACCTCATTACCACCCCAAAAGCCCCACTGCCAAATACCATTCCACTGGGGGTTAGATTTCCACATATGAATTCAAGTGGCAGGACATGAATATTCAGTCCATAGCTACAAAGTACCCCCAAACTTAGTGGCATTAAACAATAATAACTATTTCTCTTGCTCACAGGTCTGCAAGTTAGTGGCTTGGCTAGGTTCTTGGCCTAACTCAGGCTTACATCATTTATCTGGATATTCCCGGAATTAATGGCTTCGTAGGGCAGGAGTTCTGCCCTGTGTATTTCATCATGTGGCCCAGGCTACAAGGCAGCATCCATCTAGAGCCTGTTTTCTCACGGCAGATGACTGAAATGCAAGAGGCAGCCCAAACCCATTAAGTACCTTTAAGGCTTCTGCTCACATCATGTCTGTGAACAGTCCATGGATCCAACAGGTTTTATGGCCAAGTCCAATTTCAAAAATGCAGGGAAGTCCACTCTGCACAGAGTAGGGGAAAGGCTACTTGCTGAACAATAATCTAAAGACCTTACCTGTACTTGTATAAATAGCTTACTCTCAATCAGTCCCGATGTTCTCATGTCTGATGTAGAGATAATAACAGTAGCTACCTTTAGGGTTATTGAGAACAAATATGGTCTATAAAGAAAATGACACAGTTTCTAGAAATAAAGAACATTCAACAAATGTTATCTCTTATTATTAATTTCCTTTGCATGTGTATAGGGAAGTAAGAAAATGAAAAAAGCAAGATGATGAGGACTACAGAAGAAATTAAGGCTTGGCATCAAAGGCAGTATGATTAATTTAAATTCTAAATTCATTAAAAGGATACTGGAGGAGGGAGAGTTTGTGTTTATCTAAATGGGCAATTTGCAATTGTGGTCATCCATGCTATTATTTGTTGTTGGACATTTGCTCTTACCACGATGCTATGTGTGAGACCTGTATGCATATGATACTACATAAAAAGATAGACAAAATGTAGCCAAAACCTAACACCTTGCTTATTAGGCAATTTGACAAACACAATAGAACTATATACTTGAAGAAAAGTACATAACATGGGAAAATGTGAGTAATTAAAACAAAAGCATGAACCATAATGAATATGTTTAAGTAAGCAATAATTTCTAGAAAGCATCTGTGGCTTGCAGAAATCTTACATTTTAAATAATTTTTTTTAGCTTTGAGAGATGATTTGGGTATTTTAAGAGAACTGCATTTTCTAATGAAAGTTTAAAGGAAGACCAGAGACTCTAAATTTAAGATTACAACCAAAGTCACTCATTGGATTCCTGGAGAGCTGAATTATTTCTAACGCACTGAGTCAGATCACCCTACAGTTAACATGGCTGATCACTGCACAGCTTCACCATGGAGGCAACAAATATCTTGGGTTCACTCTGCTTTGGCTGATGTGATTGCTCGATGTAGATATGGCCTTAGTCTTGACGTTTAATCTCCCAATTCTCCAACAGCATCACCTTCTATCTGATGAAACCAAGTTTAAAAGCTAAGAATTACTTAGTTCTATTGAGCTAGAAAATTGTCTCTTTGAGGGGCATGTAACTTCTCAGTTCTGGTTTCCATAATTAGAATATAGTATATTTGCTTATCTCCAGTTCTGAGACCAGCTCCTTCCATTAATATGCTGAATGACCTAAAGCTAATTTTAGCAACAATAACAAAAATAACTGGCATATTTCTACAAACAGGTCTCACAGATGGCCCACCTAGCAGGTGGGAAGAAGATCTACCCAGAGAACCTAGCTTTCTTTCTGTAATTATGCTTTCTCCTTTCTTATTCGCAGTTCACACAGGTAGTGTATCAGTAGAGGACAAATGTGTCTTCTGTAAAAGTGAGCTTTCGTTGAATGTCCAACACCTGTTGGGGTTCTTATTTCTCTATTTGATTGTTACATATTCATCTGCCTAGTTTCAATGCTTACATTCCTTAAAGACACTGAAGGTAGAGGTTACTGTAACTAGATGTCACCTCCTTCCCAGTTAGGATTTTGCTCAAACACTTCTGATTTCTTGCTCCATCACCCTGCCTAGATAGCATAGAAACCACCATGCTTTCTTCACCCCTCCTCTTTACAGCCTGGACCAGGACTGGCTCTTAGCAGCCAGTTTCTTGCATGCTTTTCCTCTGTACTTCATATTAGCTCCACGTTATCTTACAGGGACAAAGGATCTGTGTGCACATAGTTCTGAGTCAAAATAAAACAAAGAGGACAGAAAGGACTGAAGAATTGTCTTTCTGCCTCCCTGAAATTCCTGCTTTGTTCATTCACCCATTTAACCAGTTTTACTGAGTATCTCCTCTGTGAAAGTCACGACATATGGCATTGCGGATACAAAGGTGAAGAGGTCACTTTATTCTCGAGGAGCTCACAAATTTATGAAGACTAACAAATGAGCCATTTCAATTCAGTGTGAAATCGCTATAATGGAAGTAAACGCATACCTAGTTTGGGGGGATCTGGTAAGTGGTTTTCTGGAAACAGGGATTCCTAAACAAGACCTAAAGCCCAAGTTAGCCAGCATAGAGCTTTGGTTTAAGAAAAAAAAAAAAATCTAGGTAGAAGAAATGGCATGTGCAAAAGCCCAGATACTTTTTTATTTCCACACTGCATTGTACGTCCTTCCAGTCTCTCATGGCTTCTTTCTGAAAAAGGTGGAAGAGAAACGAAGAAGGCAAAAGTGTGCCCAAAAGGTACTGTGCCCAGGATACACCAATCTGTGAACTAAAGAGGGAGAATGCCAAACCCAGACTTGTGGACACTTCCTCCTTTTTCTTACATTCATATCACTCTTTCAAGAGCTGTTGCTGTCATTACTCAATGCAGATCCACCTTTTAACCAGAATGGAAAATAATTCCGAGAAGGTCTTCTGCTACTTACTTTTTTCATCTTGAGAACTATAATGCTGGCACACAGCTCAGTAAATAACATTAAAAATCATTACACATGCTACTGTACTTGACGCCTAGAATCATTCCTTGCAACTGACATCCTTGGGGTCTTGGGCCTCGAGCCTTCCTCGAGCGTCAGAAGGAAGAGCCCTCCCTCATCCTTTGTTGGAGCCATGTAGCCCCTCATAGACCCCACTTACATCTTCCCCACAACACTTTGGTGTTCCCTGACGTAGTTGGTGACACCCACAATCCTACCACACTTTGTAACATGACCCCCAGAATTGAGAGGGGCTCCGAGAGTACAGGAGTTAGAAGTATCACCAGTGCTATGGTGGCCACATCATGGGTGAAAGGGACATTTGTGGCCTGGAACACCACAGATTCTGCACTGGTGGTACTATTTCTTTGGGGCAATACATTCTAATTTGTAAACAGTATTTGGGAAACCTGCCCTACTCTCAAGTTAAATCTGCTTAACCTTCCTCAGAAGTTAGACATAAAGAATAACTATACTGACAATGTCTGACAACTATTAAGAGACTACCACATGCAAGGTATTATTCTAAGAGTTTTGTGGGTGTTAAGTCATGTAATCCTTATGTAAATCTTATGAGGATATATACTCTTATTATAATCATTCCCATATTATGAATGAGAAAATGACACAGAGAGGTAAAATAACTTGCCTGAGGTAAATGGCTGGGCTGGGATTTGAACCATGTAATCTGGATAAGAATCTATGCTTCTAGCACCATACTGAACCACTTCTCCAGAAAAGCCATTACAGATAATTTTAAAGAGTAATGTCTTGACAAAATATTATATTGATAAATACCAAGTCAAAAGAGAAACCTGCAGTAGACATAAAGAGGATTAGATAGTAAATGTTTCTAAATTCCCAGAAAGATGAAAACTTGTTTATATGTTATTATAGCTCTAATAATAATCACTAATAATATTATAAATTTCTTGCTGGAGTTAAAATGATTAAAAAGTCTCTCCTGAATTGATTTATGCACATATATCATTCATTACTTACTAGATGTTCATTCATCTCAATTTGCCCTAGAGTAATAGAAACTGCTTACTAAAAATATTATCAATCTAACTATTTGGGAATTACATGAAAATATTTGAATAAGATATATTCCGATTGGTGTAGAATTTTTAAAACTCCTATATAAGACTAGCTAGCTGCTCATCACTTGCTTTTTGTTTTTTCAGTGTACACTATAGTATATGTAACTGCGCTTATCTCTTCATCTATAAAATGATAGATAATAATGACAACAGTGTTGTAAGAGTTACATAGCAACGTGAGCATGGAGGTGGTTTATAAACTGTAAAGCATTATAAGATGCTGGACTCTGTTACATAAAGGCTTGAAAAAAATAGTGTTTGTTTTTGATATTTGAAAATAATTCCCTCCCTCGAACTCAATTAAAATGAAAACATGTTTATCATTTCCAATATCTGATAATGTCTAAAACTTTTCATTAGTTGACTTTCTTCCACATTTAAGCAACAGAGACACATGTTTAAGTTACTTTGGGTATCAAGCTTTTATCGTAAAGATACATGAAGGAGAAAAACCAAAAATCAAAATGTCATTGAGGACCCAGCAGTGGTCCTAGTCATCCAACAGCCGCCCCAGTGACTCAGTGACTCATCTACCTGGTGATTATTTCCTAGGCAATGAGTTGGTCTTGAGTTTTTTCCTTCTGGGGTTCACCATTTTGGCGAGACAGTGACTCTCTGTCTTACTTTTGCAGCAACTAATTAATCAGCAGACTGGCTCTTTTCTTCATCTCATGGTTTCCTATGTTTAGTGGTTACTCTCTTAGATTTCTTGCTGCCTTTTCTCTGTGTTACTCTGCACGTCTCTGTTCTCAAATACCAGGAATGGGCTAAGTGGTGAACTGGGTTGGCAGCTGCCTGGGACACAAGTCTTCAAGGGTTACTACTATATCTTTTGAATGAATCATAAGTGTGGTTATCAATTAATTTAGCTTTTTGCAAGAGATTTCTTGTATAACTAGTGAAAAGTTTGGTTCTGATCTCTCTAAAGAAGATACGGGCATTTGTGTGGAAATTAACAACCCTCTTCTCAAGTGCTGACTTAGCTCCACTGTTTATGTAACCCAAGTGGTAATTACAGGCTGGCCACCAATCCTGAGGACAGCCCAGAGTCATCAGAAGTTGATATGTCCAATTCTGATGAATTAGTTGAAATTCTGACTTCAAATAAAGTATGACATAGTGTCATTTACCAGGAAGTAATTGTTTTCTAATCACTTAAATTTAAAACCTTTTGCTGCCTCTAGGAAATTTGTTCAAAACTTTGCAAAGAAAAACTAAAGGGAAAACAAGAACAGTGGACAAGAAGAAAATATTTAGCTAACATGAAACCTTATGAAATAAGAATTAAAAGTCAGAAATAAATTGTTCTCATATTCTGGGTTTTAAACATTTAATATGCTTTTTACATTATAAAGTTGGAGTTAGTCGTTGCAAAAAATTTCAAACAATATAGAAATGTAAATGTGAAAACTACCTCTGTGGCGGCAGCCTCCAAGGTGGCCCCCAATGATGCCATCTGGTATTTTATGTCCGTGTGTAATTTCTTCCCTTTGAGTGTGGGCTCTATTCTAATGAATAATAAATGGCAGGTGTACTGAGATGTCATTACTGAGATCAGGTTATAAAAATTCTGTGGCTCCCATCTCTTGGGTTTGCCCTCTCTTGCTTGGTAGCTGTGTCTCTCAGCACTTAGGCCTAATGTAAAGAAATTCTGACTATCCTTCTGGAAAGCCTACCTGGGGAGAGAGGTCCTGGAAAATGAGGGACCACATAAAGAAGAACAGAGGCAGCCTGGGGATGAGTGAGCTATTTAGCAGCCTTCCTGAAGGCAACCAATGGTGGGTCCTCCCCCAGGTGAGCCATTGGGTGACTCGGCCAATAGTTTGGTTGCACCTGTGAGAAATTCTGAGTTAGAATCACCTAAATCAGTTTCTCTTTGGTTTCTGATGCACAGAAACTGTGAGATAATAAATGTTTCTTATTTTCAGCTGTGGCATAATTTGTTTACAGTAGTAGTCAACTAAAATACTACCTAATGTCAATCCTCATAATTAATCAATATTAACAATCAGGTGCTTATCATCCTACCCTTTTGTCTATTCATATGCCATAATGCAATATATGTATATGTGTACATATATACACAATTTTTTCTCACAAAAATAGTATCGTATGATACATATTGTTGAGTAAGTTATATTAAGTCACGTAATAAAACACGATCATCTCTCCATGTCAATACATATATATCTAACTCATTATTTCTAGACTGCTAAATAATATTCTATTCACTTTGAATGCACATTCAGGTTGCTACCAATTTTTATACATTTGTTTCCTTGTGTACACTTCTGTTTGTTCTTTTGTCTTCCTCTTTCAGATGTTGCTATTTTCAACATCTAAAATTATTAGTTTTATTAAATAATCAAATTTTGCCCCTTTACAAAGCTGTTATATGCTTATGGTGGAAAGAGTAGAAATTAAGCAAAAGCAAAAATGAAACACGATGGAAGATCAATAATCCCCCTCTCAAATATATGACTTTCTTTTGAAAAATCTGCTTTGAAGCTACCTTACAAGTTTGACCTATGGGTCTGTCATTATAGTTTCTTGTTAGAGACAGGATTTACTTAAGGTGTGTTTTAGTATTTCCTTCTAATTGAATGTTTACATAAGTTTGTTTTTAATTACCAATTTTATCATATTTTAACCAGGTAATATATATTAAATTTCTCTGCTTTCATGACTTCACAGAGATTTACTTCATTGTCTAAATTATGAATAATTTTTGTGAAGTGCAAGGAGAAATGGAAGTTTATTTTCTGTTTCTAGAATATGTAGTATTGATATTCACATAGTAACTCATTATATTATTAAATTCGACATAATTTTTGTTTGCTTTTTAAGATCGTAGAAGGCATTAAATACATAGGAAATAAAGAATACCTTTGATAAACATAACCATTAATTTTCTGTGTAATAGAAAATGCCAGAAATAACTTCTTAATTATATTTTAATAAGAAACACATATTTTGAAAATATAGTTTGTAAATGAAACTCTGAACAAATTTATGATTACAAAGATTTCAAGACAATGAAATCTATGAATTTAAGAATTTTTATGCTCTCTCCAAAGATTTATAAATGAGAATTTTTCTAACCTAATTAAAAAAGTATCCCATGCAACTAGAATTCACCTTTTGTTATATCTGTGCCCAATCCTGATTGTCTTCTGTTGGTTTCCTTGTATTTCACTACACTTAGCATGCCCTGGATAGTTAGTGGGTTAAAGAAAGAAGCAAATTTGCAAACCATATGTACTAATGTGGTTATTTCCAGTTATTTCCAGTGGAGTATTCTGAGAAAACAGATTGACTTTGTTTTCATTTTTTCTGATTTTTCCCTCATTACAATATCTCAAGTGGAATCAGACTTAAAGTGTTTTGTACTTGAAAATGTTAGTGGATGTCACTGAGAAGTGAACCTCTATGAAAGGCTATTACCTTTTGTGACAAATGAAAATGAAAAAGTAAATTGTGAAGATACATTATTAAGAACCAGCATTTATTTCAAAATGGGCATTATTTTACAGTTCTGGAAATTGTATGAACCAAAATAGAAGTAAAAATAGAAACTGATAAACTTAAAAGGGCTAATGTCATTTGAATACCTATCTTCTGTAACTATCATGCCACACTGAAATTTCTTAAATGTTTCTAATAGTTGACTTAGAGTCTTAAATAAAAGGGAAACCACCAAGCTAGACAATAATTTAAAAGTGAGGCTATGTAGACTTTATAATGGAAATAGCACTAAAACTCAATTTGTTTTTTCTGGACTTCTTCCCAGTTTTATTTTGTTTGAGAGGAAGTAACATTTTTCTTGATACTAACAAAACCATTTTTTACTAATAAAGACAATTATTAAAAAATGTCAGCAGTTTGTTGATTTAAAAATCTCATTGGATAGGAAACATGTGGATTCCCAAAAACAGTTACTTTGTATCTTGGATACATTTGGATCCTTGAAACTTTTTTTGCCAATGAACATCTTCAGCAAGTTCATATATTTTTATATACTTTTTTTTTGCCAATGAACTTCTTCAGCAAGTTCATATATTGGAAATATATCACAATATTTCTGCTTATATAAATAAATTCAGTTTAGTTCTATTGTATTAAACTTTTATTTAAAATTTTTGACTTGTTTATTGAAGTGGAAAAAGAAATGTCCTTATTTTTGTTCTCTAAATAAAAATCATGCTTGTAAATTATGGAAACATCTTAAGCTGGGTTTTTCTTCCTAAAATATCTCATTTGGAAATAATAAGAGAAAAATTAGAAATTAGAACAAGTTTTAAAACCTTCCTTGCACAAAGAAACAGAAAAAAAAAATAAAATCCTTCGAACTACCTCATTATTCAATCAATGTTCTTTTTTACGTAGTTAAGTTAAATATGTTACATGAAAAAGAATGTGGGAAATGTACCTAGAAAATGAGTGAAATGATACTGAAGAGTTTAAAGATGAAATAACATGGAAACTGCTGTCGATTTGGTTTCTGAATGTTGTAAATAAGGAGTTATGTAACTGTTTTTCTAGCCCTTTCTCCTTCCCTCTGATCTTTGAAGTGTGTCACTCTTTCATTTTGCCATTCAACAGTCTAACATGCAAAAGCTTTGTTCAGATAGTTTAATTTAATCACTGCCACCGGTTCAACAAGATGATAAAAACCCCTATGCTGTACAACAGCCAACATCCAGCTCACTGTTATCTGATACTGTTTGAAGCTTCCCTCATGAATGCATGCTGATAACACAAGAACTCCAAATATGTCATAAACAATATATTAATGCTCCAGTTGGAATTCCATTAGAATAAGAAGTATATGAAGTTTAGGCCATTTAAGTGGGCCAATGTAATAAAATGTAATTTGAACTAATCTTCTCAAAGAATGTCCTGTGTTTGAAGCTGACAGTCTCCAATCACATGCAAAGGTAATTGATTGTTGACTGCTCTACAGACTTGAATCATGGCCTTTGTACTTCAAGCACCTTCCAGGAGTCTCAGCTAGAGGACAATCTGTCTCTTTGTTTGAATGAAAAGACATATAAACTATAAATAATAAAACAAGCTATGGGTATTTTAATGAATATTGCCCATCTAGTTTGGAATTTGTGGAAACCTGAGACAAGTGTAGTTTTAAAGTCAAAACACAACAGAACACTTATTCTTTGAAGTGTTAGTTTCAACAATCATGTCTTTAAGTTTGACTAACTTGAAATATATGAAAATACCACAAATATTTATATATGAAGGGTTTAGTCAATTAAAAAATGGCAAAATTATTGGACAAAAGATGAAATTAGTTTTGCAATTTCAAAAAGTATTTAGAAAATGTTTTTCTTCTTTTAGCATTAAAAATATGTGTGAAAGAATTGCTGACTCGATTAAATTAAATGCTACTTATTCGAGAAACTATTAAGAAAACAAAAATTTTGCTCATGGTCACTGCATAATGTTACAATATTAAAACACATATATAGTGCTTACTATGTCCACTTGCTGTTCTAAGTGTTTTACTTATTCCAACTCTTTAAGCCTTACGACTCATTTTTATTTTTATTTTTTTTGAGGCAGAGAGAGGATGAGGAATTTGCTCAAGATCTTAGAGCTATTGGCGGAAGTAGGATTTAAACCCAGGCAGTCTGTTTCAGAGTCTGTACTCTAAATAATTATGCTTCTATTGCACTCAGGAAGGGTCATGTTTATGACAACATAAAAAAACTATTTAAAAATCTTATTTTGGTTGACATTGAAGGTTGGAGATGGCTAATCCAGACTAATGCAAGAATGATCTATGTGCAAATATAGTCATGTTGATTCCACATGTCAATCTTGTCAGTGGTTCCCACTTGTTGGCTCTTGTTAGCAGGTATGGAAGAACTTTCTACAACTTCAATTTTGCCTTCTGCAATTATCTTGTGTACTCTAGTGACATTGATTATTTGTAGTCAATGGAATGCCTTTTCTTTTCTTTTCTTTTCTTTTCTTTTCTTTTCTTTTCTTTTCTTTTCTTTTCTTTTCTTTTCTTTTCTTTTCTTTTCTTTTCTTTTCTTTTCTTTTCTTTTCTTTTCTTTTCTTTTCTTTTCTTTTTTGCATTTCAATGGGCCTGCTATTCCTTAGAGAAAAAAGTAAACATTTATTAAGTAATAAGCACTGTATCCAGGGATATGTCATTGAAAAGGGCAGACAAAGATCTCTACCCTCTTGAAACTCACATTCTAGTGCAAGAAGACCAGCCAGCAATGAGCATCATAGATAAGTAAATCATAGTATGTTAGAAGGTGATAAGTAAGGGGATAAGGATAGAACAAGGTAAGAAGAAACGAGAATGTGAGGTGGTAGTTTGGGAGGAAAGGTGAGATGGCATTTCATGCAGGTCATTTGGGGTAGGTAAATTTTGAGTAAGACTCGAAGTAAGTATTCTGTTTAGCATATCAGTTTTGTACACATCATGACCAAACTCACACTGTAGTCAAATAGTATTTTCTCCAGGGAAAGCATACCTCAGAGAAACTCCCATGGTCCAAGGCACCCCCTGGACTATAAGCTTTTGGGTTCAAGTGGCACTTAGCATTTGGGGTTAAGTGTAACTGTAATGTTTCTACCATGATCTACATGGATTACTAGTGCTTTAAGGAGTTAAAGTGCATTTCTAAGAGTTCGAATGATGTCTAGGAGATAACCAGAGAGAATCAGGCTCAGATTTATATTCTTAAGATACCTTGTTTGTATTTTCTCTGCAAATTAGTTACTGCAAATTTCATTGGTGTACTGAATACACTTGTGTTTACTTCATTGCATTTTCATAATGAATGAATGGCAAAGCTGAATTAGATGGAAAATAGTTCTTACTTGCTCTGTATTTTTCCTTGAAACTAAGACTTTACTTGGCTATCTCATTGTTCAGTTATTCTTTTCCCTTACTGGTGTCCCTTGAGTACAAGAAAACAGCTTTAGTGTTACTAATTTCAGTAATTTTGAGTAAATAGAATTAGTAGTGTCACATATAAAGTCATTATAATGGCACCGTTTTGCATATTTTTAGCTTCCTTAGACTTTATTGGCACATCATTACTCTATTTTATCTTAGTGAACAAAACAAGCTACCTAATATATGTAGCTTCAGTCTTCTGAAATTCATAACACATATTAACAGCTATAAAAATAGTTTTCAGGAAAGAATTCCAAGAGATTGATTGTTTTACTTTCTCTCTTAGGAAAGTGACCACAAAAATCAATCACAATTGTTTTATAAATATGCCTACTATGCACCAAGTACTGGCTTCCTCTTTTAACAAAATTTATCCATCCATTAAGTCATAAACAAATAAATAAAAATGAATTGTCATTTGTGTTATTTTATTAGTGTCATTGAGATTATGGCATATTATTGACTTCTTCAATGACATTTTACTTGAGGAGGCACAGTTTAACATGCACAAATCAAGATCAATATTGGATATGCATTAATTTTTTTCAAAAATGCTACAAAGCAATTTTTCTCTACAAATTCCCTGTTGATACAAATAGTTCTATAAAAAATTATCATTGCGACCAAATGATAGCTTTAATTATAAAAAATAGATTGTTATTTGCATTGCTATTTTGCATCCCAGATGGACCTACTGATTACTTTATTTGCTCACCCCTTCCCAAAATAAGTCTGGAGAGTTTGAAGCATTTTCTCTGACTTGATTTATTTTAATATCATTAATATTTTTTTCATTAGGGATCCCTAGTAGGTTAGTGCTTGTTACTTTTTTTACCTTCAGTGTATATATTAGCTTCAATGATACATTCTAAAATCTGGTGAATTGTGTAATATATAGTCATTCCTAGCACTTAGGTTCTTGAAATCATTTGCAGAAGATTATACTTTAAATATAGAGATTCTAACATTCCCAAATCATATTTTGGGCTTAACGAGTCTATGCAATTCAATGTGCAATTAATTATTTCCTCTGTTACAAATATCAAGTGCTCTCATGATAGATGCTCATAATATTGTTTCTGCTGTTAATGATGAAAATATGAGAACATGTTAACTCAAACGAATGTAGCCTATACATCCTTTAAAATTCTTTTGTGTGTTTCATCTGGCTCAATTAACCCCTTTTTCCTTTAAAGGGGCCTACTCTCATCCTTATCTCAAATGTGTTTTTTCTGCTCAAATGATATTTTTTTTTAAAGAAAATTATTTTCTCTTTGATTCAATTTCTCTCTCAATTTAAAGTTTCTGAATCTTATTTAAAGGCATCTCATATTTCTAATTATAAACACATTCTTTCTCTAATTAGATAATGAGTTCCCCAAGGCCAGAGACCACATTTTATTTCAATTACAAAAAAAAGTACTTTAGTGAAGTATGATTGACATACAAAAAGCTGTACATATTTAATACATACAACTTGAGTTTGGAAGTAAGTATATACTTGTGAAACCATCATCACAGTCAATGCCATGAACATATCCATCATCCCCCAAAGTTCCTTCCCGCCCTTTTTATTTATTCTTGTGATAAAAACACTAAACGTGATACCTATCCTCTAAGCAAATGTTTTAAGTATACTATACAATATTGTTAACTGTAGACATATCTTGTATGGTAGAACTCTAAGACTCATTCATCTCCATAACTGAAATTTGTACCCTTTGACCAACACCTTCCAGGACCCTCATCCCCACACCTATACCTGCATACCCTCTCAATCGTTGGTAACCACCATTCTATTTTTCACTTCTATGAATTCGATTTGTTCAGATACCTTATATAAATGGGATTATGTAGTATTTGTCCTGTATTTGGCTATTTCACTTAGCATAATGCCCTTCAGATTCATCTGTGTTCTTGCAAATGACAACATTTCCTTTTTATTAAGGCTGAATAATATTCCATCACATGTAAATACCATAATTTCTTTATCCATCGATATGTTGATGGACATTCAGATTGCTTCCATGTCTTCACTATTATGAAAACAGGAGTGCTCATGTTATATCCGCTCAAGATCCTGATTTCAATTCCTTTGGATAGATACCCAAAAGTGGGATTGCTGGATAATGTGGTGGTTCTATTTTTAGTTTTTTGAGGAACCTATATACTATTTTCAATAGTAGCTGCACCAATTTACATTTTCACCAACAGTGTATAGGGTTCCTTTTTCTTCACATCCTCACCAACATATGTTATCTTTCGTTTTTTGAAAATAGCTATCCTAACATGTGTGAGATGACATCCCATTTGGTCATGATTTGCATTTTTCCAATAATTCGTGGTGTTGACCACATTTTCATGAACTTATTGGCCATTGTATGTCTTCTTTAGTGAAATGTTTATTCAGGTCCATTGTCCATTTTTTTTTAATATTTTTTTTCAATTACCATTGACATACAATATTATATTAGTTTCAGGTGTACAAAATAGTGAGTAAAGTGATCACCCTGATAAATCTAGTACCCATCTAAAGCCATATATACGTGTTATAATATTATTGACTATATTACTTATGCTATACTTTATGTGCCTATGACTATTTTGTAAGTACCAATTTGTATTTCTTAACCTCTTTCCCTTTTTTTACTCATCCCCCAAGCCTCCTCCCATCTGGCAACCATTAAAATGTCTTCTGTATCTATGAGTTTATTTCTTGTTTTGTTTGTTCATTTGTTTTGTTCTTTAGATTCCACATATAAGTAAAATCATATGGCATTTGTCTTTCTCTGTCTGACTTACTCCCCTTAGCACAATACCTTCCAGGTCCATACATATTGTTGCAGATGGCAAGATTTCATTCTTTTTGTATGGGTGAATAATATTTTATTGTATATATGTAACACCTCTTCTTTTTTCATTCATTCATTGATGGACACTCAGGTTGTCTCCATATCTTGGCTATTGTAAATAATGCTGCAATAAATGTATGAATTCACATATTTCTTTGAAGTAGTGTTTTGGATTTTTTTCAAATAAATACTCAGAAGTGGAATGACTGGATCTTTCTTTGTCTCTTTGTTTTAAAGTTTGTTTTGTCTGGTGTAGCTATTGTTACCCCAGTCATTTGTTTATTTATTTATTTTCATTACATATATTTTTCCATTCCTTTGCTTTCAATCTATGTGTGTCTTTCAATCTGAAATGAGTCTCTTCTAAGCATCAGATCTAAGGGCCTTGTTTTTTTATCCATTCAGCCACCCTATGTCTTTTGATTGGGACATTTAAGCCATTTACACCTAAAGCAATTGTTGATAGCATGTGGTTATTGCCATTTAATTATTCATATTAAAATTTTTTTCTCTCTTCTCCTTCTCCTTCTCCTTCTCCTTTTTCTTCTTTATTCTTCTTGTCCCTTTAATATTTATTGTAATACTGATGAACTCCTTTAGCTTTTTCTTGTCTAGGAAGCTCTTTATCTTTCCTTTGATTCTAAATGATACCTTTGCTGGTAGAGTAATCTTGATTGTAGGCCCTTGCTTTTCATCACTTTGAATATTTCATGTCAATGTCTTCTGGACTGCAAAGTTTCTGCTGAGAAATCAACTGACAGTCTTATGGGAGTTCCCTTGTACTATTTTTCACTTGATGCTTTTAAGATTCTTTCTTTGTCTTTAAACTTTGGCATTTTAATTATGATGTATCTTGGTGTGGACCTGTTTGGGTTCATCTTGTATGAAATTCTCTTTGCTTCCTGGGCTTTCATGTCTATTTCCTTCTCCAGGTTAGGGAAGTTTTTGGTCATTATTTCTTCAAATGGTTTCTCAATTCTTTGCTCTCTCTCTTCTCTTTCTAGTACCCCTATGATGCAAATGTTGGTAGTCTCGATGTTGTCCCAGAGGCCCCTTAAACTATTTTCATTTGTTCTGGATTCTTTTTTCTCGTTGCTGTTTTCATTGAGTGTTTTCTGCTACCTTCTCTTTCAAATTACTCATTTAAATCTCTGCTTTATCTAATCTACTGTTAATTCCCTCTAATGTATTCTTCATTTCAATTATTACAATTTTCATTTCTGACTGGTTCTTTTTTATGTTTTCTATCTCTTTGTTAAAGTTCTCACTGAATTCATCTATTCTTCCTTTAAGTTCTTTGAGCATCTTTATAACTAGTGCCTTGAACTCTGCATCTGGTAAACTGTCTCCATTTTGTTTCATCCTTTTTCTAGAACTTTGTTGTAATCTTTCATTTGGGACATGTTTCATTGTCTCCCCATTTTGGCTGCCTCCTTGTTTTTGTTTCTATGCATTAGGTAGAACTGCTATGTTTCCCAGTCTTAACAGAGTGGCCTTAAGTCACTCTGATTCTTGCTGAGTCTGCCTTTTGGGTGTGTATTTTATGGAAGGGGTTGTGTGGGGCTCTTGTGTGGTCTGAAGCTGACCACTGGGTCTGTTGGTTCTGGGGCCTCTTCATAGGGGCTCTGCTGCAGGCTAAGTTCAGCTGCTTCCTTTGCCCTGCATGGGACCACTTAGTTGAGCTACAAAGTGATCTGTAGTTGGTTGCCACTTGTGCTGGCCTTGGAGGTGCTTGGAGAGTTCAAGCTGTGAACTGAGGCTGGCTGCCACTTGTGCCAGGCTCAGGGCTGCCCTTCAGCAAGTGGAATGGGGCACACCCAGGCCAGATGCTGCTTGCTTGGGGCTCGCGAAATTTTGAGAGATTTTAGAAAAGTCTGTAGCATAAGATAGGCCGTTTGTGTGGAAAATCAGTTTGGGTAGCTAGCAAGTTGGGTGAGGCAGGGCCTCAGGGAATCATCAGGGTGGGACTAAAGGTGTTAGCCAGGCTGACGGATTCTCAGATGAGGCACCTGCCTGCATCTGCGCACTGGGTAGGGGACGAGATCAATGAAGGAACAATGGCATCTACCAGCACTTCTGTCTGGGAGAAACCTGCCCCTCTGGCCCTCACCTTGAAGCCAGACAACTTAGTTGCTGTTATAATTATTATTGTGTTCTTAGTTCTCAGGTGACTATTGAGCTCTTTAGGAAACTACAAGAGAAAAAGGAAAGATTAGAAATGTCACATTTTAAGATTAAGTTTAAGTTTTAAAATTTAAGTTTTGAAACAAAAAGTTTGAGAGAAAATATCACTTAAACTCTCATTTTGGAGATTTAATTTTCTGTAATATATATCTGTTTATATGTGTATGGGAGAAATAAATAACAAATTAAGAAATATAGTATGAATGGAATTGCATAACTCACAAATTGAATCTTCATTAGAAAGTTATTAAGAAAAGACAAAATGCCTTCATTCGAACACAGAAAGTTAATAATTTGGGAGACCAACTTTTTAATAATGATAAACTGTTAACAACAAAATATATATCATTCATTCATTCTTTCAAAAACATTTATTGAGATCTTACTATGTTCTATACACTTAAGTAGGTGCTGAGGATAGAGACTAAGAGTAATGTTGGACTTCAGGCAGTTCTTCAGGAATGAGAGAGAGAGAGAGAGAGAGAGAGGGGTGGAGGGAAGAGAGAGAGAGAGAGAGAGAGAGAGAAACCTGTCAACAGTTACAACAGTCAGGGCACAGGGTAGTCCATGCCATAGCAGAAATGTGTGAGGGAAGCTGTGAGTGCTGAGTGATGGAGTGAGAAGAAAGGATGCTAGAGCCAACATGAGAAGAGCAAGCAGGAGTTCACTGGACAAATAGAATAAGAAAAGGTCTTCCAAAATGAGGGGATAACATGCTAAGCATGTAATATAGCTAGGTTATTGGGTGTACCCAGGAAATGTAGGAAAAGGAGTTAGAGGTTAAGGACTACAGGGTTTTTAACTTGAATGGGGATCAAGAAGCATAGCAGTTAACTGTACAAATCTGGAATCCGGCTATCCAACTGTGGTAAGTTCTTATGCTGCTTCTGTCACTTGCTAGCTGTGTGAAAACTTAAGCTGGCTACTTAGCCTAAACTTTAGTTTCCTCATTTGTAAAAAGGACATGACTGTAGTAGCCTCTTCATAGGCCTTTTGTGAAAATTGAATGGAACAATCGATGTAGAAAGTACTTAAGTTTCTGACTAAAAGAACATTCACAGTAAATATTAGTTATTATTATTATTATTGCAGGTAGATTTCCAGGTTTGCACCAGGAAGTGCTTTATCATAGAAGTTTGCCATAGCAGAGAAGGGAGGGAGAAGTAGGCCATCAAGTCAGAGAGGACAACGAACATTAAGCAATGAAGTGTGAAAAGTTTGGGCTCTTTAAGAAAAGATGAGGTGTTCTCTGTGGCTAGCACAAGGGGAGAAATTGTAGGAAGTATGCTGGAAAGGGAAGCTGTGGAATGCATTCTAACAGGTGAATGGCATATTTAGTTTTGAGCTTTAGAAAGTAACCTAGTTGGTATTTGGGAGGATTGATACGTGGGGTAGCAGAAGGCAGAGGTCTGAAGGCAGGGAGACTAATTAGAGGCCATTATAATCCAAGGTTGAAACAGGGCCTAGCTAAGCAGGAGGTGATGTGGGGATGATGAATTTTTATTCATCTTTTTGAACACTTCTGAGACATTTCCTGCTCTGGGAAGCCTCACCCAGTTCATGAAAAGTATGATGTCTCCTTTTGTACCACTGCCGTACCAACTTCTGTTATTGCATTCGATCTCAGTGTGTTCAAATAATTTGTCTTTATCTCTGTTGTATCCACAAAGTCTGAGCAACTATCTTATTAATCTTTATATCCTTGGTGCTTAGAACGGTAATAGAACTTAGGGGAACAGTAATGGCTAAATAGGCTATGCTATGCTGCAATAACAAATATATCCTGAAATATTAGAGGCTTAACCCAACAAGGTTTATTTCTTCCTCTTGCAAATTCCAGAGCAGATCAAGTGACACTCTAGAGCAGCTCCTCTCTATGTAGTGACCTAGGGATTCTGGGTCCTTTCATTTTGTGGTTTTGCCATCTCAGCTGTGGTTTCTAAAGTCACTATTGATGGGGAGTGACGGCTTGGAGAGCTCACACCTGCTTCTGTTGCCTCCAATTGGAAGTAAAGCGTCTTTTATGGCCATCAACTCATAATTTTCAAATCTAGTGACGTAACAAACAGGAGGGAAGTGAAAATGTCCTAAAAAGATATATTTGTAATACTCACTGAAAGATTAAAATATGACTTTTTAGAAAATGTTACCTGTTTGGAAACAATTTGTTTCTCAAAAAGTTTGATTTGTTTTCAGTTTCTTAGCTTACTCTTTCTCTTTCCTAAACTAGCACTATTTGCTGGTTCTAAAAATATCTTTAATATAGACAGAAATTATAATGGCTGTTTTCCCCCCACCCCCTGGCTTGATCAGAATTCTGTTCATGTACCTCAGAAGCTTCTCTCCCTTTGAACAGATATCTCGTGTTTTCTTGAATGTTAGGCAGAATTTTTGCTTGTTAGCGCTTGGTTTAAGAGGACTAAGTATTCTAAATTTTGTATTCATCTCTAGGGTAATAGATAGGCAAATAATATTCAAAGATCATATAGCACAGAAATTATTTGGCAATTTAGTAAAAGTTTATTAATTTAGAATACATAAGAGAAAAGCAAATCTGTCTAAATGAATGATTTTAACACAGAATATTCTAGCTGAAATGCAGTGTTAATATCGTAAAGCTACAATATATATAATAAACTTAGCTACAAATGGATAATACATAAATCATGGGAGTTAAAGAAAAAATTATAATTTGTAATATGTCTTTAATACAGTATATAGTAATGCATCAAAAATATGTCTCAATAATTTCTGAAGTCAACTAAAATTATTGTAAAATTTGTGACCCTTAGGTTTAAACTATGTAGTGCAGAAATGTATAAAGAAATTATTTTATAATTTTTACTAAATTAAAAGCACATGTTTCATATTAGAAACATCACAGATTCCAAGGGAGTAGACATTTTTACCATATTTCATCATTTTGTTTTTTTTTTTTGGTTACAGCCAGGATATTAAGTTATGACTGATTTTGAGAAATCCAATGTCTAGTTCCTTTCATGTTAAAATGATTTTGAAATAAGAAAGATTTTTATTAAAGCAAACAGATGAATCATGAATATCATAAGTGGCACAAATATTTCATTTCAGCCTTTTAGAGCATGCCATTGATGATTCTTAATGCAGCTAAAGTATGTGTGGAATAGTTATTCAACACCATACTTTTTTCATTCTCTTCTATAAACCCAAGTATTTTTGTAAATGATTTTCAAAATACAATATCAACAGATGGAAACCAAAACTTTGATTCCTCTAGGAAATAAACCAACAAGGGGAGTGTCTACACATACAAAACAATGTGTAGTTTGTGGCAGTACTCCAGATAATTTAAGCTTAGCATATCACTCTGAAGTCTAGTTTAAATTACCCAGATTGCCCTAATCTCCTCTTAATACAAACCACCACTGTGGCTTTTGAAACATATTAAAATTAATGTGAACCATAAGAAATTGAAGGTTTCAATGGTTTTAACTTGCAAAAACGGCAACTTTATACGGTTAAGTCCAGATACTAGAAAGTAATAAAAAATAGTGAATTTGTCTTCTGTACTGGATTCAAGTCAGCACCTTGACTCAAAATTCCCAAAAGGTAGAGCCAAAGTGAATTTTCCATCCATTATTTTAATGGGACAGGCAACGATGCTGGTTCCGTAGCTCACCAAGACAACATTGCAATTATAGCAGTAAATGGTGTCCAATATTAAAGAAACAAGGATTGAGGCATAGTCATGCTTCACACTTTGTATTTACTAATAGTAATTTGGGTACCCTCCCCAACATTAATAATTAATTTAGGTCGGAGGGAATTTGTCAAGTGGGCTTGCTCCTCGAAAGCAAGTGGGTGATAATCAGTTGTGGGCGGGGTGGATCCTAGAGCAAATCTCTCATGGCCACCGGGATCTCATCTAGAAAGTGAGCCCAGGCAGTTCCAGCCTGATTCCTTTTAATGTCACAGTTCATTTGCAGAACCATAACTGGAATCAAGAATTAAAAAGCCTTGTATAAAAGTCAGTAACATTAAACCTTTAAGACTCATGTTTCATGTGTCATAAAAAGTCTATGAAAGGATTTATATTCTGTACAGTGTTTTAGCACTTTCAATCACTTTTTTTCAACATAACTTTTGTGAACACTTTTATAGCTTCTAAATGAAAAACTAAACTATGTGTCATTCAAAAAAAAACATTTTATGGATCACAGAATTTAATAAAAGTTCTGCACTATAACAAGCACCTGATAAACCTTTATTAAAATTCATTAAAAATATTGAAAAATATTATAACAGAAATTAGCCCTCACTTTTTGGTAAACATGACAGGCTACTCTTCAAGGAGTCTGCTTGTTTGTCACATATACATTTTCTTTGGTGGTGAAATAATGAATTTTAGGAATAATCTGCTATTCATCATTAAGAAAATATTTCTTTGTGTGTGGTGAGAATAATACTCTTAGTTTCCTATCTGTAAATATCTTTAATAATTATGACATATATAATGGAGATTACTATATAGAAATAAAAATAAAAACAGTGGAAAATACTTCTTTCTAACATATAACTTGGTATTTCCTTATATTATAACCATATCAGAAGTATTGTTTTATTACATTTATCAGGATCCAGAGAGCAGATAAAACTAGGATTTTCAACTACATTTAGGAATTCACACTCTTAGATACATTTTCTCTATATTGCTTTTTATATTAATTTTATAATGGTTGCATAATATTTCATACAGTTCTATAATTGTTTTCATTTTTATCTTGTAAATAACACTGCAATGAAAATATTCATGTCTATGAGTTTTTCTATTTTATTTTTTCCTTAGGATATTCCTATGAATAATTTTACTGGGCCAAATTATATAAGCTTTTTTTTATATCTCATAAAATACACTGCCAAATTAGTTGTCAGGAGGATCGAACACATTTAAATTACCCCCATAGGTGTATCGGATACTAATTTAAAAATATTTTGACTGAAATTAGAGATTTTCACTTAAATATCTGTTAATGTAGCATGTGAAAACAACACTATTTCTTTAAAAAAAATTTTTAACATACACAAAGCTGTACATATTTAACATGTACACTTTGTAAGTTTAGAGATAAGTATGCGCCATGAATCTATCATCACAATCTATGCCAGACTTAGCCATCACCTCCCAAAGTTTCCTCCCATCTTCTTATTTATTATCATTTTTCTTTATTATGGTAAGATCTACCATTTTATTATTTCTATATGATCATTTGTACATAAATGCTCTGATACTTTGGTGAGTCAATATGCGTACTCGAGAATTTAGAAATCATATAGATATGTAGGTATAGTACATACACACACCGAAAGATGTTGAAGATTTTTGGGTAAGTGTTGTTTGTTATTTTGGAGTGTCAAAATTTTCAGGGAATGTGTGTGTGTGTGTGTGTGTGTGTGTGCGCGCGCGCGTGCGTGTGTAGATTTGAAAACCTCTGAGCGGTAGGTAATTTTAGAGCTCACCTATTCTAGCCCCATTAAATAATCATGGATTTCTATTGCAGCATCTCCAATAAAGAGGCTAAGCATCCTCTATTTGTCCACGGTCCTCTGTTATGGATCTCAGTTTACGAGGCCTCTCATTCTAGGCAAAAACATATCTGGTAAAGATTTTAGTACTAAAATCGTACTCAAGCTTCTCTTCTCTAAGCACAGTGTTCTTAAGTGCCTATGTTGAAATTCTGGTCCCTAATTTGCAGTCTTGAAGCAATGGGGGAATGAGTTTCTGACCCTCAGTATTAGGCTAGCTTGAGAAACAGTGCGTAAGGGAAGGCAGGGGCACCCTCCGTCTTAGAATATTAGATAATTGATACAGCTGTGATTCTACTTAGAGGACAGTAGTTGAAACATCATATTTTTTAGATGTTGGATAAATTTTCTTGGATTTTATACACGACTAAAGATTCCTATTAGTGCCTACATTTGTAACTTCTTTTTTTTTTTTTTTAAATGACATCTACTTTATACTAATATTCTGCTTAGTGGCCTTTAATACATTCTCATAACACCTTTTAATATCAATGTGGCATGTATTAAGAGGCAAAAAGACCCAGAAGAGAGGCAGTATAGGGTGATTCACCTAGTTTCCTTGTTTAAAAAAAAGTAATAACTTTTGAGTGGATAATTTGTAGAGAAAACATTCAAGGTTCACAATGATTTCAGGTAGCATAAACCTAACCTATTTCTGCATTATGTTCTAAGTTTCAGTGTTAATGTCTGTTGTCTTGACAGCAGCCATAATTTATGCTTCTAATTATACTTTTTTTTCAGCTGTAAACTCATTGTTTCTTTACAGTAATGAAGTCACTATGCAGCAATGTCATTGTCATAAAGTGATGGCACATAATGAGAACATGATTGGAAAAAAATCATGGGCAGAGAATGAGAGCATATTTAAAGACGAATGGGAAAAATTCTTCAAGTAAATAAAAACAATATAAGAAGATGTGAAGATGATGCGTATATGATTAAAACCTTATAAATACTGTATATTATTTGTATACACTATAGTGTATGCTTTTTGGTTTTCTGTTGAAACCATAGCATCAAAAGAGTGGGTGAACTTTTGACCAAACCCAGACTTCAGTTGCCAAACAAAAATGGCTCCATTTCATTTTTAAAGACCTCTAGAAAAAAAGATAGTATAACCTTTCTTGGTAAACCACTTATAAGCATATTTGTAAGAAATTCTCTCTTAAGCCTAAATTCTCTCATACTGCTTATTCTTTTACTTAACTTTTTGTCCTCTTTATTAAATTTCTTAACATCTCCTGCCAACTTTACCTCTCAAATGCCTTTCCAGTCTGCTACCTCCTTTCAATTGTTCTGCCTTTTCAAAATTCCACCCTATTTTGTTCTTCACACTACTCTGAGAGTAGTCTCTTTAAAGTGTAATGCATACCATTTATTCCTCTGCTTACAATTTTTTGAAGTTTCACCTTGCCTTTAGATTAAATTTAAACATCTCAGTATGACATGAAAGCTTTTCATAATCTTGCCCCTACATGCCTACTTCCCTAATTTTTTTTTTCTGGAAAAATAACTTTAGTATCTTCTAGTTTTTCTTAATATATATAATAACAGCTGTCATTTGCTGACCCTTGAACATGTGCCAGACACTCTGCCAAACAATTTTAGATTTTCCTGGGCTTCCCTATGGTGTTACAAGTTATTATGGATCTCCAAAATGAAAGGACACTGAGTTGACTTTTTTGTTCTTCTTAGCAATATATTCTGTCTGCCTAAACCTGGTCAAGCCTCAGGAATAAAATATTAAACAACAGAAACAAAAGTGCTGCCTCGATGGAGCTTACATTCTACTTTTGTTTCCAATTAAACACATGGGTAATTATTGGTCTACAAATGAATATGGAGATTTCCTCTGGAAGAAAGACAAATTTGTGGTGAATGGGCATGGGGAAAAATGGGTGGAGGGAGATGGAAGGAAAAACTGTGGTTCTATGATTCAGTCTGAAAAAGCCTCATTCTGAAAAGGTCTATGAACTCATAGAAGCTGTGATTCCCACTCAAGCTTCACCTCCACAAATATTTCATGCTCAAGTTGTGTGGAATTATATGCAGTTGCCCAAATTCCAAAGATCTCTTGAGCCTCCCTGCCCCTGCACCACAACGGTGTCCATCAAACAGGTGTCACAGAATACTGTCACCAAAGATTCCTCCGCCATCGTGTGCTAATGAGGTAAGAGCAGCATTAATTTAACCCTGATCTCTAGTAAACCATGCGCAGGTGTACCAGTTATTCTGAGTATTCTCTAGGTATGTCTGACATCTGCTTATGTGTGGCAATCTCCTATTCAGTCTCACCCATGTCCATCACTCCAATCCTCTTTAGATACTCATCTGAGGCCCTATTACCACCACTTGGAGATGCAGAGTATTGTTTCCTAGACCTACTTGAGCTTTAAACCCTGGAGGTCTGAAAGTGCTGCAGAGGTCCTTGGAGCCCTTGCCACACGGAAGCCCAATTCTTCGTTTTGTTCCTCTGGAGAACCTTAACTAATACATCAGACCCCTTTCCGTGACTTACCTTTTAAATATATCTGTACTATAAAAATTCACCTTCCCACATTTATTCCTTCTTTCCTCTCTCCCACTGACGTCTTTTTCCTTTCAGCTACTGAAAAAGTTTTTGGACTTTCAGTGTTAACTTGAAAGAACTAATTTTTAACGTGGACGAAGTACATTTTCCTTATATGAAAGCAGTACAAAATTTAAATAGTCACAAGGAGGCAGCACAGTATAGGATTTAGAATGCAAAGCCTGGTTCCAGACTACTTGGATCTCATCCCTGCTCCAGTGGACAAACGTGTGATCGAGGGTGAACTATATAATTCCTTTGTTTTTCAGTTTCCTCATCTGTGAAAAGAGATAATAATAATTTTTGTCTCCTAGAATTATTATGAGGATTGGGAATTAATACTTGCAAAGTACTTACAGCAGTGCCTGAAATGCAGTATGTACAAGTAACAAATGTTTGTGACATAACTAGTAATTTTATAGCCCGCATTATAAGCTATTTAACTATAGCTGAGAACCCATCTGGATTTGATAAAAAGCATTCATTATTTTATAGTATATTCCCAGAATAATAGAAAAGAACAAAATTATTTACAGTCATGCACCATGTAATGACGTTTTGGTCAACGATGGATCACAAATATGAAGGTGGTCCCATAAGATAATAATGGAGCTAAGAAATTCCTAGCACCTAGTGACTTGTAGCTGTCATAATGTGGTAGTGCAATGCGTTACTCATGTGTTTGCAGTCATGCTGTTGTGAACAAACCTACCATGTTGCCAGTTTCATAGAAGTCTAGCATATACAATTACGTATAGTACATAACACTTAATGATAATGAATGACTCTTACGGGTGTATGTATTTACTTTTTATTGTGATTTTAGTGTAAACTCTTTTACTTATAAAAAAATTTGCCATAAAACAGTATGGTGTGTTACACTGGCTGCGGCCTCATACATCTCATTTACTGCGTCTCTTGATTGCATCATTTTCTCTTGTGCTTGATTTAATATTGTGTTGTTTTGTTCGTCGTGGCCCCTAAATGTACAAAACCCACTGCTATTGTTGCCAATCAAGTGATTGACCCGGAAACAAAATTAAAAGTGACTAAGGACTACGAAGGTGGAAAATCAGTGATGGTTATTGCTTGCTAGTCAGGCATGTCCCATTCTACCATAGCTATAATCTTAAAGAATGAGAACAAAGTGACAGAGCTTGTGAGGCATGGAGAAACTTCTAGTGACCTGGATTGAAGACCGGATTCAGAAGTATTTCCTTTGCAGGACCATGATCATCACAGCCAAAGCAAAAAGTTTGAGATGTCAAAGGAAAAAGCTGGCCCTGACTATGGTTTTGAATTTACTGCGAGCTCTGCGTAGTTTAAACAATTCAAGAATTGTTATTCATTATAAAATGCAAAAGTGAATAGTGAGTCTGAGAGTGCTGATGTGAAAGCAGCTGAAGAATTTTTGGAAACCCTAGATAAGCCGATTGTGGGAGAAAATTACTTGTCAGAGCAAATATTCAGCATGGATGAAATCTCCCTATTCTGCAAACTGATGCCTGAAAGGACTTTCATATATAAGAAGGCCAACTCAATGCCAGATTTCAAGGTTTTTAAGGACAGAATAACAGTCTTGCTTGGAGGCAATGTTGCAGGCTTCAAATTGAAACTGTGATCTGACACAGTAAGAACCTTAGAACCTTCAAGCATATCAATTAGTACACACTGCAAGTACTACAGGATCAGTAAGAAGTCATGGGCTACCCAGCTCCTTTTCCATGATGCCCTCCTGAATTGCTATACCAGTGAAATGAAAAAGTACTATTGGGAAAATAACATACCTTTCAAGATTTTGCTTGTTGTTGATAACACTCCTGGACATACTTCTTTTATTGGTGATCTTCATCCCAATATTAAAATGGTATTTCTCTTTCCAAACACCACCTCTTTGATCTGACCAATGAATCAAAGAGTTATAGCAGCTTTTAAAGTCTATGACCTGAGAAGGACCTTTGCCTAGCTCTTGGTACAACTGAGGAAGATGCCGATGTAGTTCTGGACGAATTACAACATTCGTGACTGCATGAAGAACCTTGCTTGGGCTTGGGGTTATGTCGCCAAGGAGTGTATGAAAGGCATCTGGAAAAAAAGACATTCAAATGGCTTGTCTATGACATCAAAGGATTTTTCCAGGATGAGGAGGCTGCAAAAATCCACAAAGCTGTGGCTGAGATGGTAAACATCTTGAACCTGGGTATGGATGAGGATGCCACTGAGCAGCTCCCGGAGGTGGCTGCTGAGGAGTTAACGAAGGTGGAGTTGGTGGGACTAGAACAGAAATGCATAGCTGAAGCAGAGGCAAGAGAAAAGGAAACTGCAGTGCAAGAAAAAGCAGAACCCCGAAGAAGTGAAGGAGGTTTAGCAGAAGTTTTCAAAACCTCAACGAGCTCCTTAAAATGTTTGAAAACATAGACCCCAACAGCGAAAGAAGAATGTTCATGGTGCATTATCCTCTTATAAACAAATCTGTGATGAAAAAAAGAAACAAACCAAGAAAACCACAACGAAAATATTTCTCAAGAGTGACACCTCCGTAAGAAGAGCTTCAGGCAGGTCCATCGAGAAATATCCAAGAGAAGGCATTGTTACTGTGGGAAATGATAGCTTCATGCACATTATTGCCACTGAAGACCTGGTATGGAGGTAGAAGAAAGTGATGTTGAGATCCTGACCCTGTGCAAACCTAGGCTAATGTGCATGTATCTTGGTTTTTAACGAAAAAGTTTAAAACATGAAAAAGTTTAAGAGAATAAAGCTCATAGAAGAAGGATATAAAGAAAAAGATATTTTTGTACAGCTATACAATGTATTTGTGTTTTAAGCTATTACGAGAAAGTCAAAAGTTAAAAAAAATTAAAAGTAAAAAAGGTATAGTAAACTAAAATTAATTTATTATTGAAGAAATAAAGTTTATACATTTAGTGTAGCTTAAGTGTAGTCTTTATAAAGTCTATGGTTGTACAGCAATGTCCTTGGCCTTCACAGTCACTCGCCACCCACGCACTGACTCGCACAGAGCAACTTCCAGTCCTGCAAGCTCCATTCATGGTGAGTGCCCTATACAGGTGCACTGTTTGTACTGTATTTTTACTGTACCTTTTCTATGTTTAGCTATACGAATACTTACCAATGTGTTACAATTGCCTACAGTATTCAGGCCAGTAACATGCTACAGGTAGTCTAGGAACAATAAGCTGTCTATAGCGTATAGCCTGGGTGTGTCGTAGGCTGTGCCACCCATCTAGGTTTACATAAGTGCACTCTGTGATGTCCGTGCAATGACAAAATCACCTAATGACGCACTTCTTGGAATGTATTCCTGTCCTTAAATGGTGTATGACTGTATTTATCTTTTTTTTTCTGACTATAACCATCATTTATTTTTATCTGTAGAGAAGATAAAAAATACGGAGACACAAGGAGGAAATTAAAACCTTTGTAACTGAACTCTGTAGATCAAGGACAAGAAAACCTTTTCTGCTGAGGATCAGTAAGTCAATATTTTAGATTTGTAGGCCATATAATCTCTGTTGCAACTCCTTAGCCCTGTTGTATTGGAAAAAGAGCTACATGAATATGCATGGCTGTATTCTAGTAAAATTTTACAAAAAGAAACTATGGGTCAGATTTGACACCTTGGGCCATAGGTTGCTGGCACCTGCTCTGTAACTATGTCTGACACATTAATGAATTTCTTTTCTTTCTTTTTTTTCTATTTACACATGTATCTAATTTATTGTAAATACAAGTTACAATTCTTTCTTTTACTGGCTATTTCTATTATAAGTATCTGATGAATAACTTTAAACATACATGGTTTTGATTCCTGCTAATTCTGTAGGATGAGTGAAGAATAGCAATGTGAGTTTTCTCAGAGAATGCGCAGAACCAGGACAGGAAGGAGAAAAGCAGGCTAAGTGCTCATGGGGTTGTCATAATGGGCTGGGGTCCCTCTGCTCAGAGGCAAGGCACTGGCCCTGTCTTGCTGTCTGTTCCAGCGCCATGGCTAGCCTTCTGTCAGCTCTGAGGACAGCTCCACAGGGCTCTGTACATCCTGGTTTGGGATGCTTGCATGACTCTCCAAGATGGAGTTGGATTCTCCAGTACAGGAATATTTAGTCAGCAGGTCTGTTGCATGGTCACCATAGCATGGGGCATGCTGGGAGGTGGGCTTTCCCCCACCGTCATGACTGGCATTAAATCAGTCTCATAGCATGGAGCTTGGTCTATGTAGGTTTCTGAGGTTGACCATGGCTGAGCTGCTTCCCTAAATAACCTTCCCTTCTCTCTGGTCTTTGCTCAAATACCGCCTTCTCAGTAAAGCTACCCTTGATCATTCTACTTAAAATAGCCACACACCTTGGCACCCTTTGCTTCAAATTAAAACAATTTCTCCATCACTCTTATCAACATCTGACATGCTGGCTCTTTAGTTATTAGCTTGTTTCTTGTCTATCTCTCCACCACCAGAATATCAGCTCCATGAAAGCAGGATTTTTGTCTGTTCACTGTCAGACACAAACTAAGCTCTCAATAAACATTTGTTGCATGAAAGAATGAATGGGTCATATTATCAAACTGTTTATCAGATTCCTACTTCCTGGAATTATTTCCAAAAAAACTAAGAAAATTTATACTTTCACCCTCAGAGTATGAGCATGTTCTTACTACTACACTTTCATACTGTACTACAGGCTAAAACATTTTTTGGGGGGGGTGGTGGAGGGGAGTCAATTTACTTTAAATTGCTTTCCTTAGATTACTAAACACTCTTTTTCTTTAAATTGTTTCTTCATGCTCTCGGCCCATTTTGAACAAATTAATTTAAATGCTCAAAGTTTCGTTTTCTCGAAATACCTGCTCCCCTCAGTTTGACTAATGAGCTCCTCATCAGATTGGTTGGGAGGAAGAACACAGGTGTTCAGCTGCTGTGGAGGGTGGAGTTTCTTCTCTCCAGCTGAGAAAGGCCATTTTAGATCTGGCTATAAACGTTATGAATATTTTGGTTAACTTTATGTATATGTATTAAAAAGGGTGGGATTTGGGCACTTCTCCAGGACTTTCAAATGTGAAAACTACACTGGCTTCAATTTTTTACTCACAGGGTGCCTCTTAATGATCTGGACAAAATTTCCACTTCGCTTTCTAACTATTGACTGATGCCATATGTACGTGGTAACAGAACCATTATAGAATATGTCGGAAAAAATAAAATTGGTTGTTTAAGTGGTCACAGTCTTTCTCTAAGCATATTCAAGTTAAAATACAAATGCTATTTACATAAATCTATTCAAGTATTTCTCAAATACAGTCTCAATCCCCATCTGAATGTTCATTGCCAAACCAGACAGTGTATATACAATAACCACTTAAAAATGTATATTTTAAGGGTACACCTTTAACAGCATTGCAAATAACCTGTCAAAGATCTATCTGGATCAACATCGGAAACTCTGAAGGTGGACATTTCTGCCTCTACATTCATTTCACTGTATCTTAAGTTGGCGAAGTGCACTATTGGAGAATAGGGACATGGGTGGATGGGAATGAGAGCAGGTATTTATGTGGGTCTGCATATCTTACTCCCCGAAGTCTGCTTTATTTGAAGGCAAATCTCTTTTCTTTCTCTTGTTAATAGACATGCTCCTCTAACATAGACTTATACCTGAAGTTTGAAAATAGCATTATTAAAAAATATTTTTATTATAACAATGACTATCAAATTTCTATAACTCAGATAGCTATACATTTTTATAATAGCCTACTCACTCATCCATGTGCAAATTTCCGTGCCTGTAGAATTTTTTCTTAAAAATAATCAAATAAGGGTCTTTGCCTATAAATTATACATTATCATGTAATTAATTTAAATGATTTTGTCATATATCCTAGAATGTTAGTTGTTTCTTTCTCATTCTTTGTACATACCAGGAGATGCTTTTAGTCAAGCGCTAATGTGTATTTCTTTGTTTAACCACAAAATATTAATTTGGAAAGCTATTTCTAACCTGAGCATTACTGTTAAAGCGACTTGTACACATGCCAGTTTTTCTGCATGTTTTGACAAACGACACATTTCCTTTGATGCTTCCTTGTGGGTAACAGTGTGTGAGGATGTGGTGTTGGAAAAATTTATTACAGTTATTTTGTAGTTGATATTAAAAAATGTGATGTATTATACCAGGTGTCTGACCTTTAAAGATCTTAGGACCTAATTCATTACAACATAAAATTTACATATTACTCAACTTTGCTGCAGATCTTTTATGAACAAGTCATAGCGTGTGCGTGTGTGTGTCAGGACAGAGAGGAAAAAGTCAAGGCTCATGCAAGGAATTGAGGTCTGAACCCTAAGCTATGATCTATTTGTGGTGCTTTTGTGGATTTAAGGGAGAGCGAGGTAACCACCTAGTAATAAAATCGAGGAAGAAAAGGCATGGAGTGCAAAGTGGAAATTTTGTGAATTAGTGAAGCCCATCTTTTTATATTTCTAAGCTGGTCTCCCCTAATCTGTGGTGCAATAAAAACCACATCTATGAGAGACTGAGGAAAGACACAGCTCTAGAAAAGTATCTTTGAATAGTTAAGTCTGTGATACAGCCAACAAAATAATACATAATGACTGTTCATATCTGATTGAAAAATACAAGATGAGATTTTAAAATAAAAAATTATTATGAAATACATAGGAGAAAAAAATAAATGTACTTGAAATAGTATATCTAACAGTTTTTAAGAGAAACAAAATCTGTTGTACACTGTAGCAAATTACATCTGAACACTAAAACATTATGAGTTATTGGAAATCAGATAATGCTATTTTAAGGATATTCTATTGAAAATAACTGCTAGAATATCCTTTTCTTCATAATTTACTTTCATCTTATTTGGATTTTGGATCAAATAAATATTCATTAAATCTGAAAGTTTTACTTTAAAAAGTATATATACATGATGGTAGTAGGAATATTCATTTTTAAGGTCCTGGTCTTCTATAGTTTCATATCACTGAAAGATTTGATTGAGAATAATATCTTTCCCTGAGGCGATCATGGTGTTATGACAAAAAATAAGTCTAAATCTTTCTTTTTATAGAGACTATAAAATAATTTGAGTTAATGCAGATGGGTTATTAATATCAATATAATCCAAACACTATTTAAAGATTCGGTTTCCTATCAAAGATAATGTTTCCTTATTCTGCAGTTTAATTAGCAAGGAGGAAGCATTTTATCTGAAATACTGTTTTTCTAAATTAGTTTGCTGGAAGGTATAGGAATATGCTTGAAGGTTTTTTTAATTTTACTAATTTTTAATAAATGTGTGGAGACAACTAAAACAGGACAAAATTTAAAAAGCTGTAATTATCTTAAGGTGAGTCGCTTCTAGCAAACCACTCAGACTAATGGCATATCAAGAGCAAGTGCTGTGTATTCGCAGTAGAGGGCGCTGTCTTCCAGTTCTACCACAAGTTAAAACAGAAGGTCACTCAGTCTATTGATAAATCACACTGCCGTGATTCCTAACTGACAGCTCAAACTAACATCAAGCTGGATGAGGGAGAACAAAAGGCCATCAAGCAGCCATTTTCTTGACACTTTTATTCAATCACCAGCAGATTGCTTACGACAGCAATAGCAGCTGTTTTGTCTTCATCTTTCCACATTTGATAAAAGGTGTCAACTCAAATTTTTGTAAATAATTCACTTACCCCTACTGCACACACCAGCACTGTTCAGCATATGTATTTTGTGTGAGCAGATCACTGAGGCAGGTCAGAGCTCAATGACATCAACTGAAGGTCATCTGTGATCTAAAAGGAAGCTTCGATAAAGCTATACAGTTCT
Organism: Rousettus aegyptiacus; assembly: GCF_014176215.1. NCBI lineage: Eukaryota > Metazoa > Chordata > Mammalia > Chiroptera > Pteropodidae > Rousettus > Rousettus aegyptiacus. The sequence goes on from NW_023416286.1 coordinate 75,865,977, forward strand.
TCAAGGTCAGTGATAAGAACTACGTGTAGATATTTGTGATGGGAAGAAAAGGTTAAACAATAGGGAGAAAAAGTATGAAAATGCTTCCTTAATGTACGAGTGCTTTTCTTTGTTTAAGAAACCTCATTCATAGCTCCTTGGTCAATTATCAATGTAGGGTGTTTGTAAACCCACCTGAGAGATTAAATATCTAAATTGTTCTTTCAAAAGTTTGAAAAAAATATTATTTGTAGCATGCTATTCATCATGACTGTGCAGCAGCGAAGGCTGTGATTCGTTTCTATGTTCTTTTTAAAAGAATCATAAAAAGAGTGTCAAAAATTAATACAGTTAGATAGAATTTCATTTATCTCGTTCATTTAAAATTCTTCCCTGAAATGCATTTAGGCTCGAGAGCTGAGAAAAAAAATAGAGAAGGAAGGTGTTTTATATCATAAGAGCTTCATTTGCTTTAAGGGCTTAGAGAAACTAATAGAGAAATCCTTGAATTATTGCAATAAGATACTCTATCTGGTGTTGGCAGTTGCTAAAAGTGCTGAGATTAAAAATGATACATCCTTCAATGCTGGATTGTTTTTTTCAGTTACATTAGTCACAAAATAAATCTAAACAACAAATAGTCACTATTTGGTTTATATTTTCTAATAGGAGAAGTCCATGTGCTTTTGAGATCCTGTCTTAGACCCAGTGTGGGGGGATTTATTACCTGTAATTGATGTGCGTGGGGATCAAAGAGCTGCTTCCTTACATTTTCTCCTATTCTTTTTACCTCAGAAATCAGGGGCTATAACTCTTGCAGTCCCGTTGGAATAGGTGTAGAAGAATGAAATGAACCTGGGCAAGGTACCGCCACGGTAATACAGGGCATTAAAAACATTGAAAAAATCCAAATAGGTAATCCCATTTCTGGTTAAAAGTTAATTCCCACTAGAGGAATGAATATTTTCACAATTTAAAGGTTAATAAAGTAGGGGACAAACTAAGATTTGGAATAATGTTTTCCTCTTCTGAATTTAAAAGCATAATGTTACTTTTCCATGTTCTCACTATTGTACATTTGCATATTCTGCCACTTAGCACATGTTACTTTGTATTGTAAGTTGTCTTCTCATGTACATTTTTTTTTTGTTTTCTCAACTGGATTGTGGAACCACAAGGGCGAGAACCATCTCGTAATAATTGTATAACATTGATACTTTTACATTTTTATTAAGCAAATAAAGCACTCGCTATCTTATTTGATCTTCAAAATTATCCTGTAAGGTAGTCAGATCAGAGATTATTATCTCCATATTGTAGATGAGGAAACTTAGGTTCAGAAACACACACGATAACTACACGCATGCTAGCAGAGGCGGTGCCCGAGTCTAGCTCTTTGGCGTGTCATCCAGTGCTCTTTCATATAACCTTAATATAAGCATACGAACACAAAGCCATCTAGCTCGGGATCTCAGAATGGAGAGCAGTACTGGCACGTAGCAGACAGTCAATATACTGTTAAATAAAGAAATGATAACCTCATGCGTTTAACCCGGAGACATGTAGAGGTACTCGAAAGTGTTTGGTATTTTTATCAATAACAATGATTTAGGCACTAGATCAATGCTAAAGCAAATATATTTTGTGGGCAAGAAAACTAAGAGAAGTGCAAAGTCTGGTCTGGAGAAGCCATCATTCTAGACAGGGTCCATCTGTGTTTTCATGATAAAGAGTTAATTTCCTTGACAGTAAAATGTGGATAATAATCACAGCTTTATTATCTCACCAGATTGTTGTGCAGATCAAAAGACACACTGTATATGAAAGCGTTTTGTAAGCTGTGAAGTGCCACGTATACATGTGAAGTGCCATGTATATACGTGAACTGCTTTATTACGATAAAGGCAGTGTATGATGACTACCAGCTGAGGGCGATAGTGAGTTCAGAGGGGAGAAGAAGCTCTACCCGGAGGAATGTGGGAAATTCTGAAAGAATGGTAAAGGCATTTCAAGAAGACAGGGAAATCCAAGCCCAAAGTTAGAGGTAAAAATGAACAAGATGTGTTTAAAGGAAAATGAATAGCTTGATAGGAATGTTTCTAGGAGGGAGCAAAAGGTTTGAAAAGGTATGTTGGGATGTATTTGGGGGCACTTTGCTATCTTGGTACCAAGTGGGAGAATCCGATCTCAAATGGAAACATGTGGCTTATTGTGAGAAAGGTGATTACTTTTCATTTAGCTAATAGCATATGGGGAAATCTGAGCTAACTTTAAGGGAGCTAACCAAATTCTTCACGAAAAAAATGACTCTCATGCACAAATTTGTAATTATTATGAGAAAAGGTTCTCCAGACATTGTACAATAGTAATTGCTTTCCTTATGGGTGCATGCTATATGTCTCACTTTATTCTAAGTCAATTATTTACATTAACTCATTTAAGTTTCATAATCGAGGAAACTGTTACTATCGAATAATGAGATAAATGATAACCTAGAAAGGTTAAATAACTTATCCCAGGTCACATTACTGTGAACCTGGAGAGCTGGATTCAACCTCAGACAACCTGGTCGCAGAGCCTTGCTTCGCTGTTATGGTCCTGATGTGTTAAATCTAGAAGTACATCGACAAGTAGTAATATTAGGTATATTCATTTTATGAAAATTTATTGATGTATCCATTTTGTGTATGTCACACTTTAATAATGAGTTAATTTAGTGATACAATAAAGTAAGTGTTTGATGTACCTATAGAATAAAAGATTGGAAAGATAGACAAACTGTTAACTTACCTTTGATTATGAGGCATGTGAATAATTTTAATTTTCTTTGAGTTAGCTGTATTTTCTAGATTTTTAGTAATTATCCTGTAAAACTTTTGTAATAAAAAATATTGTTTTAAGCAAACAGAAAATTGCTGGTGAGGAAGAGATGAAACTAACATTAACTAGCAACTACTGTGAGTAGTATCACATTTATTATTTATGTAATTATCCAAACAACCATTTGAAGAGTTTTTGTACTATTTGTTGCCACTTGAGCATAATCCAAGTTTCAGAGTGGTAAAAATTGGCCTGAGTCACATACAACACTTAACACATGATTATAAGAGACAGAATTAGAATCCAGGACTAATATTAAAAACCCAGGAAAAAATAAAGGAGAGAATTCAGGGATGGAAAAAGAAATCTAGAAGGTAAGTTCTAATTTGTTGTAGTAAGACGATTAAGAGTCACAGAAATCATCTTGAAAAATTGCTAAATAGAAAGTAAAAAATAAGATTTTCTATTACGTGAAAGCTAGTATTGTTTGAAACTTAATCAGCAGCCTGTGGATTCTTTAATGTAGCTTATTGGAATAGCTTACAGCTCAGTTTTTGACTCAGCCCTGGATGGCTTGTCCAAACAAAACTGAATAAACCATTAAATTTTGTGCATGACCCTAGGAAGTGTGATTCAAAGATATTGTTTATTCTGTATAAAGTTCGTTTGTTTTGGCTTTCATTTTGCTTTGTTTCAACCACTATCCCCACCACATTCTCAGTCCGCCCTTTTTCTAACAATGATGCCTCAATGTTCTGGATGCCTCATTTTATAGTAACTAATGACATTGGACATGAAGCAATTTGTGTAACTGCCAAATTTGGAAGAACTAACATGACCAAAAGCAGCTAAAGATTTTAATTATTTTCTGCAGAATTGGGCAAAGAAATTAAGAAAGAGACAATGGGCTCTGGTGAGTAGAATAAAAGAGGAAAACCATTAAGTTCTTTAGTTTTAAGATAGATAAAAACAGAAACCCTTGGCATGTGACCTTGGCTAAATTACTTGAACTTTTTTCCTGTGTGAATCAAGTGTAACACGGCATAAAAAGACATCTCCAGACAACACAGACACTATATAGGACTTGACGTGGTTTGAATAAAAAAGTTATGACTTTATTATTCAGGTTGGGATGAAAAGATGAATACAGTTCTCTGCAAAAAATGTTTGAAAGGTTCATCCTATTTTTTTCTCCTATAATTTTTCTCTTCTTTTCAGGTAGCTATTTCACAGTTTATTGCTGAATTCAAAGGAACTTGCGAAGTTGGCTATAACCACAATAATAATAACAGTTATAATAGACACTGATATTTTTATTTCAGTAGATAAGGACACAGAAGGGAAATATTTTGTTTGTTTTAAATATATGTATTTATATTTTCCCCCCTCTTTGGTTCCCCTCCCCAACTTTCACCCCTGACCTGTGGATGTTACTGTTTCTCCTTAAGAGCTGGATCTCTGAAGGTGGGGAGTCTCCTCCAGCACACTCTCAGAGTGCACTAGACAGCCTGATGTATCCGAGCTATGGTCCGTGACTCCACCTGGGGTGCGAACCCAGGACCTCCTGCGTGTAAGGCAGACATGCTAACCACTACACTATGGAGCCACTACTCCTCTGCCACCCCTTCTTGATATTTTTTTCACGTTGGAAAGCAAGTAGTTCTGCAGATGTGGCATTGTGTTTTCTATTTTTATATATACCAGAATTTGTTGTTTTCTTACTGGTAACTTTGAAATTACTGATTCTGGGAAAACACAGGGCAAATTCAGGGAAACGTAACTTCTAAGGTTGATATTAACTCCTAGAGAATTCCAGACTATATTGTTAAACAAATGGGTTTTGAGTAATCTAAAAACAGATGGTTTTTGGTAATTCTTTAGAAATCAACAGGACTACCTAAGAGTTAATTATATCAAACAAATGTTTTAGCAAAACATAAGAGTTTCCCAAGATATTAAAATACTCCTTTCTTAATGAGCTTTCATTGATAGCCCTATTTAAAATGGTAGCCTTTCTTAATGTTTTTGTATTTTCCACATGTGCTTCGTTTTTCTCCCTAGCATTTACCATCATCTAATATACTATTTTGTTACATATTTTGTGCATTCTACTAGTATATAAGCTCCATGGGAAAAGGTTTCCCATTTCTTTCCACCACCCAATTCTTTTACCTGCTGTATCTTTGGCACCTAGGGTAAACCATGGTACATACTAAATGCTGAAAGAAGAAATATCTTTGTGAAGATGCTGAAATACAGACTGAATAATAATATTGATATTTGGATTGGATTGTTAGAACCAACGTCTTGATGATAACCTCAAGGACGCTCTCCGGTGTACTTAGTACTTCAGGGCTCTGAGCAGTAGTTCTTAAATTCTACTGTGCATCAGAATAACCGAAATAGCTTGTTAAACATGGAGTGTTTTGGGCTGCACTTTTAGAGCTTCTAATCCAGTAGGTCTGGCATAAAACCCAAGGATGTGTATTTCTAATAAGGTCTCAGTTGATGCTGATGCTGTAGGTCTGGGAGCACACCTTGAGAACCACACATAGGCTGTGTTCTGCACTCTGGGACCTGGCCACGGAGGTGAGTGGAGGATGAAATCCATGGCTGCCTTGGCTGGCAGTCACATAAAGAATCCCTGCAATCCTACTTTGAGGACTTAAGACTCTTGTGTTTTAAGTATGGAAAATGACACTAAACTCGTCGTTGATGTACTTCACTATCCCTTTTCAAATGCACAAAATAAGCTCAATGAGGAAAACGTGAGGGGAAACAGGCTTTGGTTGATGTTCTCTTTGGTAACTCTGCTACCATTTCTCACTGAAGAGAAAGGAAGAATGTCAATGGCTCTCGAGTTGGGAGACTTGGATTCTAGACCATGTGTTGTTGACAATAACCAATTGTGTGGTCTTAAACAAGTCACTTAATCTCTTGGATTCTGTCTCCTCATTTGTAAAATGAGAATGTCAGGCTAGATGATGTTTGAGATCTTTTCATGCTCTAAAATTCATTTTGCATGATTCTCAGTCAGAGGAAGCATTTATATCACAATGGCAAATTTATCTTTGTGGCAATTAAATTGCTTTGAAACATTCTTTATTGTTGAAGGAAGATCTTAGTGATCCAAATTTTCTCTGAAATTGAATGCAAAGTCTCTACAGTACCTAGCACACAGTATTTAATGATATCCTATCCTTTCCCGTTCCTATTCTTTATCCCTAATGCTAATGATTCTTTGATAAAATTTAAGTAGCTTGTTTATAGTTCAGATTAGAAAATCTGTCATTTTTTTAGAAAACGTAATAAAAACTTAGACCCATTTTTGGTATTTATAATGCCATTACATGCTCTTGTTGTTTGTGTGTTTTGCCACCAGGTAGCAGAATTACTCTTGTTATAATCTTTTTATGACTTAGGTGGGTTTACTTTTTGGAATTTTTTGATGGAGAAATGTGGGAGAGAAAGTCCTCCTTACCTCATTATCTCAGGATAATTGGTACTGGAGAAAAAGCCTTCTTCAAGTGAATCCACTTAAAAATGCTGGTCAAAATGTGATCAGAAAAAATGGCTTGAGTGGACTCTATCTTGATAAATTAAATTAAGAGTTATAAAAATATGTTCAATTGCTCTTATATTTAACCAAATTTAGATTTCATTTTCAACGATGTGCCAAGAAATGAATCAATTTTCTTTTCTTTTTTTTTTCTTTTGAGCGGAATCCAATTTGCATTCTGCTAGTCAGCTCTGTCTCCTAGAGGAAGAGTTGCTCTCTTGGCTTGTTTGCATAGACAATCACAAAAGAAATCATTTTTATAAAATTATTCAAGGACTTTATCACCTGATGCAAGGGCATCCCTTAATTCTTTGACACAAATCAATCTCTTCCCAAACACTTATTGTGTCATTACCCCTGTCGATGTTGCTCTTCTTTGATTGACTAGTTTTGTTGACTAGTTTAATTCTTTGATTATTTTGATTATTGGCTTTGCATGTCCTATAAACAGTCTTACGACAGCACTTCCTTTGACTTCATAGAATCCTGACATTTTGGTAAGATTTGCAATTTCATTTTATTGTTGTTTACAAAAGCATGTTAACCTGAAATATCGGTATAGACGTTAGCAATAAGGAAAAAGCTTTCTCTATGAGAAGCTTTATTTATGTTGTATTTAAACAATCAGCCTAAAATCAATGTGTGTGTTTGTGTGTGCTGTCAAATAAAATATACAGGCTTTTAACATTTCTTTGTTTCATAGTTTAAAAGCATTTTCAAATTTGGTTTTGTTTCCGTTTATCAATAGCATACGAAAAGCCCATATCAATGAGATTTGCTATAAACATACTACAAAAAAAACTATCCTCAAAATTATTCGTTCTCAGAATTTGCAGTTTATGTGGGTATTAGCTGGTATAGAGTGAGCTTGACTAAGGAGGAGGGATTTTTGAATGAGGATTAGTTTTATAAGAGATCAATTCAAAAGGAAATTTTTTGAAGGGTATGATATATTTTCTTTCTATGAAGCAAACCTCAGCACTGTCTGGATTCTAATCCTGGTTCTGCTCCATACTAACTGTGTTATCTTGGACAATTTACTTAATTTTTCAGCGTGTTGTTTCTTCATTTGTAAAGTGGGGATGGCAGTAACACTCAAGTCACTGGTTTTTGTGAAGACTGAATGAAATAGCCTAGCACATGTGGAGTGTTAGCTTTTTTGTTGTTAGCTTTTTTTGCTGTTATTATTAAGAGAAAAAAATACCTCTGATTATAATTTAAGGGCTGATGAATTGGGCAGAGAGAGTGGGAAAAAATATGGATTTGGAAGAAGAGATAGAGTTTATCCCTAGTTCTCCAGTCAAATAAATCAAGGAAGCCGATAGAACCAACATCTTACTTTATTTAATGAATATTTGTACAGTGCCAGACTCTTTCCAAGAACTTAACAAATACTAACTCATTTAATTCTCATATGAACCCTAAGAGATAGACATCATTATCTCCATTTTATAGTTGAGGAAATCCAGACACAGAGAGGTTATGTAACTTCTCCAAGGTCACACAGCTAGCAAGTGATACAACTGGGATTCAGATGCAAGAGTCTGGCTGCAGAGTCTGTGGTCTTAAAGCTGTGGTGCTTTTCTACTAAAGGGAGCAGCATAAAGAAGGCCTGGCTGAGGTGGTACCTGGTCCTGAATATAGATATTTAATTTATGTGCTGTGTTTTGAGGATTTGACTTTATTCTTTCCTTCTGAACCTAAAGATTTGAAGTAGTCCTTTTGTGTGTGTCTGTTCTGTCTTTTGTTCTTCCCTTCATCTAGCTTATTCCAGGATGGAAAAGAGATTCCATGAAAGTTAACAATAGGCTTCTGGGGAATCACTTCACCAAGACGTGGAGCCGTTCTGGGCTTGCTGACTTCTCCTTCTCCCCTATATGGGAGTGCGGGCTGGATCAGGATCACTATATCAGGTTGTTTTTGCTCTTCAGCAATAAGATTTTTTATTGCTAACTTCAAGAATATGAGATGAGTGAAAAATTAAGTTTTATATCCAACTCTGTCCTGTACAAAGGAAAACACACCATGCTAAAAAATTTTTCATACTAAAAATGTGCTCACACAAGGCAAAGGATGATGTTTATAAATCTAATTGAATTGAATTCCACTTTTGTACCTCTTTTGAGGGCATAGTTCAGGCACGAGGAGTACACTGGTCTGACATACTGTAGTGTGGGTCAGCATTATAGGTAATTGTCCATTTTCGCCCTAAGATTATGACTTACAATAAACTTAGCTGAAGCGCTGAAATGCTCAGCCACATAAAACTGCAATTGTCACAAGCAGGCCGGTCAACATGTGCAGCGATGCTCAGTATTTGGAATTATGTGTTTTTATTTGGTTTTGTTTGTATCTCAGCTGAAGCAGCTCTCTTTGATCCAACAAAGATAAGGTGGTTTTTTATTAAAAATTTAACACATATCTCATCGTAATATTTACTTGAATGTGGTAAATCAAGAAATTCTTTTTTTTTTCTGAATGAGATATGTTGGTAAGATAAACTCAATGCTATAAGATAAATATTAACTTCATAATGAAAACTACAAAATGCCTTGTCTGGTTCACTGGATCTGTATCTGTATTTCTCTAAGGAGATAGAAGCTGTTCTTGCTTCTTGCTCTACCTTGTGTGAGAGGTAATGATTTAGATTTTAATCCTTAATTATCTGTCCTAGCTCCCTTTATAGTGACATCTTATCCCGTGTGTTCTTCAGCTTCTAATTTAAAAAATATTGAATAGGTTTGTTCATGCAAAAGACTAGCTGATTCGGGAGTTAGAAAAGTACAACCAGGCACTTTTATACACAAGCGTCCATGGAGGAAATGCAAACTTTAGTAGGCTAAATTTGTTAGTGATTTAGAAAATTTTGAAGTTAAAAACAATCTTATAAAAACTCTGGTGAATGCAACCTAAAATCCAATTAGGAAATGTTTGAGTGGAGTTCAAAGGTCACCTGTTATAGTTTTGATAAAGTTACTGCTCTAGAAAGAACATAGATATACTACTTTTTTACAACAGTGATTGTCCATGTAGGGGTACCTTCACGCAGTGGCACCAGTCATGAATCCTGTAAGTGACCTATTAATAACTGCTATATGAATGAAATGTGCTGCCTAGAAAATGAGGTTGCCTGGCTCTCATAAAATATCATTTTCTTTTCATAATTTATGGGATGTGTTGTCCGAGTAGATGAAGTATTTCATGTTGGTCAGTTTGGGCTCTTACATGCCCAACATGATGTGGAATATTTTTAATGGTTGACTGATAAAACATTGTTTCCTGAAACAGCCTTTTTTTTTTTTTTTTTTTTGATTACAAACATCAAGGCTACCAACACAATTTCTTACTCGGTTTATCTTTTGAGCAGTTATAAATACTATCAGAAACCTAAATAAAGCAAACAACTTTGTTTTTATTATGTGCTATTTAACCTATGAAAAATGTAGAATTAAAGATCTGGTTCTTACTTTCAAGAGGCTGATAGTCTTGGAAGCAAAAGATGAATTATCTATAAAAATGATGTTAATCAAACAGCTTCACCAATTTTCTTATACTTAACATATGTAGAAGATCATAGTCAGAGATAAATAAATTTTTAATCTTCCCTCAAGGCTCATGCATGCTGAGTTACTAGCAAGAAATGTGGGATATAAAGAGTAGAGGTGAAATGCTTTTAGCATTTAGAGATTATCCAATGTGTACAATAGAAGATAGAAAGTTTTTGTTTTTTAAAAAATAACTTGTGTATTTTCAAAATGTATGGGTGCTCAAATGATATCCCTTCTTTAAGATTTGCAAGGTGCTTTACAAAATGAGTCATACATTCAAGTTCATAAATAACCCGTGTAAAAAAATGTTGCCAAAATTTTATTTTACATTTTACATGTGTTTGGCCTTGGTCTCCTTTGACACGTACCATGTTCTCACTGTCTAGGCTATTTATTTGCTTCTCCTTCTGTGGCAGGGCAAATATCAACAAGTCTTGTTATGCTTTTCCATCCTAGTCCTATAGGAGTTATGACAAGAGTGGGTGAGGGTCTCAGACAGAATAAGATACCGAGGACACTTATTGTATTTGTGCTGGATTTTCGGTGGGGACAGAAAATGAAGGAATTTAGGCTTACAGATAAGGCTACAGATTGGTGACTGGGAATGTTAGGAGGTGGCTGGGTGCACTCACATTATGATGTGGCGACCCTCATACTGCAAACCATCCTTTATTGTGGTTTATGTTTATGTTTCTGCCTTCCCTACCATAGTCTGAGCTTTTCTCAGGAAAAACATATTTGTCATTTTGTAGGTCAAAAAAAAAAAAAAAAAAAAAGGTCTGATATCAGCAATTTCAAGTGGTTCAAATGGAATATAACACATTGCTTGAGCTGGAGACAGATTGAATTTTTTCCACATCTTGGTCCCCCTTCTCCTCAGCAGCGTGACCTTGGGCAAGTCTCTTAATGTGGATGAACCTTATTTTCTACATTTGCAAAATGGGGCAAAACATATACTTCCTCATAAGGCTGCTGGGAATATTAAATTATTAATAAGTAGTGCATTTGTATTTGTGCCTGGCATATAATAAATACACTCTAAGTGGTGTCTATGGTGTTTCTTATTTATTGTTTCCATCTCTGAGTCTAGTACCATCCATGCTTGGACTAGGCACTCAATAATGATTATTGAATACCAAATAACTAAGTTGAAGACTACAGTCCCAGATCAAATGGCCCAGAGAACCACCTAAGAGTTACTCATCTCAGAGTAAACTCTGAGAATTCTAGTCTGCGGGAGCTCCACTTCAAACAGGGATTCTCATGAAAAGCAAATCAAAAGTGAATTTGAAGGAGAGGCAAAATACATTGTTTCTTATTAGGCCTGTTGTTGGATTTTCATTAAGCATCTTGCCTGATTCTTATTAGAACTGCCCTTGTTTTGTTTAGGTCCTGGTCATTTAGGGTCAGTGCTCACGTGCTGTATAATGATGTCATTATTTGACTTTATTACATACATGATGTAGGTAATGATTCAGGGTTTATTCCCCAAAATAATCCTAAGCACCTAATGCTGATTGGTTTAATGATACAAAAACTAATTTGGAAAGAATGGAAGGTTTCCTGGGGCACAGCTGATGATGTGAATGTGAAAAGACTTCATTTCCCATATTTAAGGAATGGAAACAACATGCAATTACGTGTTCTTCGATGAGGTGTTTTCTTTGAAATGGTAGAACTTGGAAACTTTCCATATGAAAAAGGTGGAAAAATTTAAGTAACTGTGCCAAGATCAGTTTTCCTTTTCTTATTTCCTTTATTATTGTTATATTTATTCTTGGCTATAAACATAAGCTTTCTCATTTTTTTTTCTCATTCTTTTAATATGAAAACCTAATGGGGAGACTGATGAGATTGGCCAAGTCTGTGAGATTAAAATGAACTTTGTAATTTTGTTTATCAGCTTGGGGTCAATGACAAAGAAATTCTGTAAGTTATAAATGTAAATATGAACATGAATCCCATGTGCCGAATTCATTCATGCAGAAGGCAGGCTGTTCCCACTCCTTGCCACCACCCACCTCCTACCAGTAAACAATCGGCTAGTCAAATAAGCCACCTTGGGTTCTTTGTGTCAGTTTTGCTTGGCCCCCTGCAGCGCTTATCCAAGCTCTTTAAGAGAGATTTGTGCTTGGGCCTGATCTTCTTGATACATTAAGAAAGATGAAAAAACTGGCTATTTCTTCCTTTTAATGATTTTCGGGACGGACTAGAAGACACAGGAGTGGCCCCAGTCACTCATCATAGATATCATTTCAAGTACCAACTTCACTGACTTTTTAAACTGGCCTTGATTAGGTAAGTAAATTACCCATTATTTCTATTATTTTGATTTTCTGAATCACCCTTATCTCACAATGTCTGGTTTGCACCCACTCATTTATCCACTGCTTGCAGTTACATACTCTGTCTGTCTTACTGGATGTTGTTTTATTCTCATCATTTCTTTGCTCTTATTGATGCTTGAATTTCTTTCCTCATAGATATTTTCCCCGTCAAAGTTATTTTTATACCCAGAAGGGGAGATCGTAAATATGGCACTTACATATAAGGACATGAGTTCAGTTTCTTTTATTCACTTCTTTTCCTCCTCGAGGAGATGCTATCTACACCGTCTTTCTTCTGCCCTTTACCAGACACCAAAATAGCCTGTTCCCAAAACTTTATCAATTCCCTCCTCACTGGTTGTTAAGCTTGCCATTTTCTCTTTGTGCCCAGTTTCTATATCTGTTCTAAAATCCTATGGGGCAAAGACCAAAGAGAAAAGTGAGCCTAAGGAAGAGAAAGGAGAACAGAGTCTGAGGAGCTGAGTTCAAGTCCTGACCTTGCTGATTTACTGGGTGTCCTTGGACCAGTCCTGACTACTCATTGCTCAAGGTCCTCACATATAAAACAAGGGGCTCAAAATGTAACATCTGGGGTCATTGCCATTGGAAATTACATTTCTCACCTATGAAATGGCCACACTAATAGGGTTGGCCTTATAGAACATAGGATTAAATCAGAATACATTTTATATATATATGTCATGGAGTGAGAGCTCACAAACTCAATAATAGTAAAACCCTCCAATAGAGCTAGTTGGATATATTCCCCTGTCCAGCCGCTCTTCTCAACTAAAATGCTTTTCTTCTATGGGAGAGAGCGAGGGAGAACTAAGTAGGGCTCTCTGTGGGAAGGATGGGGGAAGAGTTCTCAGGAAGGTTCTTAAAACGGTAAGTCCCTGGGTCCCTCATATTCTTCTAGGCCAATCGGCCTTGGATCAACAAAACAGCTTCCAACTAAGGAACAGAGTCCTTGAGTCACGCACAGCCACATGTCCTGGGAGTTCCAACCAGCCAGAGTTCACAGAGAGGAACTGATGTGTAAGGCAAGATGGACAACTCCCAGACAGCAGCCAACAGCAGCTAGAATGCGATTGGATCTGAATTATGCAGTCCAATCCTGGAATGACCAGCAAACTGTGCGGGCTCATCCCGGTCACTTGGTTGACCTCACAATAATACAACCCTGCATTTTGTAAGTTTCAAGTTTTAGGCCCCATTTATCATAGTTACTTTATTTCTAGATGAAACATTTATTAACAGAGAGAGTTGTTACAAACCCCCCAGATCCCAGGCCCTAAGCATGGGTACCCTTTACCTTCTTGTTGCCAATGCCTAGCTTCTCAGATTTAGAATCACTCAAGACTATTTTGGTTTCAAGTAATACAAGTCTAACTCACAGTGGCTTAAACCTTAAAAAGGATTTGTTAGCTCAAATATTTGAAAAGTCAGGCCTAACTGCCTGCAGGAAATCAAAAAATGTCAATTAGGTCTTGGTCTTTTTCTCATTCTCCATCACATCTCTTAGCCAACTTCACTCTTCTCTGTTGATTAAGCCCCCCAGACAAGCCCTTGTCCTGTGGCCTAGGTAAATCCAGTGCTTCACTCTACTGGCTTCGAATCTAGAAAATATAGAACTTTTTTTTTCAAAATTGTGTTTCATTCGACTGACTAAGGTCACACAATTTTTTCCCACTTGATCAATTTGTCCAAGGGGATGAAATATATTGATCATTTAGTCTAGTCACTGTCCCACTCCTGGTTTGGGGTCAGTCCTGACTGAACCAGATAGGCTAAGTAGGGATAGGACATTATTCCAAAAGGAAAGAAGACTCTTTTTTCTTTTTTTAACCACAGTCTTCTGCAGAAAGGGAGAAGAATGCTGGACAGGCAAAAACAACTGAGGCCCATCACAGATCTCTCTATTGGAATTTGGAACTTAAAAAAAAAGAACAAAATACTTTCAATTGTTTAGTTGAGTATTTGGAATGCATCCTAGTTTCTAGGTTGAATGCCCTCTATGTGCATTTAAATGCTGGCATTTAAAAAGATAATTATAAACATGGAAACATGCTTATGGTATAATAATAGGTAGAAAAATGTACAATACAAATTTTATGTTCATAGTGGTCACAGCTACACGAAGTCTGAAAGGGAAGTTTAAAATATGAAAATAGTTCAGATTAGAATGTTTATGCATTCTTTTCCCTTTAAAAAATATCTTTATCTACATGGTTTTCAAAAACAGAAAAGAGAAAGCCCAATGAATGAATGAAAGTTGACCTCATTAGGTAGGAATGTGTGTATGCGGTTCATCCTGACAACATGACAACTGCTTTAGCATATTAGCAGTAGCTTTGAGAGAGATTCCCATGTCCTTCATAGCATGGTGCCTGGGTCAAATGTGCCACTTTCTCTTTTCCTGAAGACTGGCCCTGCATCTCACTGATTTTATACATTACCAAGATATTACACTTTTATTCAATCTTACTAGATATTAATCCTTCACATTTTCTAACCTTGATATCCCTCACTTTGATTCCTGTTTCTTTTTTCTCATAGCATAGAATTAAATTATCCAATCTCTTCCCTCTACCCTTGCTTCAAGGTTGCACTACTCAGTTATCAGTCCTGTGTTAGGGACAGTCGGACAGGCAACACAGGATCAGAAGGGCGCCCCAGCCATGCTACCAGGTTCCCAGGCTCTCTACATTTTTCTATTGTGCTTTCCTAATTTAAGAGTTATGCTTGAAAACCTGCTTATTATTATTTTTTGATTAATTGACTATTTTTTTATTTAGGGTTTCTGATATTATCCATTTTAAAGAAAAGATAGTTCAAGTCAACTGATTTTTATGAGTAAGCTATTCTAGTATTTAAAAATTAAATCACTAGGATATTTTTCTTTATTTTTAAGTTAATTTTGTGATGTAATCTGTGCTTTTGTCTTTCTGTTCTCTCTTTGGTAGAGGGGAAGAAGGGTGTAATATTGTTATTTATGGAGGAGTTTTTAACATTTGTAGCTCAATCTAATATTTGTAAGGTCTAATCATAGTACCATAGGTGGTAGCTCCATAAATGGCATTTTTTAAAAATATTTTATTTTTTTATTTTCACCCCACCCTATTACCCCTCCCTTCTGGTAACCAATAATCTTAAATGGCATTTGTCATAGCGATGCGGTAGGGCTTAAATAAAATTTAAGAAGATAAAAGGTCTACTTTGCAGTTTCAATACACAAAGCCTCTATATAGTTCAATCCAAGTTAGATAGGACAGTTCACCTTGGCTCTAGGCCATAATGAGTCAGTGTTCATTGGTAAGAAGCTCTTAGCAAATTGGAGGGGGAAGGGGCTATCTTTAAAAGAGAGGAGATATATGCAGTCTTGGATGAAAACCTTGAGGGCAGATGAGATATTCCTCATCATACCTAA
Organism: Rousettus aegyptiacus; assembly: GCF_014176215.1. Lineage (NCBI taxonomy): Eukaryota > Metazoa > Chordata > Mammalia > Chiroptera > Pteropodidae > Rousettus > Rousettus aegyptiacus. The sequence goes on from NW_023416286.1 coordinate 75,881,640, forward strand.
AGCTATAGAGTTCTCTAAAACTTTCTCACTCCAGCAATATCAGGGTCAAAGGAATTTTAGGGATCACTTAAGTACATTTATACTGAAGAAATGACAGGGGGAGGTGAAACTTTTATGGTTCTTGAACTCACAAATTTATTAGATTGAATTAACACAAAAGTAGTGAATGAAATATAATTAGTAACTCTGTGTGGTTTAGAAAAAAATTATGCTTAAATTGAGCATTTGCAGACAGAAAGACTGAGACCTTTTCACTGTTAGCATGTCAGCCTCAAGATGGAAATGAGCTGAGCTGTCCAGCATGAGATGAAGGGAAGTGTGCCAGATAAAAAAGTGAGGGCAGAACTTGGACAAAAAAAGAACCAGATTCAGGACAAAGATACAACCTGAGTGTCTGCTGGCTAGTGCTTCACAAGTTCCCCAGGAACGAAGGGTTGGTCATTAATATCAAACTCACATTACAGTGATGCTTGAGCTAGCTCGCAGTTGTTTACACACTTAGATTCACTGTCAGGTAAACTCTTTGTGGGCTTTTGTTCTAAATGACTTTATAGATTTTTTTTTAAGGTTCTATTTTGAAAGAAGTATACTCTTTGGATAAACTCAAGCCACATTTGCACTTAATATTCAGGTATATGCTCAGTCTACACTCTTCTGTCTCCTCGGAGGAGTTCTGAATCTATTGATAAATGTCAGTGTTCAGAGGTTAAAGTCAAGAGTGAAACCAAAGATTGAGTGAAACCATATAAACAATTATTAATAACAAATCAATAGTCTTAGTTGCAGGGAGAATCAGGGCCTAGACCTAGGAAAAGGGATTGATGTTGGACATGGATGAGGAACAGAGGTGATGGAAACTAAGAGTCCCTTTTCTTGCCACCTCTCTATCCACAAAGACTTCTCAAGGAAAAGCTTTGAAAATGGAAGAAGAGGGACATAAATAAAAACATCTTCTCTCTCTCTCCTAAATCTTTGATTCGTTTAGTAAAGAGCTTTTTCACTAATCTCCCCTTTTTACCCATACTACAACCCCAAAACATAGACTGAATGAAAATCATTAATTTTATTTGACAGGTGAAGTAAGTAAGCTTCAAGAAAATTTAGTGATTTGCCTAAGGTTGGACTTAGATTGTAACTTGTGTCTTCTATCTCCCAATATGTTTCTGTTTTTGCTAAGGCATTTTATTCATATGCATTATTTGACATTGAACTACTCTTTTTGTTACTTTGTGCTATTAATGTCTATTAAAAGGAAAATTGGAATCTAGGCAGTGGAGCAGTATAGGATTAGAAATCAAACAATATATGTCTAATTAATTCAATGAATACTTGATTAATATTTGGCAGTTGCATTTTCATTACAATATAATTAATTAGATTTTCTAGATAAACAACTTCATGCAGTTGCTGTGAGAATTAAATGTGATAATGTATGTGAAAGTGTCTGGCACAGTGACTGGCAGTTAGAAAGGACTCAATTAGTCAAATATGAATCTTTTCAAGACTAATTTCTGTGAGAAAGTTTTTAAGGAAAAAGTTTACTATGTAGTAGAGAACTGAAAATGGAGAATACCATTTAATGCTGTCATTAGTTAATAATTAAATTCTAAAAAGTGAACCTCAGAGTTTCAGTCTGGAGTGTCTATCTGTGTACTTCACTATTCTCTCAAAATTAGCATCTCCAAAATCTAACTTCTATTCTCCCCATATAATTTTTTTCCTCTCATTTCTTCCCTTTACAAACGGTGTCAACCAGGCTCAAAGTCAAAGTCAAGACTCCTCTCTTCCTTTAAAATACCAATCACCACATTCTTTTAAATTTTCCATGGAAACATTCTATTTTGGTTATTTCCTCTCCATTTCAACTGCTACTTATCTACATTGGTTTAATCAACTCATAGGTAGATTACTGCCTCTAAAATGGTAGTAATCTCTTTAATCTTGTCCAAATTAGAGAATTTACATGGACTAATCTTCCTCAAATTCTGCATTTATCATGTTAATCTTGTGATTAAAAAATTTCTAGACTTCCCAACACCTTATGCACCAAGTCCTACATCCTCTTGATTTCCAATTATCTTCATAATGCAGTCTCTCTCCATTTTGCTAAACATAATCTCAAATCTTATTTCATCTAGAAGATTAAATATCCAGGCCTACATTTAATTTCTTTTTCCCTTTTTATTTTATGTTTAATGTTTACTTGTGTGTGTGTATGTGTGTGTGTGTGTATCACATCTTTATTCATCTGTTGACAGATGTTTAGGTTGTTTCCATGTTTTGGCTATCATGAATAATGCTGCAGGGAACATGTGAGTGCAAACATCTCCTTGAGACACTGATTTTACTTTCTCTGGTCATATGCCTAAAAGTGGAATTGCTGGACCACAAGGCAGTTCTAATTTTAATTTTTTGAGGAACCTCCATGCTGTTTTCCATAATGGCTGTACATAGTTACATTGTTAACCTAAAAATTACATGCCAAAGTGAAAGGCAGGTGTTTATTTGAGATCTAAAAGAATACCTATTCAGAAAGCAGTAATTCGGGAAGAAACCCAAACAGTGTTCCAATCAGGAGGTGAAGACAAGGGGCATTTGTGATAAAGGGAAGGAGATAATTATGTAAACAGAAAGAAGGCATGATGATGCCAATTCTAAAGAGTAGCTTTAATTTTCAGTCTGGAGTCCTAACAGTTATTTGGAATACGATGCTGCTTTAGATCCAGTCCACAGGTTACTTTGCTCTGTTTTAACATTCCAAAGGTTTGAGGAGTAAGACTTGAGAGGCAGTCCCTGTGGCATGGCAACTCAGACTCCATTTTATATTATTTTTTACAACATTCTCACCAAGACTGTACAAAGATTCCTTTTTCTCCACATTCTCATCAGCACCTGTGTTTTGTCTTTTTGATAATGGCCATAAAAATTGCTTCTTTTATTCGTTTACTTTTCCATCTCAATTGTAAGCATCTTTAAGGCAGAGTCCTTGCGCTGTACTTTGTGTTCTCAATATCATCTAAACTAGTCCTAAAAATATAGTAGTAGCTCAATAGATATTTATGGAATTGCATTGAACAAGACTTTATTAATGGGGTTTTATTTTGGGTGTCAGTAGTAAACTTGCACAGGACTATCACCGGGTACTGGCAAACATGGAAAAGCTGCCTAACACCTGACTTGTCCAATTGAAATAAAATGCTTTTTACATAATTTGCCTATCATTTTAAACTATAAGTTTATACTGCTTCCTTAAATGTTTTTTTTAACCTCTCCAGTTTTTTTTTTTTTAATTGAAGTATGTTCTGATTAACATTAATGCATTAGCAATTGTGTAATTTTTATGGCTTGGAAAGATATCATGCAATCTTTTGAGAATTAGAAATACCTGAAGGGCATAATTTAAAATAAATATATTTTGGGGTTGAAATGGAAAAAGAATGCTAATTTTTGTTGATATTTTAAAATGGAGAGTGTGCCCCAAATCGTCAAAGTTTTGTCAGAAGCTAGTAGAAACTTTACCATGGTGTGATTTTTGGTGAAATTTCTGTCATTGGTTCTTTTCATGAATATTTATTTAAATCCCAATGGAAATCATTGCTCATCTGAAAGGGAGTTAACAATCCTTAATAGCCTCTTCTGATTTGATTGATGTTTTTGTCACTTTCCTTGAAGTAAATAGGCTCCATTAACATATTAAATATGCTATCTGTCCTTCTACCTCTATAGGCACTTAACTGACCACTCACTTAAGATTTAAATATCCCACCTAGGGTTTTGTTGTCAGTTCAGGGTCAACCTTTTCAGGGAGAAAAGAAATGAGCGTTAACTATTTAGCTGGTGAGTAGTTCCAAAATGGAAGAAAAATAGGTTTCTTCGTAATAAAATTTACTCCATTTTAGACTACTTGTTTATTCTTTCTTCGAGTGCATACAACCCTGAAATAGTTGTGATCATTGAAAATGTATATTGAGCAAAAAGCTAAAAATATATATATATATTTGGGATGATTGGAAAGTTGGTTGAAATATTCAAGAAAGAATCTTGAATCAAAGAGATGAAAATAATTTTTGAAACTAAGGACTGGCATATGGAAATCAATAAGTCTGAGTAAAAGACATGTTTCTTCATGCCCTTTCAGTGTGTAAATGAATCCCGGAGAGATAGGCGTGGAGTAGTGGTTATTTTTTGGAGGCCACTAGAGTTAATTAAAGGATATGGAGTGGCCCGGAGGAAATCCTTTGAGATAGCACCAGTTCTTCCAAAGCACTTGGATACCATCAGATATGTTCAGGGTCAGTAAGACACCAGAAATGTTTCATACCTTTGATTTAATATACGGCCATCCCTTAGTATTCTTGGGTTCCAGGATCACTATGGGTACCAAAATTTACAAATGTTTAATTCCCTTAGTAGGCCCTACATGGTTTTGATCCGTGTTAAGTTGAATCTTTGGATGTGGAACTCATGGATACAGATGGCTGACTGTATTTCACTTCCCCACTCCCTCAAGCCCAAATTCCTTTTTGGTTAGGCTTCATGGAGAATCTGGGTATATTTGCTATTGTCACATATTTATGACCCCAGTCTGTAATACAGTGATCAGGAGGAGGCTATGGATGAGTGTGAGGGGAGATCAGGGGGAGATCAGATGGCCCAAAACAGCATTTATAGGATAGATAGACTTTTGATGGGTCGGATGCTTTTGGGTGTGGAGAGACAAGGCTAAGCTTATTTATTTGAACAATTGTTTACAAAAATGATAAAGACTACTGTTGAAATAAGTTTCTGGGCCCAACATGGAGCCTTTTCTGCTTGAAATGCCTCGTCAGCAAACTGAAATTTAGGTAACGTCCATGCTCCTGGGAGTCTTCTGCTTGACCAGAAATGCAGTCCAGCGAGTCAGCTAGGCCCCATACACCAGGCCAGCTCTAAGCTCTGTATGTATTTCCTGTTCCTTCTTACCCAAACAGAGCTGACCATGTGGCCCCAGCCAATCACATACTTTCTATTTTTCTTGATTCTTTATTCTATAAAAGAATCCTGCCTTCTGCCCCATTTTGCACTTCTCTGAATGGGGAATGTTCATGTCATGTTTGTTAACATTACCTAAATTGTCTTCTTTAATCATTTTTAACACTATTATTTAAAATACATTCTTTATTTTGAAATAATAATTTTGGATTTACAGAAAAGTTACATGAATTAATACAAGGATTCTCATACTTTTCACCTCGATTCTCAAATGTCAACATTTTACTGCATTTCCTTAATCATTCTCTCTTCTCTGTCTCTCTTTCTCTGTCTATCTGTCTCTCTCTGGATATTTTTCTCAACCATTTGAAAATAAGTTGTAGGCATGATGTTTATTTTCCCCTAAATAAATAAATAAATAAATAAATAAATAAAAATAAGTATGCATTTCTAAAAAACCAAGAACATTATCTTACATTATCACAGTATACAATAAGGAAATTAACAGTCAAATGGTGTTATTATCTAATTTGCAGAGCTTATTCAAATTTCACCAACTACTTTCTAATATTGAGATTTATTGCTGTCAATGGCCAACAATTTTAGAAATGTGCATTGTTAACACATCTGATTCTTAGGAGTCAGAGGAAATGGAAAGGGAAAATCATAAAGAAGAAGTATGATAGTTTTACTCTAAATTAAAGCTTACTTTTTTTTTTTTAACATTTCTTCTGAAAATAATATCTTCATCTTTGTATAGATTGACAGAACTGGAGAAATGATTATGATTTATTCACTAATTTATACTTCATGAATTCAGTGAATGTTTACTGAATAACTAGTATATGTTGGATACTCTGCTAACTGTTAAGGAAGGTAAAAGATGGTTTTTGCCTGAATGGAACTCAGAATTTTTTTAGGAAGACACTGTTTTCAATATGGATAAGTAATTGATTTAGAGATTATAAAAGGGAGGAAAGAAAAGACAAAAAGAAATCTCTTCGTCACATGATTTTAGATGCAAAAGAGAGAATATAATTTTGTGAATTGTGTTGTCAAGATACGGTTGAGACATGGGTGAAGGATCATTTATTTGTTTCCCTGGCATAGAGAACACACATTTTTAAAGCCTATAGAGCTAGGAATAGAATATTAGCTCTCTTTCTATCTCTCTAGTATTGAGAATTATGTGCTTCTTTGAATCACCAGGTTTAAAATTTTTTTGAATTTGAATAAATATTTTAAAAATTATAATAAACAGTGGAACAGACATATAATCTAAATTTTTTAAATAAAAATTCACTTTTTTTATTGTTGAAACTAAGGTAATCATTTCTTCTAATTAAAATTTCTTAGTCCATATATTAATTTAGGTAATGTATAATATAAAAGGAGAAACATACAAAGTACTTTTGAGAATATGTGCATTTCTACTAGATGATACATACTTTGGGAAATAAAATATCCCAATTTAATTAATTTTTTTAAAGACAGGCAAGAAACATATGATGCTAAAATGAAAATTGAAGTTAAAAAAAGACTAAATGTACTTTACTAATACTAATATAGATTACTTTAGACTTATTATGATAACAGAAAAGTGATGTATGAAAATGAACATTTTTTCTTTATCAAATTTGAGAGACTTATGATTATCTTTAGAATATGAAGTGTATTTGAGCCTGGCCAAATGTTTAGAGGGCAATGGTATGCAGTAATCATACATACACAGGCAACATGATAAAGAAATACAAAGGCAATATGCAAATATAATTTAAGCCTAGAATACTGTGTTAGATTTTAGATAACTCAGAACCAATAATTTGAAGAAAAATTGGAGTTAGGCCAGGAGAAAGCAATTGCAATAATTAAGAGAAGAAAGGGATTAATTTATAAGAAAAGATTTAAGTAGACAAATATATAGCTAGGCAAGTAATGACTACAGGGTGTATTATAAAATTCTACAAATATTTCAAATTTAAAAGGGTGGGAGGAGACTTGTTTAAAACGGTATAAAAGAGTAAGTTACCAGGAGTAATTTAGATGGAAGAACTCTTTGACATTGAAAGCATTTGATTTTAGAACAGTCTTCTAATAAGAAGTTAAAAGGACTTATTCTTTCTGATGATATGAAACTAGACAGAAAATGATTCTTGATTATGAGTAGTTGTTTTCTGGCAAGTGGAAAAATTGATCAAGTTGTTTGACTCTGCATCTTTTTCCATGAACAAAAAAGTCAAAGATATTAAATCTAAGATTGGTTAATATAGTGTCTACCAATTACTCAAGGGCTCATGTTAACTGCTAGTGACACATTATCATTTTTAGATTCTATTATGTAATTAAACTGTATTATATACTGCCTTCAACAGTTTATTTTCTTTTTTTGGGGGGGGGTGGATAATAATTGTCTGAAGTCTTTATATTTTCATTCCAAACAGAGACACATGGTGTTGGACACCCATTATGACCTTAACATGTACTTTATTAAGTAGAAAGCTTTACTCTGCAAGCAGGATATTTATATTTGAATTGATTACATAAAAACTTGTGGTGCTTACTTGTCTCACTTATAATTTGAAAGATTTGTTGACATATGTAAAGACTTTTCCACTGCTCCATGCCTCACCAATTGATTGCCAGAAAAAGAGGTCTATTTCAGCCATTCATATTTTCAATTCCTATTTCTGCTGTCTTACTTTAGATCTTTTTCATTTCTCATGAGACTAACACAAGAGCTAACTTTTTCTAACTTCACTCTTTTCTCTTTTCTGTTCTTACTCTACCTTTCTGTCAGAAACATATTTATAACCCAAATTTGACCGTGTCTTTAGTGGGCTCAGTGGATCACAATTACCTATAGGATAAAGCTTAAACCTATTCATCCGAGTTCTTAAATGATCTCTTCTAACCTTACTTTTTCTGCCCCATCTCCAGTACTTCCTGTGCATCAGACCCCACAGGGACTGCATAGTCTTTCTCATACTCCCTTCCGCTTATGCTGTTCTTCTCACCTAAATCCTTCTCTCATTCTCCAATATCTACTCAGATGCCACTTTCTCTATGAAGCTTAGTCTTTCTCTATGACAGTACATTTTTTTGAGCATGAAATCTGAATCTTATTCCCTACCCACTCTCCTAAACATATGCTCTTGTAAATAGTAGATCCTTAGCAAATTTTTATGGAATGAATAAAAAGACAGAATACTCATCATCTTCACGTGGAAGAAATCCCAGAAACTAACAATATGGCAAAATAGATGTATTTTTTCAACTGTATTAGATTTTCCTGAGCTCTCTTTTAGGGCAAGGTACAATTCACAATTTTACTCTTAGTTTTCCTTAGGTATTTTCTAAGTGCTACTTATTTCAAGTAACACAAAGATGCAATGTTCTACTACACATTTCATCCTCAACTCCTTTTCAGCCATTATTACCAGCAGACATATTACACATTATAATTATTTAATTAATTATAAGTTATTTTCTATCTTCTCACTAAACAGTGTGAGCACCATGAACGTTGTGCTTTGTTTTTGTCTATCACTTTATTCTCATTGCTCTCAACAATGCTTGATACATAGCAAGTGTTCAACAAATATTTGTTGAATAAATAAGTGAACTTATATTGTGTTTTTTGTGTTATTGAAAGAACTACATTTTTGTTAGTGTCAATTTTGAGATAATTAAATATGGCATTTACAAAACAAAAAACATGTAATAATAATTTGAGTCATTCAGAAAACTCAAATTGAAAAAACAACTCAGATAGATTAAGCAAAATTTTTTATTTCATTCTTTTTAGGAAATGGTCAACTATCATCTAGGAATGTTAGTAGTAGTTATCAATAATGCTAATTTTTTTGGCACAGAAAAATGTTAATATTTATCTATGGAACCTTATACTTGTTATAGAAAATGGTATAAACATGAAATACAACTTAGCTTCCTGAATAGTGCCTTGAATTTTGGGATAATAATGAATCTGATTTGAATAATTTTTGGCACATTGTTTTATATCATTTGTTTTTCATCATTGTTCTTTTCAGGTTATCACTGAAAAAGCTATTCCAGGTCTTTTTTTAACTGGAATATTCTGTGAACTCATAGTAGAATTTCTAAAAGGCCTTACATATTTTAAGAGCACAGCATGTGTAACTTAAGGAAGAAAAGTAAAATGCATACCTGCTCTAAATTGTGTAAGCCAATGATTGAGCCTTTGATCTTAGATTGCTGAATACGGTGCAACTCATACCATATACTGTGTTTACCACCCACTAGTGTACATAAGGATTTTGTTAAAGGACTCTTGACAGGGAATATATTCTATTAGTTCTTTTTTTTTTAAAAAATAAAAATTAAGTCAACACTTTTTCTGTCTGCTCTCTCTCTTTAAAAGACCTGAATGTCTAAGTATATAATTATTAACTAATTTTACATTGCATTTGTAATGAAGCAAAATAAAAACGAGATAGAAATTCTAGTTAATATAGAAGTAAGTAACATAATTTTTGAGTTTTAAAATATTTTCTAAAATTTAAGGTTGATTTCATTTGTCCTTTTATTATCAGGTGAAACAAAATACTTAATTTCCTTTAAAGATACCGTTTGATTTCTTACTATAGTACCACTACCTCTGTGTGTGTGTGTGTGTGTGTGTGTGTGTGTATTGTATTTATTTTCCTTTACATCAATTGATAATTTGGGCCTTACATATATTAAAGTTTCCTCAAGTAAAACACAACATTTTCTTTAGGGCTAAAACCAGGCATACTAAATACCTAATTAAGGAGAGCTTTAATTTTTATTTTTTTTAAAGAATAAAGCATTGCTTTTTACCTTTTTATAGATTTATTCAATTAAAATGACCAGATTCATAATGCACAGTTCTCAGGTAATACTAGATTATAGCATGTTAATTTATAGATAAAGTAATGCCAGAAGTTAAGACAAATTTGAGCTATATCATTGAAAAGAGATTAGAAAGGATTTTGAATTTAAAGAAGCATGGATCTATACCTAGTTTTGCTGTGGGGTTTTCTATGATCTTGGCAAGTCACTGGCTCTATTTGTCTTAGTGTTCCCATCTGTAAAATTGTGGTCATTATACTTGACACTTCCTTTCTTAAAAGGGGATGTTATGAGGATGAATAAGATAACGCTTGTGGTAAAATGCTTTGAGCTCCTTAGAAGAAAGGTGCTACATAAATACAGAGTATTATCTCACATGAAAAATAGCTGTGATACTTTAAGTATAGCTACTAAGAGGCACAATCAACTCCTAATCTATTTTTTTCTCAATGTGGAAAATTCCTTATATTAAAAGAAATGATGTTCATATATTGATTGGCAAATACATCATCACCTCTCTCTATTATTGTGTCACTAATACACTTTTAAAACTTAAATAGTTAACAAACACACTATTGATTCTTCCTGTTTCTTACACTGGAAACTTTGGCAACATCTTGCATTTCTTTTCTCTTTTGACCCCTAAATCTTTATAACTCTTAATAATGTTTGTTAACTCCCTCTCCTCTTTTCTCCTCTCCTCTCCTTCCCTTCTTTCTTTCTTTTTCTTTTTTCTTTTTTCTTTTTTTAAATATCCATAGGCACCCTCAGTGAGGTATAGTGGTAAAAGATCAGATGCAGGAGCCAGAGTGCTTGGGTTCAAAACTCAGTTCCTTTATATAATATGCAAATTTGGACATATTGTTTAACCATGCTGTGCCTCAATTTTTTCATCTGTAAAATTGGTATAATAATAGCACCTATATAAACAGGTGGTAGAGGAAAATAAGTAAGTTAATATATGTAGAGCTACTTATAATTGTGCCGAGCATATAGTAAGCTCTCAATAAACTTAAGCTATTTTTATTATATGAACAACTGCAATAATCTTGAATTCATTTATTATTCATCACATATTGAGGCACTTGCATCTAATAATAGTCTGCGTTCACAACAAAATTTAAACTTTTTAAAAATTTATTCCTTTTTCCCCAAGTTGTCTCCAAGTCCCTAAATGGTCATTTTCTTGTTCCTAATCATCAACTTGAATTTAAACCTCTAGCATTCTTCATGAGCCATTTGCATACATTCGAACTGTCTACCTCATGTCTATAGCACACAGGTGGGCATGTTGCTTTAATCAGGTAACTATTCTTGTCATTTTTCACCAATATATGAGCTTCCACTCTTAACTCATAACTCCTCCATTTCTTTTTAAAAATACATGCCCATCCTTTCCCATCTGCAAATCTCTGCTTCTCCATGGAGCCCTTTCCAAAATTTCTTTCTTCCGTTCTGCCTAATCGCTTCAACAATAATAACACATCAGCACATTGTGTATGTCACTAATGTATAACTGAATTTGATTATGTAGTTGGTGGGTTTCTGTTTTTATGTACAATATAATTTTATATTGCTTTTTGAATCAGGGTGAAGTATTATCCATACCATAGAGAAGAATCTGAAGACCTTTTCTTCCTTGCCATGGGTACTGTAGATTAGACTGGAAGGGGTGTTGTATAAACAGAGTTCTCTGACAAGCTTCTGAAATTATCCTTTGTTGATTTAGCAGTTCCATAGCAGACGGCTCCTCTGACTTCCTGTTTAGTCTCTTAAGTCCTCAAATTTTAAATGAACTGCTTACTACTGTAAGTTTTGAGCTGAGCGGATATCATATGTAAATACCTTGTTTTAGGGAGCCTTAGAGAAAAGTTCTACGTAAACAGTAATAACTATCCATAGAATTATAGAAGCTTAGGGATAGAAAATTCTAAAATATCATCTATTTTTTCAAGATCAAGAAACTACAGTAACCTCTGTTTCTCTTAACTTAATGAGGGATACTTCTAGAGAATGATCTGATATTTCAATGTCTCCACAAAACACTAATTTTAAATATCACTCATTTCTGCTTCAAATATATTGCATCATATAATTCTAGCAAAGCTTAGAGTCAGTAAAATTTCTGACTTGTGATGAGGGTGGGGTATGTGATGTCTATTGTTGAATTTGAAGTTAATATTTTACAGTGTCTACTCTTTTCTGTCTCAACACTTCCCCTCAAAACTTTGTGTGTGCGTGTGTGTGTGTGTGCGCGTGTGCGTGTGTGTGTGTGTGTGTGTGTGTGTGCGCGCTCGCGCACGCGCATACATAGAATGGAATGTAAGGGAAGGAAGGTTTACATCTGTAAAAACTGTACAGAAAGGAAATAGTATGTATAGAAGCAGGTATGTGAAAGGCAGAATTGAATGTAAGACTGAAAATGTACTTCCCCAGAATGTACATAAATCTTTCAGAGAACTTCAGAATTCTATAGGACCAGATTTTGAGCCAGCTTATCAAGATATCAAGGGACAAGTTGACCCCACCTTCTATGTGGGTTAAGCCTATAACATTATAAGTAAATAAGGATAATTTTCATTGGTTAAGTTTGGAAGTGTCATTATTTAGAGCCACAGATAATCTTCAATAGAATAACATGGAATTTTGTTAATATACTAGGTCCCTCTCCAGATTTACCAAAAGAATCCCTGGGGTTGAGTGCAGAGATTCTCTAAGTGCATTAAAGCTTAAGAACTACCGTAGTCAAATAATATCTCCTATTTTGTGTATATTTCCCCTTCAGACTATAGGTATCTTGAGAGCCATAATATTTTATATATTCACAAAATTTATGGGATTTATATTTAATTTGTAAGTCCCTTGGCAACCATCCCATCACAAACGCTCAATAAATACTGTTAAAATGGAATGGAATTACAACAAATATATTTGCCATATTATACACTTCCAGAAAATCCCACAAGATGTCAGAAAGAATATAACTGTATAAAAATGCCTGTTCTCTTTTGCTCTCCTCTCTCGAGGTTCCAATGCATTAAGTGACAGTTGAACTATGATGTGAATTGACAAAGTCATTATAGTTTAAGATGAATAAAGTATCCTCCCAAATCTCCAGTTTTAACCCATTGTAAACATTTTAGCCATATCAGATGACCTTTGCCCCAGGCATGGTGGCAAAATTGTGAAAAGAGTGAGACCTCACAGACCTGTCATGCCCAATAACTTTCATAGTTGCTGGTGGCTCCCTATATTCCAGACCCATATGTCCATCTGCCTTCGCAGTCTCTGCTGAATGTCTAACAAGCATCTCAAACTCAACCTCCCATGTGCTTAGTTCAAAGTCCTCAGGGGCATCCTCAACCCCTTCCTCTATTTTGGACTACACCTTCTCTGTGAGCAAATATTTTAGTGCTACCTTCAAAATATCTGTGCACGATGCAACCACTTTTTAGTGCTTTCACTACGTTCCTGGTCAAGGTCACCATCATCTTTTGCCCAGGTTTTTGTATTAGCCTCCTAACTGGTCTTTCTACTTCCACCTTTGCTTCCTTCAGTAAATTCTTAATATAGTCGTGACGGTGAAAAACAGTTACCAGATTATGTCATTACTTGGCTCAAAATTCTCCAAAACGTCCCATTTCATTCAGAGTAAAAGCCAAAGTCATTACAATAAAAACCACTTTTATTTCAGCAACATAGTCAAATTTTATTTTAGCAACATAGCATAATTGTATTAGGATAAAGCAAATGCCGAATTCAGACAATGGATACCTGTTAACCCTCTTTAAATTAGCTCTTACTATGTGCATTTTAAAAAAGAATTACTCCCTATATACAAGCTTTCATTGCACTTTATCCATTAATATATATTTATTGAGCACAGTATTTATTTATTAATATTTGCTTATCAAGCATGTGCTCAGTACTGACCCAAGCACTATGAGTACCCAACAAATCTATGGAAAACTTGAGTGGAGCTGCGATAACCAATCACTGTAATTGCAGAAAGATCTTTATTTCCTTACATGGGTTCCTAAACCTCTGCAGGGACCAGTACCAGACTAGCGGCCTGTTAGGAACCAAGCTGCACAGCAGGAGGTAAGCGGCAGACAAGATATCAAAGCATCATTTGTATCTGCAGCCACTCCCCAGCACTAGCATCATTGCCTCAGCTCCACGTCAGATTATCAGGCATTAGATTCTCATAGGAGCACTGGTCCCTGGTGCCAAAAGGTTGGGGACCACTGCTTTAGCATATTTACTGGTAGAGACTGCAATCTTTGGTGATCATTTCTTTAGAAAGAAAAGTTTTATTACTCTTTTAATATTGCTTTACATACTTTCCCCCCATAATGTAGCATCTTTCTAACTTGTTACAATGATAATGGTAGCTCATATGTAGAGAATATTAGCCAAAGAATTGAAATTTAAACATTGTGATTAAAATCTTCCCTACCATCACAGAAAAAGGAGAACATGAATACTGAACTTAAAAGAAAATCCACCAATTTCAACGTGTTGGGTATTTAAAACCAAATAGGAAAAAGTAAATTTTATTTATCTAAAAAAAAAATTTCTGTCAGATGAGACAGTTTTATAAAGTTAAAACCAAAATTTTTGCTTTATAAAATTCGTAGCCACCTTGGAAATGACTATTGATTATAAATTTGGCATACTTCAAAATACTAGCTTTAACAAATCTCTGCAAACGTTGCCACCTTTTATTTAATGATGATAAAATTCTCGATTTCCTATATTAGACAATACTTTAAAAAAAAAAGAACAAACTCATAGCTACATACTTTTAAAAAAAATCTGAAAACCTATCTGGGTCCTGATAGTCCATAGAAAATATTTCACTACCTTGTGCCTTTCAGTAACTAGAAGTGCTGCAGACAGCCAGCCAGCCTCTACTGTATTAGTGCTACAACTGTGCAGCAATATTTTTTAGTATGTTATTTTCTTTTCAAGGGAAAATTGAAAAGTGGTACTTAGACTAAAATATAATCCCATCAATTTTCCATAAAATATTGATAAGAAATAAAAATTTTGCATCTCTGGTGTGAATTCACTAGACTGTAGAAAATACAAATATATAGATTAAGGAAAGTTAACATAATCCTTTTATGAGGACTAAAATCAATTACACGTCAGCTTTGTAGTATTATAAATGTATTTAGTCAGCATAGAATTTTTCCAGCAGTGTTTCCTGCAGATTGAAATTGACTAACCAGATGTTAAATATTAAATAGAACTAATCAAAGCATGGTTCAAGAGACTTTAAAAACAATGATCAAAGGGAGCTATTTATTACCTGATTCATGTTACTGCTGAAATATTGGCTCTGTGATATTATATTTAAACTTAGTTTTTTAAGATTCCATTTTCTAGCTTTCCATGAACAATAATTAATGTTAATAAATTAACTCATAAATGATGTAATTGGATTGTTGTTCATAATCATGCTTGGAAACTTGACCAAGAGATTTAAAGCTCAATTCATGGAAATAAAACTCTAGCGGGATATTTAGTACATATATAATTTTTAGTAATAATATAAGTACAGGTATTGAAAAATACTAGGATTTATTTGATCCCTTTACACACACACACACACACACACACACACACACACACAATAAGGTAATAGTATCACTTCCGAAGGATTTTGGAACAATCATTTGCTCAGGTCTTCTACTTTCAGAAAAGTAATTATTCAATTAATAAATAGACAAATACATTATTCTGAGGGAAGATATCTAGGAAAAACATTCTACAATCTCTTATAAGCTCATTGCATTATTTTACCATAGTGCCAACATTTTTGCTTGTATTCAGCAAGAATCTCTCATAAGATCTTATCTAAGTTCACTTCCCTTGGTATATATTTGGGGAAGCAGAGTTGATAGACTTTTCAGTATTCAATGTTACTTATTTTGCTATTAGTGCAATATTTTATATAAATAATTTATATGATTTAAGAAACATGTTTCGAAGTCTAAAGATTCCAATTAACAATGAAATCACAATTATTCAATACCAATAAATACTTCTTACCCATATATGAAGAAATATTTTTTGTATTTCATGTTGGAGGAAACAAAGGGAAATGAGGTCAAACTAGTAAAACTATTCTTCTTAAATTTCTTTCTTCTTTAAGCTGTTTTTGAACCAATTTATGGTTGATTTCTGTTTTTTTTTTAATTGTATTCTGTTAGTAATCACTTTTAAGCAACCATTATTTCAAATTTTCAAAGAAATAAAGTCTGTTTTGATATAGGTGGAATTGATTCTTTCACAGAAATAAAGATTTACTGTATGACATGCTAGATCCTGTGCCTCAAACATGTTAGTTCTGTTATAGTTTTAATGGCAAATCAAGAAAAAGTTATTAACCAGAGAGAAGGGTGTATATTCACACCTATCAACCATGGATGTCTCTTTTTAAATTTCATTCATACACTGTCCTAAATGTCTACTTTCAGCTGATTCAGGACCTACTTCTCTAAAACTTCTTCTCCTAGACTGATTATATCCCACTCACAGCTTTCTTGGATGTTTTCTCTTAGTCAATGAGATATATGATTATACATCAGTGTTTGTTCTCTGGTTTTTGATTTACCTTTGCTTCCAAACCTGTATAAGCATGCTGAACAAAAAGTCTTCAAAGGCTTTGACTTCATGATGAAATATTCCTTTCTATACATATGTACACGCATATGCGCTAGTTATGGGATCCTGGATACTTGAGCTTTACTTCGTGCTACTTAGGGTTCTAGTTCCATCAACTACTTGCACTCACATGATTGTATTATACCTTCTTGGAGCACCTTGCTTTGTTCATGCTATTCTCTTAGAACAAACTTCTTTCGCATGTTTTGCCTGATTAACATACTCTCATCTTTCAAAAGATATCAGCTTTCCTTGGAGGAAGTAACCCCTGTTTCCCAAGTCTGAGTGAGACTTTTCTGGGTGGTCCCAGGTCACTTCTCACATTGCACTGCTCACATTCCTTTTTTCTGTATCTGCAGCCTAGTTAGTAGCTTTGTAGAAAATAAGAGTTCAATAAATTTTAGGTTACCGCGAATAAGTTCCTTAACCTTTTTTTTTTTATGTCAATTTTCTCATCTATGAAATAAAGATGTAATAGATCTAATGTTTCATGAAGATCAAATTAGATAATAGTATGCTTGACTCAGTGTTTGGCATGTGATAAGAATTGTGTAAATTTTAGCTATTTATGGTTTTTGCATGAATTAAACGATCTAAATTCTGGATTTGTTTTCATTTTGCACCATCTCTTGGTGTAGGATTTCATAGTTTGGTGCCTGCTAGGAGAAGAATTATTTCTGTTTTTATAAAATGTACCCCTCCAAGTTTTGAGCTCCCTCATTTTAGCATTCTATTAATTTAAAAAAATATATTTGGATTATAATTCCACTCATTATATATCTGTCTAAAATATTTCAATTTTTATTAGCATTTTATAATACATTTACCCTTTCTTAATGTTCAATTCATTTTTGATTTTTTTTAATTCACCAATTACCCAATCCATCTTTATTTATTGATCATTCTCCTAGGTGTCATAATATTGTGACAAATGCACAAATTTAAGTGAGATACTTATAGTATAACTGGGGTGATAATACTAAGATATGTACAAAGTTAACAAAAAAGCAATATTTTTCTATGTGTTAGTTATTCAGTTTACTATACTATTTTAAATAAGAGAGATGTATAAATAAAAACTGAAATAATTATAAATGGGTACATAAAGGAAGTGATATATTAGCTGTATATTAAAATATTTGACTAGATATAGCATAGAATGGAAAATGTGATATAGACAAAGAGATTAATAAGAGTAGAAAAAGGGTGCAGAAAGTGTCTTAAAGAATGAGAGGGTAAATTGTCTTTGGTTTATAAAAGTGCACAAATACTATTTCAAAGTTTGTTTAATATCACAATCTAAAATCATAAGTGATTGTATTTACAAAAAAAAGGAAATTTGGCCTCAAAAAAAGAGTGTTAAAGTAGAAATAATTGCTTAAATAAGGCAATATATAATTTTTACCCTTTAATATGTGTAACTTTAGCTTACATCATAATGGGCACAACATGGTTAAGTAGAAGTACTCCTTAAACAACTACAGCAGGAGATGAGAAGAAAGTGTGGGGTGGACGGAATATATTTCATATTGGAACGTTTCATGCTACCCGTACTTCTTCCATTATGGAGTACCCAGACTTTTTTTTTTTTCTTCCAGTTTGGACTTTACTTAAGAATCCTGCTAAAAGGATATTAAAACTGTCCTTTTTGCTTCAGAATTGCCTTAAAATGAAGCATGCAGAAGGCGTGGTTAGGGACACTGGAACTCAGATAGGCTCGAGAAAGCAGAGGTGACGAGTAGAAGGAATTTGGCAAAGCCAGTTTGAGGAATTTATTTAAAACCTGAACACTGAGAAAGAAAGCAAAGACTAAACAATTAGTGCTCTGACACTGTGACGACATGATCTTGCAGATGACACTAGAGGGACAAAAACATTGTGGACACGAAGACCATCCATAGAACTAAAACACAAGGTGACAAATCCAGGTCAGACCTAAAGCAGGATTTTTTTTTTTTTTTTAAGTCATTTTGGGCTAAGAGATTTTAATAGGTCTCTAGTGAAGAGAAATTTTAAGTCCAATCAGAACCTTCTTTACATCATTTATAGTTGTGTTGCATGTAACTAAAATTTAATTAACGATGCTAATATGTTTATATTCTCATTTTAAAATGTTATCATTTTTCCTTTTGCTATTTTTATGAAACTAAGTCTCAAATTGAAAAAACATCATCTGAACTCCGCATAGGATTTATGTTCAGATTTGGACTTTATTTCATGGATACTGCGAAAGGAATTTTATTTATTTATTTATTTTGAGAATGGCGATGATACTCAGTGAATGTTCTCTGATTGTTGTAATAAAGACTCTGTTGCCCAGAGCAGGGAAAACTGGGTAAACGACCACTTAGGGAACATTGTTTTAGAAATGCTTCTTTCTCACTGAGAATGCTACAAATTACATAAAGAATCCATGTTTTCCGAGTGGCAGTTTTCTGGACAGTAGGTTTTGTGTGCTTAACAGACTCACTGCCTTTTTGTTTGTTTGTTGGTTGGTTCTTTCTCCCAGGAGTCAGGAAAGAAAATAACATAACAGATTCCTCGCCCTCCCCCATCCCGGACCACGATCAAGGTGAACTCATTAGTCAAACCCAGTTGCTCCTTGGGAGGTAAAAAGTGAACTAACCTATGTTTCTACAAGTTACAAAATCATTTACATCTACTACCTTTGAACAGTGAGGCCCCAAAGCCTCAGAGCTATGATTCTCCAAATCACTGTATTCTAAGCTTGACTGAGTGGTTTAAAAGCTTGTGTGAGATTTATAATGATTCACTGTGTAAGCCAATGATTTTATATTTAAGGCAGGAGACTGCTTATAAATGACAGAAAACTTTAGACTCTCCTTGGGCTCAGCAGGTGACCAACTGTTTTCATAGGTTTAGATAAAAATAGCATTTCCTTTGCACTGTTTGAACTCAAAATTTGTAAAGTTCACACACATTATAATGCACACAGCATTATTATATTAACTCCCCATTTATGGTGCTACCTTTGTATTATTTAGCTATATTAATATCTGTGTGTATTTATCACAGGAACTTTAAAAATTCTGTTGCTTTTGAACCTTTCCTTACTTAGTCCCATAAACTTTAATTGCTTTCTCAAATTCCAGGTTTGTTATTTAAATACCAGATATTATTACACATTAAGTTCAGAACAATTAACTATGCTTAGTTCACTGAGATGCTTGACAACAAAATGTAATTGCAGTATCTTTTACTGTTTAAAGGTTTATAGAAATTAATTATTATTATTTAAATATGGTATTGGTGTAGATAAAAAAATAAGATTAATAGAGTATACACTTTAAAAATGTGAAACTTTGTATGATGCTTTTCCTTGTTTGATCAATGAAGAAAAGTTGCTCTTTGTGAGGAAGACCAGATATTTTATTAGGAAATTTTTAAGAATAATCAAATTATTAAGAGTCATTAAAGGAAGTTGCTGAAGTATCCATTATATCAGCAGCATGAGAGTCTCCATCAACTGGTTTACTTACTTCCTACCAGCAAGGTGCCCACTGCAAGGTGTCAACTGCATTGAGCACAACCATACATGGAGTGCAGTTCTAATGCCTTTTTTAGAAGAAAATTAGGTCACACCATCACTCCAGTCTGCTTCATTACCAGTAACCCCCTGTTCTCTCTCCATCTCTGCAATCACCAAGTCTCTCCTGGTAGCCCGTTTCCTTGTTCCTTGCGTTCTTCTCATCATGCCTTCTGCTTGATACACAACTGGCTTTCAAGAGCTGCTTTCTCTAGGCGCTTCCCTATTCACATCAGGCCTACGTTGGTCTCTCCACATTGCCTGGTGCCCCTCTGCCTTATTTTGAGTAAATGCCGAGTGTTGTCCCAAGTACAGCATAGTGCTTCAGAGGACGACCCTGAAATTTAGACTCAGCTTCTAATATCCGTTCTTTCACCTGCTAGCTGTTTACTTTGGCCAGGTGACTTAACCTTTCTGAGTTTTCTTGTTTGTAAAAGGGGAAAATAATCTCGATCTAAGAAGATTTGTGGTGAAGACAAAAAAAGCTGGTTTATGAAAAGTGCTTAGCATCATACTTGGCATGTAGTAAGTGCTAAGTACTATTATTATAAAGCTCATTCTGATAGTGATTGGACTAATTTTCTAAATTAATTGAGTAACCTTTTTAAAATATAAAGCCCATTTCCCTGGAATCTCTTTATAATAGGGACACACTTTTTCTTTCAAATTTCTGTAGTCCTGTGTCTCAAAGTTCTTCTTATTCTCCACTTATTCTAGTTTATATATCTCCATCTTGTGTATATGAATATCATGAAAAACTTTGTGACGAGCCTTATTAAAGTTCAAATATACAATGCCAATGAATTTTGCTGACCTAATAATATATCTTGAAATTCAAGAAAGAACTCAGGAGAGTCTTATTCTCAGTTAACTTACATTGTCTTCTAGGGGCCCCCAAACACGCCTTTAGTAACTTGCTGTGGATTCTTGCCTAGATTTATTGTCAAGAGTCATGGCCTGGAGTTTGCAGAATTTATCTCTTCTTCTTGGTAATTATAACTCACCCCCTTACCCTACCTCCATCTCTGTTCTTTGAACATTCTCTTTTCCATTCTCTCTTATTATTCAAAGCGGTCAAATACATGGTGACAGAAGATTTGACTTTGAGTAGTGAACACACCATGCAATATACAGATGATGTATGATAGAATTGTACACTTTAAATCTATATAATTTTATTAACTAACGTCACCTCAATATATTTAATGAGAACATATGAAAATGTAAATTTAATATCTTTATTATGATTCTGGGGATTAAAGTCTTAATAGTGTTGGAGCTGTGTCGAGTATCTTTTTGTGAGAGTTTGGTAAAGAGAAAGGGGTGTCACCGTTTAGAAGTCTCGCCTTGCTGAAAGCTGCCTACTTCCTCTGCAACCCCCAGCAGCTCTGTTGCCTAGCTCTGGGCTTCGTGTATACAGCAAGTGCTCAGTACAAGCTAAGCGATTTAATCAATAAATAAAACTAGCTCCAGTTTCAGGATTTTCCAACAGATAGTGAACTGGTAAATGCAGAGACCACAATTTATCAAATCTGTACCTCCAGGTCCTGGCACTCGACGGGGGTTGAAATGGAGTGACTCAGCTAGTAGGAAATGTCTCATTTCCTCTTTACGAAGAATATTATTTTTAGTTTGCCGTGTTCGAGGGCAATGTTTGTACTTTCACCATGAGGTTCTGTGGATATACCAGCCTCTCTAGTGAGGGTCATGCGTAAACTCCATTTCATCCCCGGGCCCCCCTTCACGATCCTGTAGTCTACCTTCTTCTCTTCTGACTCTGCTGATTTGTTCTCTCTCCCACTTTTTTTTTTTTGATGTCGTGAACATAAAATTTTATGACATTAAAATGGTAACATAAAATTTACCATTTCAAACATTTGAAAGTATACAATTCAATGTACCTAATGATACTGACTCATCTACTATGTCGTGTAACCATCGACATCATCTATCTCCAGAGCTTTTTCATCATTTCAAGCAGAACTCTGTACCCAATAAACATTATTTATTCTCCTCCATCTCCACCTCAGCCCCTGTCAATCTCTATTCTACTTTTTGCCTCTGTAATTGTGCCTATTGTGTATGACTTATTTCAGTTAGCATAATTCCTCAGTGTTCATCCATGTGGTGGCATGTGTTAGAATTTCATTCCCTTACACGGATGAATAATATGCCATTGTATGTATATACCACGATTTGTTTATTGATTCATCTGTTGATAGACATTTGTATTGTTTTCACCTTTTGGCTATCTTGAATAATATTGCTATGAACATTGGTGTGCAAGTACTTGTTCAAATCCTCGATTTAATTCTTTTGTGTTATATAACCAGTAGTACAATTGCTGGATCATATGGTAATTGTAGATTTAATTTCCTGAGGAATTGCTAAACTGTTTTCCACAGCAACTGCACCATTTTATATACCTACCAGCAATGCAGGAGGGCTCTAGTTTCTCCACACTCTCTCCAATACATACCTGGTTTTTTTTACAGGGGGCGGGGTGTGAGGGAGGGAGGAGGAGGGGCGGGAGGGGGGGGAGTTCGGAGGGAGGAGGGGAGGAGGGAGGGCGGGGGGGAGAGGGGAGGAGGACGGGAGAGCTTATTTCTATCCTTCCTATTCCTTACTTCAATGCATTACTGTCTTACTTTCATTCATTCTTTTCCTGCATTCTTTTTCCGCCTTCCTTCCCTTTTTCCTTCTCTTTTTCCTTCTTTTTCTTCTTCTTTTTTTTTTTTTAATGATAGCTGTCCTAATGGGTGTAAAGTGGCATCTTATAGTAGTTTTAATTTGCATTTCTCTAATGATTACTCAGATGAGCATCTTTTCATGTGTTTATTGACCATTTGTATATCTTTTTGGATGATCTGTTATTAAAGCCACTAGTGCTATTTTAGTCAGATTCAGTGGCTGTCTCTTAGCTGTTAGCCTTCTTGATAACTGTTGCTATTTACTTGTGCACCAGTACTTTTTCCTTAACTCAGAATCATCTGCCAGCGCTTTGACCTTGCAGGTTACCATTACCTCATCAACAATTATTTTTGTCTTTTTTTGGCTGTGGCTTTCCTTTTTTATCTTTACTAGATGTGAGTGATCAAAACTCAGCATCAGATGGTTCCACTCCTGGTATTTCTTTTTTTATTGTATATCTTAAGAAAATCTTTCAGAGCTCTCAAGTTTGGGTCACATACCTTCAGCTGACTCTAATGCATCTGTCCTTGGGTATCTGACTCTTACTTCCGGCTCAACATATATGCCCTTAAATTTTCATCCTGGTCTCACCAATTGTCTCCCAATTTCTGTCACCATCTTGCCTTTTATCTTTGGTTGTATTTATTTTTCTCCATCTTCATTTTCCATGTTCAACTAGTCATCAGCTCTGGTTCATCCTTCCTTCACAGATTTTACCTTTTATCCTGAGGAGATGCAGACTAAGACATTTCCATGATTGGTAGATGTACTTTCTTTTTAATGATTAAGTCTTTTGTGAAAGGATTGATTAAGCTGTTTATATCTGAAGTGAGACAGACTATTGCATTGTTTAGCACAATGCCTTGCATACAAGAGGCATTCAATAAATATTTCCTGAATGATTTCAATTTACTTTCACTATTGAACATTAGCCAGCATATAAATCTAATGTTAAATTTTAAATTTATTGTTAAATTTCACCCGAATGTATATTAGGTTCGGCAGGAAAAACGAGTGTGGATTTCAGAAAAATACAAAGAATGTATAATTAACTTTTCCTAAGATGTGCCACATCCTAATGTCTTAAAAATGTAAATCATATTCTGTACTTTTTAATATGTTATATTTAAAAGGTTTTTAAAATTTTAAATGTGTCTGATAGTGCTTACATTTGGTATCAAATTTAAGTGATTAATAATTCTATGTTCCCTGAATTCTTGATTTGTTTCCTGTGTCAGAGATTTGAGACTATTAAGAGGTGATTAGGGAGGATACCCTTGGAGTCTCCTTCACACCAAGAATCTCCCTTTTTTTTTGGTTCACTTAACTTAATGTGGGAGTTGCTTGTGATATTTTCTACATTTCACCTTCCGAGGTTATGGGCCCCATTCATATGCCATATCTCCCTCTCAGATGAGTAAGTATGACTTTTATGAATTTTTCTTCACTTGTAGAATTTAATTTACATGAATAATTAGGAAAGGACCAAGTGAAATTCCTCTCTCTCTCTAGGCAAACAATCTCGTGAAGAAAATCAGCTGCAAACTTTCCCTTTAACATTTTTTTTTCTTTGCACCTTGGAATTTATTGCTTACTACAAAGAAGGAAAATAAGAAGAAATATAGGGTACTACAACATACTGCTCTTTTGCATATCGATATCTGAATAATTACCTTAGGGCATATTGAGTTATAATATGAAATACTATTCCCTCAGGACATTATCTTAAAATATTTTGCTTATTTAGCATACAGTTCAATATTTTAGAATTATGTAAAGAGTATGGTTGTTAACCAACATGGAGTGTGCTGGCAGAAACAAAAAATTAGAGAGACTTAATAGGAAAAGGAGATTATTCTTAGAATGTTATAATATTTAAATACTGTTGCAATATAGCTGGTCAATTATAATAGCCACATAGTAAAAGAGAGGACTGTAATTCTATACAGATGATTAATATGTGCATATTTTCACTTTAAAATATATTTCACATAGAATTCTGTTTGATATTCATGCCTATAATCTTGTGTAAGTCCCATTTATACACAGTATCCTTTTATAATCTACAGCCCGAAATAGATGCCAAAAGAATAGTGTCTGAAGACTAAGAACTACAGTGCTCATAATGTGACTCAATGGCCAGCTTAGGAATTGAACACAACAAATATTGTGCAATGCAGGTGTACAATGCAGGCTGATGTAAATATGATATGATGTACCTGGGCGCCTGCATCTTAGAACTGGCTGGAATCTAGTTGGGATGTATCCTGGTCCGTTCAGGCTGCTATAACGGAATACGCAGACTGTGTGTATTATAAACAACAGAAATTATTTCTCAGTTCTGGAGGCTGGAAGTCCAAGATCAAGGCACCAACATGGTCACATTCTCTGGAAGGTCTTCTTTCTGGTTCATAGTCGATGTCTTCTTGTCATGCTCCAATGTGGTGGAAGGTGCTAGGGCTCTCTCTGGAGGCCCTTTTATGAGGCGTCACCCTCATGGCTTAAGCTTCTCCCAAAGGCCCTACCTACTAATATCATCACATCAGGCATTAGGATTTCAACATATGAATTTTGCCAGGGGACACAAACATTCAGACCAAAGCAGGACTTGTGTTCTCTAACAACCCTAGAACAAAAAGAAAGCCCACCAATGACAAAACTGTGGCAAAGGTGAATATACTAGAGTTTTGAGTTTTGCCATTCCACTAGCTGTGTGACTGTAACCAGGTTATTTAAACTCTCTAACTCCCAGTTTCCTTACTTGTAAAATTAACTACATGAATTAAATGAGATGGTGCAAAGAAAATACTTGTTTTATTTTCTAATGTTATTACTATTGTTGCTGTAATGAGACCAAATTTTTACATTCATTAAAAAAAATTACTACCAGTAGACTATTAATTACAACTGTTCAACCCATAGAATGCAACATGGATTCCATACCAAAGAATAACATGAAAATAAACCCTTTTTTAATACGTGAGGTATGAAGTGTGCTTGCTTTTAAAACTGCTTTGATATGCTTTCTTAAATGTTTAGGGAATTAAAGATGATTATACATATTTATTTATAAAATGATTTTTCATTATGAAGCCATTTTGTGATGAAGGATGTATTTTATTTACATCGTTTATCATAAAATTGGTCAATTTACATGTTTAATGTACTGAAATAGTTATTTCTCAATTTCTGCTATTTGAGGAGAAGCAGTATTATTGTCCTAACTTTATGGATGGAGAAACCCACATACAGGTTACACGATGTGGTCGTTACTACGTTGTAGGTTTAGGAACACAACAAAAATGGGGTTAAGCTACTTTCTTGTCTTGATCTCACAGTCCTCACTTCACTACTTTTCATGTTGCTGCTGTAAAATAGGAACATTAGGCAGTTTGTACCAATGGGAACTAAGTGATGGGTATTTAACATCTCTTGTGCCAAATGACCAAAATCTGAATTGACTTCTACTACATTATCAAATCGTTTTTACAAAATGGGTGTACTAGGTCCTCTCGTCTATTAATACTTTAGCCAGGGCCTTCTCAATTGTAATAGCAAGATGGCAAAAGAAAATGTAAGTTGTCATGTATTAAAAATCAATTGAAATAACATTTCAACCTTTGGTTGCAGCAAATTCTTTGAGAATGAAATGAAATCTTGGTGGTATCTGTGATAGTGATGTCAGTTGCTCCTTTTCTAATCAATTAAATGCATGATTCTTAAGGGCTGCCAACTTTATATTTTACTATCTGGTTGTCTCCTTCCTCTGACCTTCCTACTCTTTTCTCTACCTCGTTTCTTATGTACCTGCTTCTTTTGTGTCTTAGTTTCTCTGGTCACAGAGGAATTATATCCCAAATTAATTCACACCTAGGTTACTTAAACATTTTCATATTAATAGAAGATCAGATATGCTAGACTCAAAGAAACAGATTCCTAACAGTGTGATTTCAAGCTCCGTGGTACTTGCGTGGGAAAAATATTAAGCTGCTGGCATTGTCTTAGCCACACCTCAGATCATATCCACTTTCTTTCTCTATAAGCCTATCTTTGCTGTTATCTGTTTCTTGGTAGATGTGTCCAATTGTAATTCTGTAGAAAACCTAATTTAACAGATATACGTAATCTAATGAGGAAGGAGAACTTTTGGCTAGCTACTATTTTGCAAGGATGATTGAAGTGCTAAGTCAGAAAGAGTAGTGGGTGATGAAATCTGTGCATAGATGCAGAAGGCTCGATAGATGGTAGAAATGGGTTGAAGGCCGTGCTTGTCAGAGATTAATATGAGGAACATGAAAATGGGTGGTGTATTTGAGGTTTGTTTAAAGCCTGATATGGTGATATGTGGGGAGATAGATAGAAATGACTGGTTGAAACCAGACCATGGAGGACCTTGAATACCATGCCAAGGAATTTAGACTTGAGGCTATAGACAATAAGGGTCCGGAAAATTTCTTAATCTGTGTCCCCATAGCCACCTGACTTCCTCACAGGAACATTGTACCACCTCAGAACTGTGGGAAAGTGTAGTAATTTGAAACATAATACTCATGTTTAAAACCTCTTAATGACTGTATGATTTTTGAGCAAACAAAAAACTAGTGTTCTAGTTTTAAGTCACTCCTGGCTAAGGTCAGAATTCTCCTGACAATAATAGTTTTTAAGATTCTTTCATGATCAACTCATTATATCTTCCCAATAATCTTGTGAGGGACTATATTTATAATCTATTTTTGAGAGGAGGAAACTGAGACTCCAAATGAACTCTTAAGCGGCAATGGGAAATAGACCAGAGCTGAACAAGACTGGAGTCTGCAGAACCAGTTAGAAGTACACTAAAATAGTTTAGCTGATGGTCTGAGGTGAGGATGACTAAGATTAGGGGACTGTGCATGGACTCTAATTTGTGTGGAATCCTCAGTGCGTATGCATGGTTGTGTGGTTAGGAACAAGAACGACAACACTAATGCGTATTGGGTACGTCACATGTAACAGGCCCCACACAAACCACTTGCACGTCTTAACTCTAATCTTCACAATGCACCTCTGAGGCTGGTAATCTGATTTTTTCCACTGTACAGACCAAGAAACTGAGGCACAGAGAAGTTAAGGGGCTCGATTAGTGTCATGTAGATAATAACTGGCATGGTTGGAATTCAAACCTAAGCTTATTTGACACCAGAACTCGAACTTTAAACTGTCTTCTGTTGGTAAGGTCATACATTAACCACCACTCCTCTGTGCCCATGACTGCTGTCATATTTAAAACAACAGACTATTGTTTTACAATACCACCTAGGAAATCTAGTTCATTCAGATCATGGCTGAACTAACTGGAGAAGACTCTCTGCATATTGAAATGCTTTTGGTAAGTACGATCATAAATACGATAGTGTCCAAGATTTTAAGAACGTTAAATTCTACTTAAATGTTGAAAACAGTAAATATTATAATCAAATCATAAAAAAATCCTAATTTTCATTTAAAGGTAGATTAATGAACCCCTTTTCCTATTCATCTGAACTCAACGTGCATGAATTTAATTTTTGCTCATGACGAATTGGTCATATTTGGAATATTCATTATTATTTTTTAATTTTGTTATTATTTTTAAATTAATTAATTATTTTAATTGAAGAAATGATTTAAATTTTTCCCCTCATCTATCTCCCCCTCAAATATCCATTATTAAAAGTAGAAGGTTTACATTGGAGGTGGTTATCTAAGTTATCGCAACCATGTTTAATGAAATTTTTGTTTTATTTTGTTTAGTTAGTTTTTTTCAGAGATGATGTGAACAATGAAATTTTCTGTGTAATTTATTGAACTTTTCATTTCATTTATAAAATAAGTAATAAAATATATCTTGTGATTTTTAGACACAATATTGGAACAAAATGTTTTAAAAATCATGGCCACGATATGCAGTTTGAATAATTATTTAGAATCAAGTGGTAAAGTCCTAAAAATCGGCAAAATGTTGTATTGAGAGGTGAATACTAATAATATTTGTCTGTTGACTATTGATTATCTTTTGATGAAGAAGAAACAAAAAGATTAAATAGCCATTTTATAATGAAAATTAAACAAAGGCTGCTGGAATCCAGTCTTTAGGAGTTTCTATGGAGTAA
The DNA here is from genome assembly GCF_014176215.1 of Rousettus aegyptiacus. Classification (NCBI taxonomy): domain Eukaryota; kingdom Metazoa; phylum Chordata; class Mammalia; order Chiroptera; family Pteropodidae; genus Rousettus; species Rousettus aegyptiacus. The sequence goes on from NW_023416286.1 coordinate 75,910,506, forward strand.
AGATAATAAAGGTTAAAATAAAGTGCAAATTTTAAAAGGTATTGTAAACATCTTCCTTAGGAAATAAGACAATAACTGTAAAGTAGAAAATGTATAAATAATGTTAAAATAATAATTTGTCCTGATCACTTGTTTGCTTTTATAATATTTAAAAGATTTATGAGTCTCTGTCTTTGTACTTCAGCGACAAGTAGATTCATTATGATCATTAGTTTCCTGTGGCGTTGTTATATCAGGTATATTTTCGTCAGGACTGCTGGTGAAATTATCAGCCATAATATTAAGATTAGAGTAAACAAGAGATTCTTTCCTTATACAATCAATTCAAATTTTCATTTCATTAAAGTATGAGATGGCAATGTCGCTAAATTGCTGTTTAGACTATTACCAGTCTGTGTTAATAGTCTTAATTTATCAACATTTATTTTAACCTTTGCTATAAAGCCTTGCAAATAAAGCTGATCATTATTAATTTTTAGGTAAAAACAAAACTAATATTTTGTGCTTGAGTTATTTTGTCACAGTCTGTTCTTAGCAGAGGGTTGAGTTCTTAAAATCCTTTTCTCTATGTGTGTCTCCTTTACAAATCCAACCTGTTTCTTGCATATTTATATATGCATATAGCCTTTTAACAAAAACTCTGATAAAGTGTTGTGCTATATAATGAAGTATAATACTGGAAGGAGCTGGAACTTTGGATATAAAGACAGGTCTAAATGCTGGCTCTGCCCATTATGAATCAAATAACTTTGAGTGACTTTACCTCTTTTAGCCTCACTTTCCTCATCTGTTCAATGGGATAATGACATCTGTCTTGTAGGTGCTCAAAAAATGGCACACTTGTTATGTTACCTATAATTTAAATATAATAGCTAAAGGGAACATGCACTATAAAGATTTTTTTTTTTGCCATGTGGTGTTGAGGTCAATCAGACATTTTATTTTTCTAAATGTCAATAACTTTGTGCAAAATAGGCTCTGATTTTTTTTTTTTTTTCAGGATTAACATGCCATTACCATCCTGCCATCCTGGTTCAAAAAGAATAAAGTTGAAATATTGAGCCAAAAGAATAAAGTTGAAATATTGAGTTTTTGATGACATAATGTGAATTATGATTTCCATTTTAGTTTACACTTAGCTATGAAAAATTGGAGGTAAATTGTCATACAACATTTTCTTTAGTCCATTGTTAGTTAAACTCTATTACCTTAACACACTATCAAATATTTTATGGAGAGATAAATGAATACATAAGGGTGTGGGTGGCAGAATCTTAATGTAGGTACTAGATCCATCTGGAGAGATGTTTTGTCCAAACCTTCCTTGGAAGCCATTAAGCTCCATGGGGAGAGGGGCTTTCTAGCCAAAATGATTAATTAGTGTCCTGTGAAGTCTAAAGCTGTTTTACTGTTTCTCTGGGCTTTCTCCCACAATTTGCCCAAGTCTTCTGATTGGTCAGTGAGTCTTACTTTAGGATATTAAAGTTATCATGTTCATAAGATATGTGTAACAGATGAAATCCTTAAATGTCTGTCCAAGGAAGGTCCTTCCAGCAGCTCCTGGCTCCCTGTGCTCCTTTTTGGTCAGGATGAGGTTTTAAATCGATCCCGCAAGCCTAGCATTGGAATGTCTGTAAGCCAGGAAATCAGGTAAAATAGCAGAAGCAAAAGACAATGTTAATGTCTAGTCATTTTTCTTCGCCTTCACAACTATTTTAAATATAAATACATGTTAAAGACATTTAAGAGATATTCGAAGGTGTTCATTCATTAAAGTATATTTATTGAGAGTCTGCTATATGCCTGACCTCAGACTGAGCCCTGTGAATGACACTGATTTTGTCTTCAAATCTCATAAATTATTGTATACCATAATAAGGCATAGAGTTTTAAACATCACAGGAAAGAAGAAGATAAAGTGCTCTGGGAGTTCATGGATTAAGTGCCACACCCAGTGTCAGGTACAAAGTATGGTTTTGAGTAAAATGTAGTTCCTCTCCTTTTCTTTCACTGGTGGGAAGGATTACTTTGTGTGTATTACAAATGTGTGAGAGTGTGTGTGTGTGTGTGTGTGTGTGTGTGTGTGTGTGTGTGTAGATGTAAAGGAGGAAGGAAATACTTTATGAAAAAGTGGTCTACTGGATTTGGAGATCAACAGATGGTGGGTAAAAGAAATCCTAGGCAATAAGTTAAGAAATAGAGGTGGGAAGGCATGAGGGAAAATTCATTATTTTTTTAGTTTCTTGGAGCACAAGGTTTGTGACAGGGAGTTGAGAAGAATAAGATTAGAGGGAATTTTGAGGATTGTGATAGTGTTAAGGTTCGTGTTCCCCAGATCATTTTACAATGGCATCAATTCTCACAATATTCGTAAATTTGTATGTCTGAAAAAATTCAAGTTTTCATATGAGTCAAGTGAGAGTTTATGTATTTAAAAAAAAAACACCGGTTTCCAATTTTTGTTTGCCAAAAATCCAGGATACCATATGACTGGTGATAAACCAATGAAGCATTTAACAAGCTTGATGTCAACAATACTGGGCAATTCCTTCTGAGGCTTGGATGCTGTCCCAGTGTATCAGTCAGGATAAGTTATATTATGCTGCAATGAAAAACCCTAAATCTTTGTGGCTTAATCTACTGTATTTGTTTTCTCACTTATACAAAGTGTGCTATGAGAGTTGGCCTAACATTCCAGAATGCTTTGATTTTATGACCCTTCCTTATTTAAATACTCTCCCATGATTTCTATGGCAGAAAGAGAGTAGGCTGGACAACAAAGCACCAGCAATGAACTGTTTCCATGTGGACGCATGTCATGTTCACTTCCACTTACAGTTCATTGGCTGAAAAAAGTCGTTTCGTCTTGCCTATCTTTCCTTCATGTTGTTTATTTCTGGAAAGTACAGTGTTTATATTTCTACCCCCCCCCCCCAACCATTGTCTAGCAGATGGTAGGCATTAGATAAATGCTTTCATTTTATTTTCATTTTAACTACTTTTATTAAATAAATACTTCATGATCAATGTAAGTATTAAAATAAGAGAAAGCCAGATAAAATGAAAAATGAAAGTAACGCATCTTTCCAGGTCAATAGACCCATCAATTTTCAATTCTCTTTTAAATTTAGGGGGCAAAAATAAAAAACAGAAGCCATTTTTACTTTCATATAGATCTCTAATAATTACAAATGACCTCCAAATTTAATGGACTTTTCTTAGTTTCATCATTTCTGACCTCTTCATGGCATTTGATAATGTTTTAGGTTTTATCCTTGAAATTCTCTTATCCCCTTGTCTTTTCTATGACACAATGAATATGGACAAATGACATACTGATCCATTTGTTTATTCACTTAATTATTTATTCACTTCCTATAGCAAATATTTACTATGTGCCAGGAAAGCATGCAGCAATTATATTTTTTCCCTCTATAATATAATTTTCTGAATTACATAGAGATAGAGAAAAACTCTTCTCGGAGTTACATACACAATTTTATGTATGTTGCAGGATTGGTATTTAAAGTAATTTTCTTAACTTTTAAATACTCGATGCTTATTAAATGCCAGGATTTAGGTTGAGTAAGTTACGGCCCAGGGAAACCATTGCTGGTAAGCTATAAGATAAGAATAAATAACACCCAAAATATAATGTGTGAGTTTGAGTTAAAAAAGTACAACAAATAAAGATAAACTTAAAGTCTATACGAAATCAGGAAAGGATAAACGAATATGAACTATATGCAAGCATACCAAATATTTAGAAGACTGACTGAGTTAAATAATAGCTTTTTGTGCTAAACTCAGTCTTTCAAATAATTCTCTTGGAGTGGGGAATTTGGGGATATTTATGGTATAGAGAACAGGTTATTTGCACACTAGCAAGGAATCTTAGACAACATTCAAAACAGAGCAGAAGGCATTTTCTTTTTAGCTGCACAGGGGAACTACAATTCTTCTAGGTGCCACTCCATGGATGTGTGAATTCACCATTGGTGCTATAAATAACATCAAATTTATGAGAGAAATAGAGTTGATTAATAGCATAAAATTGAGACTAAAAAAACCCTTCATTTTAAAGTCTGAATTGGACAGTTGAAGACAGAGAGACAGAGAGCTGTCAATTGTAGAAACAGACAGAATGGACTAGAGTAAGCCTGTGGGCTTGGAACACTGTGATTAAAGAACAGGTAAACTCAAAGAAGATTTATACTGATATTTCCAAAATGCTTCCTGGAAGTCCAGTAGAACTTTCTAGTCTTATCTCCCACAGCAACCCTGATTTTTCCAGTCAAGTTTGGCAGTAAAACTTGTAGCTGTAATATTGATGTGACATTCTGAAAATTTCAGAACCCCCACCCTTTCTGTTAAATTTACTACCATATTAGTGTTTTCATATCTTTAGAAATTTGGAGTAAACTTAAAAGTAATTGTAGTTTCATTTATTTTTTTTTTGTCATTTTTTTCTGGATGATAACGTGTCTTTGTTTGCTAAGTCTTCCTCTGAATTTCAAGGATTACTTATTGCTTATTATCATTGACATTTCCTGTGCTTGCATTTGTTTCTCTACCACTGACTGTTTCCTCAATTTCATTATTATCAAACAGCCCTTCTGTGATAGACCGCTGTTCCCCATCTTCATATTGATTAATTTCATTTTCACATGCATCATTCTGATTTCCAACATCTTCAGAGCAGTCTTCAGAAGATGAGTCATTTGCAAAGACAGATTTTCATTAGTGGAGTCATCCTCAGAGTCAGAATGTGATGGTCTGTTCGCAGGAATATTGTTTGCTCCTCTGTGTCTTTCATTATCTCTTGGAAGGGATGTGCCTGATGTACTTGCTTAGTCATTATCCAAGTAATTAAAATCAAATGTACTTATTTTGTAGATTAAGCAGGAACATTCTTTATTATGATTGTTTGCAATCGAAGCTTCAGGGACACTTTAGGCTAGATATTACATTAAATATTATTTTCCATTTAAATTAAAACATTTAAGCACTAATTCAGAAAAGCAAGATATGGAAGCTAATGCTTCATGTGTGAAGTTCATGAAGCTGCAGTTCCACTGTAATATTCTTTTGTGAAGTTGATATGCAACAAATAAAAACTTTGAGATTATCAACACTGATTATAAATTCTAGTCACTAGTATATTTACTGTCCTGTATGTGTATGTATGTTTTCAAATAGGTTATAAACATTTAAATATAAGGATCTTTCAAAATTTTAAATCAACATTTTCCCCACCATAGGGACATTTTTGTAAGCAAGAACATTTTGGGTAATTGATTAAAATTTCTATTTAAAAATGTACAATCTGATAACTAAGTTAGTATTGAAAGGAAGTAAGAAGAGAAATTATTTTGTATACCCCAAAGCTACGAAGCATATGAAATCTACAGCATGTGTCTACTTGCTTGCGTCTACACAAGCATGTGTCTACCTGCTTGTGCTGGATGATCAGGGGAGTTGATGACTGAGTGCTCTGGGGATCACACAAAAATGTGTCTTGAGAGTCAGGAAAGTTTAGGGGTCTGGTAGAGAAAGTCTAAAGAACATGATACTCCACGGATAGCATGGGGAAGGGCTTGTCTTTGGTTGGCAAACATCAAAGCTGAAGAATCTAAAAGCCGGAGGAAGAAAGCGGGTGGAATTTGCAGGTCTTGCTGAGCTGCTCACCACACCACCGCCTTTGGGGTAGTGCACCATCTTGGCTGGTATAAAGAAGACTGTTAATAAAAATAAAGATTCTGGCTTCTTGAGGTGAATCAAAGTAAGAGGGTGCAAAAAGGGAGTTGAGAGAATGTGAGATTTCACTGGAATCAGCATAAAAACAAAACACTATGGAGATACATCTACCCCTCTTTTGTGGCAAGGTTTATGCCAGGAATCCTCCAGTCTGCTAGCTACAGAACAGGAAGGTAGTGCTTTTTTTTTCAAAGCAATTGCTGTGAGGTGCCACCATGCACAGTTGTATTTTTGGGACAACTTGGAGCAAGCCCAGTCTGGAGTTGGGTGAAGGGCAAACTGTGATTCTCAGCCTTCAGCCTATGAACGCCTGAAGCTCCACAGGTCTGGCAGCTGTGAGGAGGGAATTGGCAGCTATGCCTTGAAAAAATGTTGGTAAAGGGGGTTAGTATAGATACAAGAAAAATGAACTCATCATTGGCGTATCAAACCAGGTGTCTTAGTTAGGGCTCCTGAAACAAGAATACCATAGACTGGGTGGCTTAAATGATATTTATTTCTCACAGATCTAAAAGCTGGAAGTTTGAGACCACAGTGCCAGCATGATCGACTTCTGGTGAGGTCTCTCTTCCTCACTTGCACACAACCACCTTCTTGATATGTCCTTACATGGCAGAGAGAGAAAGAGTAAGATCTCTTTGTCTCTTCTCACAGGGGCACTAATCTCATCCTGTGGGTTCCACTCTCATGACTCAGTTACTTTCAGTAGGCCCTGTCTCCAAATACATTTACACTGGAGATTAGGGTTTCAACATATGAATTTTAAGGGGATGCAAACCTTTAGTCCACAGTACTAGGTAATGTTGTCTTCTCATTGGCAGTTTCGGAAGGACTTACTTAATGTAGGAGAATTTGGTAGCCAAAGGCAAACATATACACTCTCTTTTCTATCCAGCAGATAGTCACTCAGTGGACCATGTCTTGAGGCCTGACTTGGACACGCTGTCTCTGAAAAGATGGACCTGGCCTTCACCTCATTGGGGAAGGGAACGTGTCTTGACACTGCTCTGGTCTGGTGATGACTCAAACAGAAAACTCATGTCAACCTAAGACTTTTGGGGGTCTATTTGATATTTTTGTCTCATTCTTGGTTTATTTGTTGGATTTGTGTTTATTCAGTAGAACATTTTAGAATTTCTCTTGCTTTTTTTTGACTAATTAATTTATTTAGTTAATTTCCTCTTGTGCTATTTACTAAATTTATCCCCTAATCTTTCTGTTTGTGTGAGTGTGTGTGTATAACATAAAAAAAATTCTCTGTACAAAAAAAAACAACAACAATTTTTGTAAGGAGAACTATACTACCCAGGGGTTTGTATTTAGATTTTAAGGCAACTTCTTCAAGCTATAATTCTTTTGTGCATAGTAATTTCATTCATGTTACACAGTTTAAGCCATATATGAGTTTAGTTATTTCTTTAATAAAACACAAAAATAAAATAAGCATTTTTATCTAGTATTTATTGTTCCCCTTCTCTAAACAAGTTAAACTTATTAAAAGGATAATTTATGAGTAGCCATTGTAGGAAAATGGATTCCCTTAGTGTGATTCCATTGTTAATTAATGAGAAAAAGAATGAAATTGACAAGACAAAAGATTGTATCTGAGTTCTGCATACAGACTATTAATAAATGGAGAAAGTTTAGAAATGTCCTAAAGAATAACTTCCACACAATCTAGACAATCCAAAACATTAGCTGATTTGCTTCAAATTGTAATGATTTTGATTAAAGGAAAATGCAAGGAACATTGGAAAAATTAAAATCAGCCACTGCTGCAAATATTATTTCTTCACCTTACTCTCAGTCATTTTACTTTATGATAAAACTTGGAAGATACATTTTCATAAAATTCTATTGTTCTGTTTTTAAAAATTATACAGAGCTGATAGTAAAGCACTAGTTTAATCACCCATCCCTCCTCACCATTTATTTAAGCCTGTGTTCTTTGTTTCAAGGTCCTGTTGCAATAAAACAGAATGAAATTAGTGACCTTCATACTGACTTCCCTAAAAAGCTTCTGGCAACTGACCCAGCCATCAGTCTGTCAATAGCTTGTGCAGTTTCAGATTTCATTTGAAAAAAAAAAAAAAAAAAAAAAAAAACAGAAACGAAAAACAAACAAACCAAAAAACCCCCACAAAAAACCCAAACTATTTCCTTTCCATAAACATCACATTTCAATTGTTTCTTTTTAAAAAGCTAATTACATTTACACATGTTATACACTTAATAAAGACCTATTTTGCCTCTAAGTGTTCTGTAGAAGCAGAGCTTGATTGAACATGTTTTATTTGAGGCATATGGAGAAAGCTGCAATAGTGAAGCAAAATATTTATAATTCTTCCCTGTTTGGTTTCGATTTGTCAATCTTTTCCCTTCTTTACATAAAACAACATCTTGCATACAAACTGTTTAAAAGTTGAAAGAATTGCTTTCCAAATGTAGCCAGAGAAAGGAAACTAGTTAAATTTAGAAAGAAAAATGTAGGTAAAGGAAAAAATTACTGTCAGCTAAGATTTGGAAGTCTGGGAAGAGATTCAAGATGAGGAACTGTTAGATCCTAAATTAAAATGAGTTTGTTTAGTACCTTATTTCCTTTTTTCCCCACTCTTGATGTTCCCATCTTTTCATTAGGTTCTTTTTTTTTTCTTTTTTTCTTTTTTTAAATTTCTGTCCTTATGTTTTTCCTTGTTTCATATATTTATTTTTCTGTCTGGCCTCAAGAAGGGAACATTGAAATATTTGTCCTTTTTAAAGATATCCTCAATTGTTTCTGCAGAACACTTGTCAGAAATTCTTGACATTGCACCGCGAGTAAGTCTTCCGCAGAATCAGAAGCTATTTAGTTTCGGCTGTACCGACGAATAATGTCCACTTTTCAGTAGTGAATTTTCTATTAGTGAATTCCTCAGGGCGTGACACATTTCCTCAAAGTCAGATTTCCTGAAGTCACAAACATTTTATTATTTCCTTTAATCTTTCATGACTGTGCATTTCAACCCCTGTAATATTTATTATTCCTGAATCCTAGATGTTTTCTTACCGTGACCCTAACATTGCTTATCATCCAGGTTAATTTCCTTTTGTTTGGTCCAGAATGGCCTCATATTACTCTGGTGCTGTGCTCTTTGAAGATCTGTCCTATCAGGGATTAGAATTTTAGTTTTAACAAAAAAATTCATCCATGAATTATTTTTAATATTTTATGTACTTTTTTCACATAACATTTTGGAGGGATTCTTGAGTCTCAATATATTTCATGTAAAGGAAATACTGCGTTAGCCTGTCCGGCACGGTAGGAGGGGGCAGAGCGACATATTTTTCAAGAACCAGTGACCGTTGCATTTACAAGGAATTTTGTTTGTATTTCATGCAAGCTCATGTAGTTGTTTTACTATTCTGAAGGGCAGGATGAAGCAAGAGAGAAATTGCCTTTATTTTCCACTCCCTCCCCCCCAGACTTCTACAGTCTGCTCATTGTATACACTAGACTTATTTTTTTTTTCCCAATCTTCTCTCAAAATTGGAGAAAGCTCTATCATTTAAAATATGCTAGTGAGATAAAGGGTCATCTTAGGATATTGTTGAGATTTTCTCTTGAGGTTGATACTTTAACATATATATTTTCACATACTCTTCCACTTGTTTTCCCTTTGAAACAAGGGCAGTCTTAGTCTATTTAGACTAGTCTATTTAAAAATAGCTTCCTTAGCCTATTTAGAAATACCTTCCTGAGACTCTTCCCCCGCAAGAAACCCAAATAAACACGGAAAGCTATGAGACCAAAGATCTTACTTAGGAGAGGTGCAGTGAGAGAGAAGTCTGGCTCTTGGTTTGTTTCTTGGATTTAGACCCCTGCTCCCGCTTGGTACATTTGAGCAACTTGAAAAACTTTGCTAAGCCTCAGTTTCTTCATCCGTTAAATGGGATAATAATACCCATTGTGAGAATTACATAATGTATAATTTATATAAAACTTTCAGTAGACTTTTGTGAATGGTCACTAATCACAGTAATAAAACCATTGTATTTTATTTAAGGTCTTACCGACAGTGCCTTTTGAGATTTATGTTCTTGGAATATTAAAGCAACACCATGCCCTGCATTTCTTGCCTCCGGGTCTCTTTTCCTTACGGTATCAGAATCACTAAGCAAGAATAGAAGGCAGGGTGTTTTCTGTCACCTTTATTTAGCATAGGAAGCTGCCGGTCCTGCTTTACTCTGTGGTAACCTGTAGTGATTTGAAACCTCGAAAATTCAAACACTGCCTGAGGATTTTGCATAGTGAGTCGAATTGGCCTAAGGGATCCTGAACTACTTCTCCAATAAATCTCCATAGGAACTAAGGTCATGTGATACAGTTGAGAACGGTCATGTTCTTTATTTTGGTTCTAATCCTAGTTCTGCCACTCACATGCTGTGGTGTCCTGGACAGCTTGCTTTACCCTCCCAGAGCTTCCCATTCCTTTCTGCAAAATGGTGCCAATCCTAGAAATCCTGTCCAGGTTGCCAGTTGCCTGGAATTGTGTGTGTGTAGCACCCAGGGAGGTTGCTAGGACTGCAACCAGAAAACGGCCTCAAAAAAAAAAAAAAAAAAAAAAAAGTGAAAAAGCCTTGGGTTTGAGTCTTAATCTTAATTTTGCCACCATTTCACTAGGTGCACATGACAGATTACTTAACCTTTTTTTGTCTCTAGATTGATGTGTTGAAATTTAACATTTTTGAAGAAATTACCATTTTTTTGGAAACATTGTGGGTAAAGAGGCATTAAGTGCAATTACAGAATATTTTTACAAATTGTTTTTTGGCGCTACTTTCAGAGAAAGAGTAAAGGGTTGGAAGCATGATACATTTTTACCATTTGGTTACTTCTCTGGATGTGTGAGGAATGTAGGGCAATTGTTGGGTTTTTATTCAGACTCTTTGAAGGTAGAGTGAAGAAAGTAGCAATTTCTTTCTCCTAAAGTCCCCCCCGCCCCCAAATCTAGGAATATTCCAAATTTGAAACAAATATTCCAGACTACTGCAGGCTGAGTGCATTCTGAGTTAAGTGAAGGTGAGTCTTGAGGTCTCTGAAAATATGATAGTTCTCTGGTCAGACAGCAGATAGCAACTGATCATTTAGAAGTTGCACCCCAAATTGTGGTTTAACCTCAAATTAGGTTTACATGATAGTCGAGAAAAGAAAGGTTAAGATGCGTATTTTACACGAGGAACGTGACACTCCTCTATCATTTAGAATGTTTGTTGTGTTTAACTTGCTTTCCCTTATTGAGACTGAAAAATGCATTTGTAACATATTTAATCGTATGGGGAGTTTCTGTCTCATAAAGCTATAGGAAATAACGAGCAGATAAGAAAGGACTAAGGGCAACATCTGCATAAAAGTCCATGATACATTTATGGGCATAAAAGCGTTCTCATTTTTAAAGAGTAGTAAAGACAAATAAAAAAATACACTCTATCGAATGACAAAGAATATAGTAGTGCCTCCTGAAGGTTTGAACTGGACTTTGCTGGCTTGAAGGCTGTGACAGGGACTGCTAAATGGCAGACAGTAGCTGCAGTTCTGCTGTCACAGTTTCAGCAATTGTCACTGTCAAAACGTAGCACATTCATTATTTAGGTACAAAACTATAATTAAGAACATTGGCCAAGAAAGGGGGAGGGGAATTGGACGGTTCAGGGAGTTGGAAGTAGGATAAAGAGCAGTTCTCCTCTAGGTCACTAGTTCAAACTTCGCCCATATTGGTGATGACTGACAGTCATTAATATATGATGGCTGTTTGATGGCCTATAAGAGTAGGTGCCCATATCAGAAAAGTCACCATTGTAATTGGCATTAATTGGCACTTCTGTTGGCAGCGTCAGTCGAGAGGCTGAAGATTGAATGGGCTATAGCGAGTGAATTATCCTCTCATCCTGAGAAGTGGGCCTCCCAGGGCAGAGATGAAGCGCCGTCGCAGTGCACTGTGGGAAAGCTGCTGCTGTCCTAGCTACCCGTGCTCGGCAAACAGAGGACATCAGTTTGTAGTGCTCTCTGTTTGGCACCTTGCTTGATGAGTGCTGAATCTACTTAAAATCCAGCCTCACCAAAATGAACAATGGGCATACGGAAAAGCAAAAAGGCCCGAGTCCGAGATAATGAGGGGTACCTCCGGGGCATCGTCTTCTGGTTGGTTTCCTGCTCAACTGTATTTGGTGGGACGGCTAAGCAGCTCCCTATGTGATCTGCAGCGATGATTGGTTGCAACTTATGTTTTATTTTGTTTGTTTGTTCTTTCTTTTGTTTTTTACAAAAGCATGATCTCTTTGGAAGTGAAAAAGGAAAAGGTTCTCTTAACTGCCTGCAGTAAAACACTGTTGAACAAGCCACCATGTTGACTTTGTATAGTTGAAAATTAAAGTTCCACTGTAATCATTTTTTGCTCTTCATTGATTTAAGGACCCAGTCGAATAATAATTTAGACTCCACTTTTCATCTCTGAATAGATTCATGATTTGTAAGCTGTTTCTGGCAACTATCTCTGTAATACCAAGGAAATTTCTTTTATTCATCTCACTTTTTGGCTCAACTCCCTCATAATTAGCATCTAGGTCAAAGTGACAAGTATTTAAGACTAAATTTCTGTGGATATCAACTCCTAAAGGACATTTCACAACAGTAGTGCCAGTCACCATTTCCTTAGCATTCTTTATTTATCTTACATTTATGCTGCAGTAAAGTATTTGGCAATGCGTTTTCTAAAAAATTAAACATCAGAAAGAAGTTGATTTATTTGTATTTTAAATGGCTATTGTTTTTAGGTTTCGAAAAAGCAGATTGCTGAAAGTACAGTTAACAAAAAGCAAAATAGAGGAATGTTTAAAGAACAGCAAAGAGCACAATGGTTTTGTTTGAATTAATGTTCATTTAAATGAGAATAAAACCTGTTCCAGTGGTTTAAACTATGCAAAATCAGAGTACTTTTTCTTAATGAGAAAACTTTGCCTTAACATTCTTATATTTTTTATTTGAATACATTTTATACAATTTCTTTTTTTGAGGTGGTTTGGACGTATAAGTTAAGCCAAATATTTTATTTCTTTGCCTTTCCCCCTCTATTTTTGGCTTCAAAACCTGATAACTGTGGGTTTTCAGCACTGTAAAATAAATGTGTAAGTTTTACTATAGGTGGCGCTCTTGCATACATCTTGCTTTTAGAAACGTCCCTCTAAATAGAACGAGTTTGGCAGGCAAGTTTAATGGAAGCTGCTTAATAGTATACATTATATATCATAAATTCTACTTAATGATTCTGCCCAGATAAAGAGCCATGAGCCCATTCCTCAATGATTGATATGCTTGTTTCATCCAAATTACCACCATTTGGTATATTATGACTTTTATTAGCAATCCAAGAATTTTAACAAGTAGATCATGGCTCACCCACATTAAGGTGTGAGCGAAATTTGGACCTTTCCGTTTTCTCCTCACCTGCAGAGATGGCACCATCTATGTTTCCCATTTTCAAAATAAAAATTTCAAGAGATGATTAAAGAAAGGTGGGCAGTGAACTAGAAGAGCAAATTCGCTCTCTTGGATAAAAGCTGATGGCTGCAGGGTTCTCACGCTGACAAAAAGTAAAGAATGTATACAGTCAAAATGTCGCCTTATGATTTGACAAAATTCGCTTCATGAGAAATCATCCATATTATCATTTATTTTAGGTGAAAGAAGGCACTGTGGAAATTTTAATTTTTGACAAAGCGATAGACAAGAGTAAGAAAGGTAAGAACACAAGGATGTGTGGGTGTACTTGAGAGAAGTGACAGGAGAAAAGTAAGAGAAAAGTGAAGAAAGAATGGGAATGGAGAGAGGAAAAAGTCTTTTTCAAAAGGAGTAAGTCGATTGGGTTTTCCAGAGGATGGAAGGGTCCTTTCTTCCTCTGGTGTTAAAGCTCTTCTCTGAAATTACAGAGAGACTACTTCTCCCCCAGGGGGGGCCTCGTAATCTGGTTTACATCTAGTTTCTGAGGATGATATTTTGTTAATTGGTTAAATCTGTACTGTGGTTTAGCCACACGCAAATATTCCACTTACAAATTATCTCAAAAAAGATGTTTAGAAAAATATATCATTCTCATTCCGTAAATCTTTTCATGCTATTTGGGAAAATTGGGGGATAAATGAATTCTCTCTGATCTATGCATCTATCACCTTAGTACACTAGGAATGTACAAAAACCTCTTTCTGTTTGACGAAATATATTCTTCATATTCAGAGAGAGCTCCTTGATTTTTTTCTAAAGCCTTTACATAACAAGTTAAAAATAACCTGCCTTGATGATTTAGTGGCATGAACTGAGATTAGAACTTCAAAGACAGTTGCACACAAGATGCACTTATTGTTCTTGTGGTCCCTTGAAATATTCTGAAATGTCATGTTAGAAATGTCATTGCCATTTATTTATCTCTTTTTGTTCTATATTTGTTTGTACGGAGTGAAACTTCACTATACCACTTCAAGATCTTCATATTTCCACTTAAAATAACAATTTATATTTACACGAAACCAAATTTCTCTGTACAGACGGGAAGGTCCTAGCTCACCAATCATAATTTCATACATAATCTTTTAAGAAACAAAATTAGCAGTTAAATCTTGATGTTAAGTCTTGAGCACAGCAGATAATGCTTATTTAATAATCGATGAGATATATCTAATACAGCAACATTTTTGAATAGTTTTCTTTTTTAATGTGTGACTAGATTATCGTCACTTTGCCCCACACCCCAGTTTAAAAGAACAAACTAAGAATGATATGTATTTTCCAAAAATGTGTAATTCATTATCTACATATTCTCTTAACTGTCAATATTTTAGCAATGATGCTGTTAACATTGGCATTTGGTAAGTGGTCCCCATGTTAGCTAGGAAAGTTTATTCATCAGCAAACCTTTATCAAATGCCTATGTGCCAGGCAGAGTTTAAGTGCTTTGCATATTGAATTACTTTAATCTTCTCCCAAACTTAAGAATGGGAAACTGAGACATAGAGAGACTTAATAACCAAGCCAGTTCCATAGCTAGCAAGTAGCACTTTCAGGATTTGATGGCCATTACCTGACTCTAGAGTTTACATGTTCACCTACCACATACGTGGCTTTCTAGGTGCTGCTGGAACCTTTATGGGGATACCGACCACAGTTTTACCCAAAAGCATATGTTTGATGATCAGCCTACTTCTATGACTGGGTCTCCCAGTGATTTTGTTTGTTTTTTAGATATCTGGCCATAATTGTTTTTTTAACACTTGAGATTCAGAGCTAAAGAGAAACAAAGGGAGTTTCAAAGGATTATGAAATAAAAAAGATTTGTGAATTTTGCAGGGTACTTGGAAATAAGACAAAGAATTTTCAATCCTAACTTTAGGGTCTTGTGGGATTTTATGAATTTCAGGGTGGTTTTCGTGTCTTTTCTCTCTTGTAGATGAATGTTAGCCCACTATAATAAATGGAAGGGAGTAGTAAGGTAAGGCGGGGAAGTGTAAACGAAAGAATTTATTTTTCTGCTTTGAATTTATTGAAATGCTACGATGGAGAGAGAAACAAGGAGACATTCAGTAGGAGTTCAGGCTGGGAGAAATGTCTTATTCTTCATCAACATCGTTACATTATTTGCTTTGAGCACTTAAGAATTCTTAGAACACCAGATACACAATCAAATCAAATAAAAAATGTAGCTGGGAAACAATTCTCCAAGTTATCAAATAAAATGAGAAAACAAATTTGGGAGACATTTTCCATGAGTCTCATATGTTTCTGCACTTTCTCAGACAGAGGTACTGCCTGCCTTTGTTCTACCTTTTTAGGAATATTTATACAGTGGAAGATAGAGATAGTGGAGACAGTGTCTCCCTCTGGAGAAAAGGAGAGACATGCTTAGTGTTTATTAGAATAAACTATTCAGGATCCTTGCATAGTTTTCTCTCTTCCAATGTGACCTACTGTGTAGGTAGTGCCTCTCTGCATTGCCCCATGTGAACTGGGGCTTGGGAAACCAAAGCAAAAATAATGATACTCTGGCTACTGCTATTACTGCTGGTAATTACATTCTTTTTCTCTGTTAGGAGTATCATGTCCTCTGCCACGATACTGCAGTAGGCTAATGTGTTAGCTTGCAAATAGGGTAAAATCTTATAGTTCTTGGTAAATATATACCCTTGAAATCTATTTAGATTATTCCTTGGATGATAATCTCATTTCACTGATATGTATAATTTCATTTAGATATAATTTCTATATGTTAAAATAGATTATATAGTTTATTCTCTGAAAGTTTTCCATTGCAAATTTAATTATTTCCACCTCAAACTATCTTTTTCTTTTTCCTCTACACACTACTTTACACTCTTCTACTTCAGTTGATTCACATTTTGACATTTGTATCAGAAAAGAGAACATATGCGTAGGGATATGTCAATGAGAACTGAGAAAACCACCTGGAGTATTTTATGGGCTACAATTTGGAAATCATTGTTTTAAACCATTACATCTCTGCAAGATGATCAAACTACATTTTCCCCCCATGAGCACAGAATATTTTATTCATCAGAGACCTTCCATTTAGTTTAGTAGCCAAGTGGTTTAACAGAGTTCTTGATTAGTATTAGGACACCTAACTTTTAGTTTCTACTTGGTCAAGAGTGCTGTGTCAGCAAACTGTCTCATTGTCTCTTTTTTTTAAAAAATGGGGATAATAAACCTTGCCACCTGCCTGCCTCACAGCAATATTAAGAATACTAATGAGAGTCTCTTGAGAGATTTTGAAATCTGCAGAAGGAATATGCTATATAAATACGCAGTACCAAATCATATCATTTTAGAACTAAAGAGCTCATAGAAAGCACTCGAGCTAATCCCCTCATTTTATAGGTGAAGAAACTGAGGTCCAGGATGTTAAATGGTGAGTCTAAGGTCATATAATTGGTTAGTGTGTAACAAAGTACGAGAAGCTGAGTCACCCAGTTTCCCTTTTGAAAAGAGTTGCCTACTGGTAACAAAGATGAATAATCCCAGATATTACCAGGTCTGTAGTGATGTTATTTCCTTAGTGGCTTGGCATAAGACAGATTGCTCCCCAGAGGCAAGTCAATTTGGTAATTGCAGATCATCAAGGATTTTACTTGCCTCAAATGAATATTTAGCTTTTGGCAGTTGTACTGCCTCTACTTGGGTGAACAATATTCTTGAAGATACCCTTGAAATAGCTGGTTAAGTGTGAAAGATATCTCAGGTGCCTGGAGTAATAACTTAGGCTCAATATGAAGCATACACATAAGAGTCTGTTGCCATATCCAGACTTCCAAATTTTCTTTTTAGTAGTTTACTTGGAGTGATTGGATTTCTGCAATTGCTTTGAATGTTTATTCATGTACATTTGCCAAGGAGTGCCAGCACCTTCCCTGGGCTCTATAGTGCCAATGACAGCTGAGAGCTGTCAGACAGCCAAGACTCGCTAGAAACTGTTTACCCATATCCAGGTACAAACATTGGGGCCAGAACCTGTATCACTTATCCCTATCCCGTCGATGCTTTTAATTAGGTACCGATTAAATAATGTGGCTGAAAACTTCCTCTTTCTGTGGTATAGAAGACTAGTTTGAAGCAAATGTTGTATGATCCAAAACAGACAAATATGTTAAATCTTCAGGAATTTTTAGGCGTCTTACATTCTTAAGAAATCTTTATCCACCATGTAGCCATACCTAGGTTGCAATAAGTTTTGTTAACATACTTATTTTTGGTTTTGTCCATTCTGGGTACTAGAGTTTTGACCTTTATTTTTCCTTTAATTCAGGAATTCGGGATTTTTTTTTTTTTTTTGAAAAGATCATAGGATTTGTTGATATGTTGAAAATGGCTAAAACTGTTTTTTAAAAAATAACACGTGTTTTACTGAATATACAACATACTCTCAAAGAAACATAGTGGGTTCAGATGCCACTTTTCAACCTCTCTACTTTAAAAAACAAATATGACCGTTAACCCTTACTGGCATGGCCAGGGGATAAGTCTCTGTTCTGGTCCAGACTGCAGTCCCTTCGGAGAGCCTGACATGGCTCTCGCCTCTTACCATCTGCCCCAGGTCACCCGCTCTGGTTTCACTTGCACAAAATGTCCTCTAAACAGCATCTTTTTCAGTTACTGTGAAAGTCCTCGCTGCCTGACCTGTCAGTTCCTGGGCTGTCGATGCGATGCTGCCGAGCCGTCTCTGCAGCCCCAGCGTCTTTGTTCTCTTCCTCAGGTTCTCCCTCTGACTGTGTGAAAGGAACAGTTTAAATCCATCCTGGTAAGAGCACCAATGGCACCTGCCTCCTTGTCCTCGCCATCCTCCTTTTCCCCCATTGTCTACCTTTATAGACAATCTTCGTTGACCCTCCTTTGCCACGACATTACCAGTAAGACACTCAGAACCTGTAGCTCAAAGCCACCATCTATTTCCTCACTTCAGTTCCCATATGAGCTATGTATATCTGTATTGTTTATTCGCTAGTCTCCTGCCTTTACAGTGTTCCAGACTTAATTTAAACTAAATAATCATTATTAATAATAGTATTAGCAACTCACATTTATCGATCACTTACATTGTGCTAAGACGCTGTTTTAAATGATTCACCTGAATTAACTTATTTAATTCTCAAAATATAGAGAATAGATATTCATCTACGTTATTGCTATACTGTTTTTCTGGTAGCAACAGGAAGACAAATACACAAAGAAATTATTTTAGGCTAAAATATGATGATGCTATTATGCATCCTGAATTAGAATGGAGGCAATTCATGAAGTGAAACTATTGAAATTGTACATCGGTTAGTGATAACTGCCTCAGGGACCCTCGTATTGGAAAAAATTATACCTCATGTAGGAGAGATACCTTAAAAAAAATATCAGCGACAAATGTGACATTTACGGGCATGATAAAATAAAACTGTACTTGATATATTATAGTTGAATAGGTATACACTGTGAATAATTGTTAAAAAATTATTGTTAATTTTCAGGTGGATGCTTATTTGGAAGAACTGGGGGAACCAAGCAGTTTTTAAAATATCAGATACTAATATAGATAATGTAGGTTAAAGGATCCATCTTGTCTTGGGATTTCTGAGTCACTGAAAAACAACATTTTAGGCAATGATATTAACTTACAAGTCTTCTTCAAAATGAAAAAATGCTATAAAAATGATACTAGTTTGTGGCGCAACCTTCCACATTATATATGTTGTTTCTTTAAAAAGTCGTGGAAAATGTAAATTTTATGTGGTCAAACAATTCCCTTTATTATTTCCATCCATCGTCCCATGTTTAAAAGATGTCTGTTGTTTAAAAATTATATTATAGCTCATTATAATTTTCTTCGAATAGCTTATAGGCTTATTTTAGGAATTCAAATATTTGATTTATCTGGAATTTGTTATAGTGTAAAGACTAAGGTTGTTACTTCTAATATATATGTTTTTACAAACAATAATAATTTGCCCCAATGCTATTTATTAAATAGTTCAGATTTAATTTAAAATGACATCTTTATCACATAATAAATCATTATATACTGTATTCTGTATTCTGTGTATTCTGTTTCACTGATTTCATTTTATATTTCTGTGCCAGTACTACATTGTTTTAATCATGATAGCTATATAATATACTCCAATATCTCTTACTGTACCTTTCTCTTCCTCCTGATTTTTTTTGGTAGAATTATCCTGAATATTCTTAATATTCTTGCATACTTATTATTTAGATAACATTTAGATTCATCAAAAAAACCCCCATGGGATTGCATCAAATTTATGTATCACTTAGAAAGAACTAGCTTTATTACAATACTGAATCTGTGCACCTAAGATAGGTTTATTTTTTCATTTTTTCCAGTTCTGTCTGTAATTACTAAATTTTATAGTTTTCCTGTTATAGGACCTACATATTTCTTGATATGTATGTGAATAAAAACAATTTAATATATAATGTTAATATATAACATGTTAAATGTTTAAATTGCTTGTGAATGAATCTCATTTTTAAAAAAATATTTTTTATTTTTTTAAAAAATAATTTTATTTGGCTAGAAGGATTACCAGAGGGAGAAAATGATCATGGTCCACAAAAATCATTACAAAAGAATGTTTTAAGTGTTCATCAATGATGGACTAAGTAAATTTTGTTAAAATCTATTAGTGACTACAATATGGTAATGAAAATGATGATATAGATCCACATTGACTGAGATAAAAAGAATGACCACAGCATATTGTTGAAAGAAAAAACATATTAAGGAATACCATTTGGCATAATATAATTAATGTAACACCGTATTTACATAATTCACATGTGTATATATGTTTGAAAAGAGGTCTAACATGATACTTTTCAAAGTATTGACAAAGATTATTTCTGAGTGGTAGGTTTTGGATGACTTTTATCTTCTTTTGTACATTAATTTTTCATTGACATTTATCATATTTTATCAAAAATGTAATGCTGTGAATACAAATTGAAAACATTAGATATTTAATAAGCATTAAAAAGAAACATATAAAATTAGAGCTTAGCGTCATTATTTTCCTCCAAAGACATTCTTGTGAATTTGTTGTTTATAGGTAGCTTTGAAAATAGTTTAAAATTTTATTTGGCCTACTAAAATTTATTTATCCTGTAAAAATGTTAGTAATTTTCTTTATTTAAGCTGTACCAATCACTCTGATAATGACACCAGTAGAAAGATCTTCACATCTGAAGGGTAGATTTCTATTACTGTACAACCACACATCCATTCTTGAGTTATGAATAACACTCCACTTCCCTCAAATTTAGAACTAAATCATCTAATAGTTAATCATTTTTTTAAAAAATTTCATATGAAAACTTTAAAGTTATGAGTATTTAAATAGAACGCTTTTAATGAAAGAGATTTGTGATCGCAAATTATTTTTCTACTTTCATATTTTGCTATTGTGATTTAAGTGTGGTAAATCTGACAACTAAAAGAATTAAGTTGAGCTAAGCCTCACACCTCATATTTAACATAATTTTTATAGTTTATAATAATTTTGTGAATCGATGGGAGAGTTAGTTATAAAATTGCTTAATTTCCTCGTAGACATCACGGTCATCATCATTTTTGCCAACACCAAAACACTGGTTATTACATTCTTACTGTGTGCCAAACCTTATGCTTTACATGCATAATCTCCTTCCTGACGACTTGTGAACCAGAGATTTCTATTAAATCATAACACATTATGGGGATTGCGAGGCTCAGAGAAGCTAAGGAATCCGTCAGTCATCACATAGGTTCAGGAGAAGCTGGGATCTGCTTACAAAGTTCAAACTCTGCTTACAAAGTTCAAACTCTAAACACCGTGATCCTACTAGTAGTCTCCTAAGGCTTAATTTCTAGTGACTACTCTAATGTTCCTTTCTGCTTTACATGTTATGTAGTTTCCTCTTCTAATTATCTCTCAAAGATGTGACTCAGGCAGAGTTTAGAGGTGTGTAATCACTTTGTATCATAGAGAAGGTAATCAAGGGTAAGGCGAGTTAAGTGATTTGTCTAAATTTTGTTTCATTGACAAAAGTTTACTTTGTTCCAGAGGTAATTTTATGTGCTTTATAAGTATTCATTCACTCCTGATGATAAATTATGATAGGTACAATTATTATAATTTCCATTTAACAGATGAGGAAACAGGCATTATGAAGTAGAGCAGCAGGGCCACTGTCACATAGCTAGCAAGTGGCAGAGTCAGGATTGAAATGCGTGGCTGGTTAAATCTTTACCCTTAATCACGTTTCCATGTTGCCTAGAACACAAATCCAGAGCTTTCGGTTTCCATCCATTTTGCTTTTTAGCATATTGGCTAATTACATCAATTTATGATTAGGGAAAAAGTTCTCTGAAATCTGGCATTGAGAAATAATTAGTTTTATACACTTTAGAAAAAATGAACTTAAAGAATACTGTTAAAAAATAACTATAGCCTAAATGAGGGTCTGCATATGTTTTTAAAACAGTACTCTGAAGCTGTTTGTTATTAGATGGGACTTTCTTATTGATGATGGCTTTTCTACCCAATACCTGCTGATCTTCCATAATGCTAATATATACCCAGTGTTGACATTTGCTAGACTGTCTTTGCAAGCATAAATATTAGACACACTGAAATTTGATTTTGGCTCATCTTTTACTTTGAATAAAGAGATCTAAAAATCAATTCTTACAGCTATGTTTCATTTTCTATGAATAGAGGTCAAATATATCAGGGCAAGGGTAGTATTAAAGGTAATCTATGATGTCAAGGTAAATCTATTAGGTAAGCAGTTCTTAAAATTTTAATTTTAATAGGATATACAAACTTCATTTATTTTGTTTATTTTTCACCATCTTGCAACAGACCTATGTGAGACTGGCATTAGTTCCTCCTGTGTTTAATTTCGTTTCTCTTGTAAAGAGCTTGTAGTTCCAAGATCTGGGTTCAAGTTAAATACTAGCTATGTGACTTTGAGCAAGTTATTTTTTCTATAAATTTCAACTTCCTCATTTGTGTAGCAGCAATCTTATTCCTAATTCATGGAGTTGTGAGGATTGAATAAGATAACAAAATTTATTTCATTAATAGAAAATGCAATTTATTTTTAATGTGTCATCTAGTGCTATTAATTCTATGGCCTGATTTAGCATCCAGTTGTGGGGCAGGATATGGCACTGGGTCACACGCTGTATTAGGATTTACTCTTTTGGATTCTAATCTGGCTTCTTTCACTACATGCACTGTGCAAACTGAGACAAATGTCTGGGAATCAGATTCTTGAACAATCAGAGGGCTGGACTAGGAAAGCTTTAAGGTCAGAAGTCATTGTTTATGATGTTCTGTACCACATGTGGTCTAGTGATCTGAGCACACAGCTGGGATCACAAGTTTTAGAGCTGAAATGTTCATATTTGACACTGATTAGGTATAAAGATGAAAATCATGTAACTATAAGTACCTAGTTTTCCTTTTTGAAAAATGGGAATTGGCATAACTATGCAAACTTTCTCACTCGAATTCGGAAGTGTTTGATCTTTTTTTTTTAGGCAGCAGAATCCTTTAACAAATAAAATTATGTGGTGAACCCAAAATGTAAAGTAAATATATTAAATATACAAAATATGTAAAAATGCAGATTCTTTCTTAAAAATAAAGATCTAGCAATTAGCCTCATTGTCTTCCCTTCTAAGCCCATCTTTCTTTACCCAGTTGCTTAAGACCGAATACCTGTGAATTACTTTTGTTCATACTTACTCTGATATGCCATTGATCACCAAGATAATTTTACCATCTGAATAATTCGTGATTCCTTTTTTCCCTGTTCAGCTCCATTGCTACTCTGCTCTATCAGCCCTTTTGCTTGGACTATTATAATCACCGTCAAGTTGGTCTTCCTGGTGTATGTCCTTCCCCCTCTAATCCATTACACTGTTGTCAAATTATCTTAATGATATGCAGACTTGAACACACACCTTTCTCCTCCCACTTACCTGCCACAGGGGCCCATACAGCATTCTGATAAAATACGAGGGTTCTGCTAAAAATTTTTTAAAAAGACTTGGCGTCAGAGTCACCTGCGTACATTCTATTTTGTTTTCACAGTCTTTTTTAAAAAAATTAAATGTATTGGAGTAACACTGGTTAATAACATTATATAAGCTTCAAGGGTACAATTTTATAATACATCATCTGTATATTGCATTGTGTGTTCACCACCACCCAAGGTCTAGTCTCTGTCACCATATATATGACCCACTTTACTCTCTTCATAGAGTCTTAAAATGGGAAGAAACATCAGAAATCCCTGAGGCCGAATTTCTACCATTGAGCAATGTACTTTAGAGCATTCCCTTTAGATGAACTCTAGTTTGTTAATGCTCTCCTTACTCTTTTGAAACTGCAGTCTAAGTTTATAGGAGATTTTTTCCCCCAGCCTTATATTAAGTTGCGTCATAATGTGCACTTGTAGCCCATTGAACTCATGTAATTATTGTAGCTTTACCATAGTTTTATAAAAATACATTTAATGTCTGCTGGGACAAATCCCTGTGCAGTTTTCTTTCTAAAAATGTTCCTGGGTACTGGCACATTTTTCTTCCAGATGAACTTTAGGTTCATTTTTGTCAAAAAAAATTCTAATGAGGTTTTCAGTGGAAAAATCTTAATGTAAAGATAAAAAAATTATTCAGTATTCAATCATCTCAATAACTTGCTATGTTTTTCCATTTAGTTTATTTGTTCAAAAACACTTTTTATTCTCTACATGTAGATCTATATTTTTATTT
This sequence comes from Rousettus aegyptiacus, assembly GCF_014176215.1. Classification (NCBI taxonomy): domain Eukaryota; kingdom Metazoa; phylum Chordata; class Mammalia; order Chiroptera; family Pteropodidae; genus Rousettus; species Rousettus aegyptiacus. The sequence continues at coordinate 75,934,628 of NW_023416286.1, forward strand.
GTATATATTTTTAATTTAGTCCTAGATATTTTGTATATTTTGATGCAATTATAAATGTAATTTAAAAATTACATGTTTCTAACTGAATATTGCTGATATTTAGGAAATATATAGTCTTTAGTGTATTCCTTTATTGGCTCATTTGTAGAACTCTATTATTAGCTCAAATACACATGAGTCTTTGATTTTATATCAAAGCTTGTTGATTTAAAAAAAATTTTCTTATCTTCAGGATCAATTATAATTGTTAGGCTGTGAGATAAATTTTCTTTTTTGGAGTTTCATCACTCTTAGTTTATCTTCCCAATTAAAATCTATGTTTGTGTGATCATAACTGTATTTTCCGTGAACCTTCTGAGTGTAAGATTTAAAATTTAGTCCTCCTAATTTTCTTTTTTTCAAGTGTAGAGTACTCAGAGGATATGCTCGATGCCTCTTTCATAAAGCAAAAATGCCAAATACGATGATTGTTACTATAACAATGAATTTGATCTTTTCCTCTTGATGTTTTTCGTACTCCCAATGGATGTGACTTATACAATACATCTAAGCTTTTTAAAGTTTTTGTTGGCTATTCTTTTAATATTCTCTTTTCTTCATCATGAAGATACTTGTTCTCAAATAAAATGAGCTGAATTTTATCATTTGTATATTTCTAGCTAAATCGTTTCTATAAATAACATAATCTGTTATTCATCATTGTCAGGAAATAAGCTATTTGGGTAAGTAAATTTTCTGAGGACATTATTCTTTCAAGGATCAGAACTTTAAAATTATTTAAGATTGACATCTTTCAAAAGATATACAATATTGTACATAATATTTATTTTCTAACCTTGGTGGCTAGCTTCTTTAAAAATACTCAGGTAGAGAATTTAACTATTAAATGTAAAAGAAGATGAGAGAGAACTGATGTTGGAGGTACATATTAAGGCTTTTTATAAATATTTTTACACTAGAGCTGTGTGTTTAGACAATGAGTGAATATACTCACTAAACTAGTATAGAGCAATTAAATTAAGAGAACGTTGGTGTCATTTTAGAAATGCTAAATAGCAATGAGTAATTTGAACTAATTTTACTTACTATCCGCTCCCCTTCAATGAGAAGCTTAAATAATAATTTAGTTTTATTTTGTTGCAGTTAATATGCATTCTAGGTGGCACTTATTTTTCCTTTTCTCCCTCTTTCTATTTTTCTATCTTTTCATTTTTATGAAAATCTTTACAATTTTATTTTGTAATTGAATGTTGTAGATTCTGTTATATGGGACATAATGAGTCTCTTAGAAAACCCACGACAGAGGCACACAAGCACTGTTTTATATTTTGTCTAATCCTAGGAACCATCGCTAAAGAGGATGAACATGTAGGAAGGAAATCGCGTGTATGGAGGACATAATGCTTAGGCTCTGAGAACCAAGGAAGAGTCTATTCAATATTTAACACAGCAGTCCCCAACCTATTTGGCACCAAGGACCAGAGCTATGAACATCTAATGCCTGATGATCTGAGGTGGAGCTGAGGCGGTGACATCGGCGCTGGGGAGCAGCCGCAAATACACATGAAGCTTTGCTCGCTTGCGCACCACTCACCTCCTGCTGTGTGACAGGTCTCAGACTGGTACCAGTTTGTGGCCCAGGGGTTGGAGTCCCCTTATTTAACAGATATTGTTGCTATTCTTGTAGCCTTTTCTGTGCCAAGCAATGTTAAACTCTGAAGAATCAGAAATGAATGAGACTTAGTTGCCGCCTTACAGGCATCCGGAATCAACCTGGTGTTGGATAAAGGCTGAGGCATTGTCCTCAGGAATGGTGAGAAGACAGACTCAAGCGTGGGCCTGCTGGTACAATCTATTCAGGGAGGAAAGGGCACATGGTGGAGCCCACTGGATTGGAACTGGCTGACTGAAGGGCTGGAAAGCATAGGCTGATTATTTACAACCGTATAACCTTGAGAGCTCAATGCACATAATTAACCAAATTGTCCATGTTCTCCCAATCTCTGAGGACTTGCTATTAATAGAAGAGGAAATAAGAAAAGTAAATGTACTGGGAAGAGCTTAAGTCTTTTTTTTTCTGAAGGAGGCTGATCTCTACTCCTCACCTCTAACTTCCAAATTTAGATTGCACTTATTTTCATACAGGTTGTTATATGCTGAATTGTGTGCCGCCTCCTCCTCCATTTATATATTGAAGTCATAACCCTCAATCTCAGGGCTAAAATGAGGTCATTAAGGTGAACCTTCATCCAAAATGACTGATGTCCTTATAAAAAGGAGGAATGTGGAGACAGGCATGCATGTACACACACACAGAGAATGCCATGTGAACTTTAAGGCAGAAATTAGGGTGGTGTATCTACAAGCCAATGAATGCTGAACCACCAGAAGAGGAGAGAGGCATGGAACAGATCCTTCCTTTGAGTCCTCAGAAGGAACTGACTCCACCAATGGATTGATCTTGAACTTCTAGTCTCCAGAACTGTGAGATGATAAATTTCTGTTGTTTAAGCCACCCAGTTTGTGGTACTTTACTATGACAGCGCTAATAAACTAATACGCTGGTTTTCCATCAACATTTAATGCCTTTTGACTTTAGGAAGAGGGTTACTGACTTTTGCTTTGTAGGTCCCATATTCCATATCTCACCATGGTTTTGGAGACTTAGAACAGTTTGGATCCTGAAGATTAAAAGAGCTTAGGATATTTGTAGGTATGGCTATGTTTAGCCCTCAAATATCCAAGATCATCCATCCGTCCATCCATCTATCCATCCATTTATTTATCCATCTGTCTATCCATTTATCCATCCATCCAAAATTTATAGAATGTGTACCATGTGCTAGGCTCTGAGGATATAGTAGATAAAGCAGACATTGACTTTATTCTTGTGAAACTTGCATTGCAGCAATTATATACAGTGTTCATAGAATTTGCCAGGATTATGTTAGCTTAGTTCATGAAAACAAAAAAGACATGAATCCCACTTAAGCATGTCCTCCTTCTTCACTGATACAGCAACTAGACTGCAATTGTAATGCTCAAATTTACTTTTTCTCATTATGTTTTATTTTCCTTAAGGCTTTTAGCATGTATGTTTGCTAAATCCTCTATTCCCTACTATTTTGTCATTGACTCTTTCTTTGACTTCTCTTTTGAATATCCATAATAATATAGTTTATAGTATACATATTCTTGAAAGGAAATGATATTGATTCTAGAAAAGGACTAGCAAGATAAATTGTCACATACTAGTGCTAATGGTTGAAGAGAAAACTTTCTATTTATCCATTCAGCAAATATTTACATTTTAACTTTTCTGGTCCTAACTTTAGGTCGTTTGTTTCTTTCTCGTAAAAAGGGTGGAAGGAAGCATGTACAGCTGCAAGAACTCTTGGGCAGCTGCCTTTCTACAAATTTAATTAATGAATCAAAAGTGAGTGCTGTCACTTGCAGGTGTTTTCTTGCCCTCAAAATTGCCCCCCTCTCTGTTCTCATCAGTGCCCTTTGACTTACCAGCAATAAACAAAGCATCCTATATTACTGCAACCCAACGCAGCAACCCAAGCAGACCAGGGTCTCCTCAATCTTTTCTCTTTGGTTTGAGTGAGGTGTTCTCGTGGAGAGCAAAAGGATGTCTCTTTTCTTTCCAGTGACCTGGCTGGCCCAACATCTTCTGAACTTGCCTGGTAAAGGATACTGAATCAGAATTTCTGGACAGAGGCCTGGAAACCTTAATTTTTAATAAATACACCACGTGATTTCTATAATTGGACACACTTGGAAAGCTCCGTGCTATGACATTTTGAGTTAAGTCAGTATCTCAATTGACTTATATCTTAATACAGGCTTAAGTTTTCTAAACTTTAAAAATGGAAAGTCACAATGTGACATAGAGAAAATCTAGAGATTCTGAGTTTTAGTTTTTGTTTGCTAGTGGTCCAGGACACATTGCTTAGATTTTGTGGACCTTATTTGTAAAATAAAGAGTTTGACACAGATTCATTAATTTAGTCTTTTATCAAATATGTGTCAAGATCCTAGTATGTTAGCTATTGTTCCAGTTCCTGGGGAAACAGAATGAGTCACTCATTGACTATCTGGCTCCAAAACTGGCCTTTTTCTCAGCAGACACAAGTCTATCCAATATTGTCACCCATTGACATCCAGTACACGATGGAAGATTATTATCGATTCATCATATTATTACTATGGTGCCTTTTCCCCACCCAGAAGAACTTTGAAATTCCAGTCATTCTCTGGTTGTTAAATAAAATTCTGAGATTGTTCTATTGAAAGAAGTGTTTTCCTAACGAGTATGAGCAATTTCCTCTTAAGGACCTTGGTAGACTTATCCTAACTCCAACCAGCTTCTTGTTGGCTTTGAGAGTGAAATGAGCTGAGAGACTTAGTATTAGATAATTCCATTATGAAGCTAAGATGGATAAACTTAATTTTGCTTATTCTGAGGCAAATTATCAGATGAGATTTTCAGATAACTTAGTTGAGGCTCTTATATTTTTCAGGTGAGGCAAGAAAGTGCCCAAAGAGTTATGAGTGTAGGATTTTAGGTTGAATCATTAGCAGGATTGAAGCTATGGTGACTGCTAGTCCTGTTCATTTAAGTGTTTTATTCCACTTACTTGTGTTTGCTTTTCATTCAACATGACTTCATACATGGAATCCCATCAAACGTTTGAACATTTTATCTTCAATATTAAGTGTGCAGCAAGATTACACTAAGGAGCTCCCCAGGTCTGACCTTTTCTTGATATCTTCTAAGGTTACAAGGCAGATTTTTTTGGAATCATCTGGCTAATTTCAGAAAGTTCTATAAATTCAAAACCCTAGATTTTAAACAATTAAATTCTGTAAGGACCAGAAAGTCTTTGAGATGAGAGAGCAACATTTTTCTTGCAGCTTTCCTAAGCTACAAGACTTGACTGAGTTATGAAGAGCAGTGGTTTTAGGTGTCTCACGCCCACAGAGCACCATCTTTAAGGTCAAGAGTATAATTTAAAATTGGAATCGAGATCTGTTAGAAGGGGTCAGAATCTATTTTGAGGGCTGATTATCCTTTGTCGGAGCGCTGGCTTATCCTTAGGCCTTTTAGCCATATGCTGTTATTTCATTTGCTAAAGTCTAAGAAAAGAAAATCTTGCAAAATTGTAAAATATAAGTGAATGGCAAAGTAAGAAAGTAATCAAATTTTATGTTATATATTTTTTATTAAGTTTTTTGGGGGTAAGATTGGTTAATACAATTATATAATTTTCAAGTGTACATTATAATTTGACATCTATATATTCTATTGTCTGATTACCGCCCAGAGTCCAGTTTCCTTCAGCTACCATATATTCGATCCCCTTTACGCACTTCACCCTCCCACGACCCCCACTTTATGCTATCGTAACAAAGAACGAATGCATTTTCTGAAATAAAATAGAAAACATGTTGCCAAAAGCTGACAGCCTTGATTAACTCACCAGGTGTGAGATTCCCTCCTCGAAGCCCTGCGAGTAGAGAGAAAGCACCTGGGCTCTCGGTTCTGAGCTTGGGCAGGAATCAGGCACGTTCCAGCCCTGCAGTCCTTCAGCATTGCAGCTGCAATCAGATCGACCGTCGTAAGGGAAGAAAAGCATTCTTTTAAAATATGTAGTCTTGTGCAAGTCACTTCACTTCTTTGATTCTTATTTTGTCATCTTCTAAGAAGGTAATAGCACACACAGCAGAGCATGGCTGTTAGGATTGAATGGTAAATTATAGGAGAATGGTCTTACACAAGGCTGGCACAGAGTAGGTGGTCAAAAAATGTTTCCTGGCTCTGTGGCCATGTACAATAGAACTCATAATGGCATATTTCTTTTTCTTTTTTTTTTTTCCTGGCATATTTCTTAAACATAGAAAATAAGGTTTGAATTTACAGGTTATTTAGACTTAAAATGTGTCTTGTTAGGACCAAAGAAATATTGTTGAAAATATGTTGGGTCCATCTTTGACGTTACAAGAGTATATCAACTGAGCCTTGGCAGGCTTGGATTAGAGGTACTCAGAGGTTAGTCCATGGAATGATTTGAGGTTCCCACCTGTAGAAATGAAAATGCATCAGCGTCGTAACTCTTCTTGTATGTTACTGGGCAGGCAACTCCTGTTCCATCCCTCACTCTGCCACCTGCTATCTGATGTGTTGTCACCTCCTCAATTATCTAATCCTTTGCTTTGATTCATTCCCGTACAGTGTGTTTGTCCTGCTATGAAAGCTACCTGTCTCGCACAGGGTTGGTTATAGACCTCATATCAGATTTCGAGGACTGCAAGATTTGATTCCTCCCTTCTCCTCAGTATTTTATGGTGATTTGACATTGGTGAAAAAACAGGCAGGCGTTGTTTCATTACAGATGTGACTGCGCCACAACAGCTCTCTGAGGTAAACCCAGCAAACAATTGTCCTCTGTCTCAGCAGTGTTTCCATCTTTGATATATGTTTCGGTACCTAAGATCATGAAAACACAGGAAAAATTACAGAAGAGTGAATAATAAGGCTAGTTATGGTTTTTAATAATTTTCCTTGCTTCTTAACATGTTGCTTCTACACATGGTAAATCTATGAAAGTAAACAATTGATGACGGAAGCAAGAAGTTGGAGTAAATTTTTGCTTTCAATATTTATCAGATTAAGAGTTCATGTGTTCTAGTTTTTGATAATTTATTCTTCTATCTAATTTGCAAATTACTTATTTTCTGTTCCTGTTTCCTATAAAGTTGGTGTGATAATAGTATGTACCTCATCAGGTTTTTCTGAAGCTTAAATAAGTTTATGCATGTAGAATATTAAAACCTGTCACAGAAACATTAATAAATGCTAGATATTGCTGTTTGGACAAAAGAGAGATTAACAGATGTATGCATACATGTGTGTGCATGTATGTGTTTAAAGCTCTCTATTTGGCTAGTGAAAAATATTAAAAAAACCAGCAAGAGAAAGTGGACAGTTGTCCCACACTTTTTGTGGTGGTTTTATGTGGCTAGGATAATAGTTATATTTAAGTTTTAAATTTGGATTTTAAGTTTCTTGAGCAAAGGAAAAAAGAAAAAACAGTAACAGAAAAGACCCTGTTATTTAGAGTAAAACAATTGTCCCCCAAAGGACTGAACTTACAGCCTTATTTTTAAGGAAGCTGTGCTTTAATTCAATGATCTCCAAATCTTTTTGATCATGCATCTTAATCAATAGAATTATTATTTATGCCTGCATCATATAAACACAGATACACTTATTTATTGGATTCATGTAAGTATGCCCTATCTCCCTTCATCCTAATTGGAACATCTTGTATAACTCCTGCATGTTCTTTTTTTTTTTTTTTACAGACTACCTCTTTGGCTGATGGATCTGATTAATCTAGATGTAGCACACTTTTTATTTTTTTATTTGTGTCTTTCCTCCCTTATCATTAAAAACAACATGTTGTGGCCCATTGACAGATGTTTTATAGGTAGTTAGGTATAACATTATGAGCTGTTCTACAGGTGGTCAGATACAATGGTTCTGACTTCAAGAGGGAAGTCTGGACTGAAGACTGATGGGGAATGGTGATAGGTGCTGACTATAACCATAAAAATGATAGCTCACCCCAAAGGAAAGTGTGTACAGTGAAAAGATTTTTCAGGAACTCAGCCTTGAAAGATGGACAAAGAAGGAGAGCCCACAAAAGGGCCCGAGAGATAGTAGAAGGTGTACAAGAAAATTTGCGTATGTGTCAAAGAGATTTTATACAAGGGCTTACACAAAAGTTTAAAAAATGCAAGAGTGGTCCAGTAAGATAATGATGGGAAAGGATGCTTTTGATTTGGCATGTAGGAGGTTACTTACCCTTTAAGTAGGGGAAAGCATGCCAGTGGAGTGGTAAGCTGAGAAGTAAGTGGGAAGGCAACAAACATAGACAAGTCTTTCAAGAAATTTGCAGGAGATGGGAAGAATTGGGAAGAGCGAGGAAGATAGAGAAAAAGAGACAAGGAGAGAAAGAGAAAGTCAGGAAGTTAGAAGGAGATTATATCTATCATACATCTATCTATTTATCATCTATCTATTATCTAACTATCATCTATCTATCTATCTATCTATCTATCTATCTATCTATCTATCTATTATCTATCTTTCATCTATCATCTATCTAATCACGTTTCTATCCTCAGGACACGATGATTCTTTATGTTTGATCTACTATTTGCTCTGTCTAGATTTTTTTTTTTTTTTTCGTGTTAAGACTTGACAGGGTTCAGCCTTGATGTCTTCTCCTTAGGAGATGTTAATAACTATTTCACCTGAGTACCTACTGCACTTTTTATGAACACACACATACAAATCTATGATAGAACTTACCACTCATCTAGTTTTGAAGTGTCTGTCTCTCTGGATAGATTTTGAGCTATTAAAATGAAGACACCATGTCTTCTTCATCTTTAAATTCCTAGTCCCTACCAGAGTGCCCAGCATGTGTTAATTACTAAGACTTGCTCCTTGAATGTGGGAATGAACAAAAAAATTGCAAACAGATGAGCAAGGAGTCTTGTGGGAAGGTTAGTCTGGCAGTGCCTTGGGGAGGCATAAGAGGGAAGTCAGGGTCAGGCTGGAGGCAGTGCAGCCATCTTGAGGGCACTGGGAACCTAGTCAGAAGTTCTTGGTGCCCTGAATCAGAGAATAAAGAAGAAGGAGCTATTTTAAGAAACACTTTAATGAGCGCATGCCAAAGTTTGGATAAAAAAGAAGAAAGAATGAAAGACAATAACAGATGTCTAATCTTTAAAGCAAGAATAATGAGGAAAGCAAGATCTTGATTGTGGTAGTTGGTGAAGGGAAAGGGTATAGCAATGAGAGGTGAGTTTGAGTTCTGGCTTGCTGGGTGGTCCCCTGAGAAGTCTTTTCTTTTTGTCTTCATGTCCTGTTCTTGGATCTTTCCCAGAAGCATGCTGTCTCTTATGTTTTCTTTTTATTTTTTTTAAAAAAATTTTTTATGTGTGTCAAGCAGCTACCTCTTCTTTAGTCATTTCCTTCTGAGAAAACAAAACAAAACAAAACAAAAAACCAAAGCCATTTCTTCCATAAATACTTTCAGGAATGATCCTCCACTTACATCAAAAACATGTCAGAACAAAGAAAAACTTTCAGCTACCAAGATTTAACAAGCACGGTACAACCTGACTGAATTTGGAACATCTGCCTTAGGAATATTTAGTGTTTTCTAAGAACGCATCATTTGTTGGTCAGAAATGATAAATTATGTAGAAAAGTAAATGTATCCATCCTTATTTATATATTTATTTTTAAACAAACATCCATATTTGGGTTTTTATCATCTCTCACTAGTAGAAGACAAACTCTTCTTTTTAGGTCAGATTAATTTTACTCTTTTTATTAGCACTTGAATCTATAGAAATTTCTTGATAAGACTAGAAACTATTCTGAGGCCTCTGTTAATTTTGAGAATAAATAAGGTTGAAGAAGAGAACAGCTGATTATTCAGAAGGAAGGGTTAGCTATTGTTCAGTATTCATCGCCATCCATTTCCTGAACCTGTCCCCTGTCTGAATCTTTTGAAGGCCACCTTCACTTCTTTTTTTTTCTCTTTCCTTGCTGCGCCAATAAAATCAGTCATCCCCTCAGCAATAAGCATGTGAAATGACTTCTTTTGTAGAACAAACCCTTTGTGTGTAAATAATTTGTTAGCCCCCTCCTCCCTGCAAGCATCGTGTTGGAAAAAATATTCAACATAAATTGATTGTATAGATAGGCTGATTGTAAAGCAAGATTAATATGAAAACACAAGGAGTCTGCAATAAAACCTACTAACTTAAATCATTCACATTTGTGTACAAGCATTCATATTTAGCAACAGTCCCAAGGCTGAGATTAAAGCTGTTTGGTAGGTTACTTCAAGGCCTTTTTATTGCTAAATCTTATTATGTCTCTAAAATGTAGAAATTAATCACCTGTCATCAAAGCTGCAGTGGATTATTGACTTCTAAATGTCTCTACAAATTGATTCATGACAGAATGAAACAGGAGACTGAACTAGCATTGAAATTCTTTTGCATGTGATAAAAAAGGTCTATTAAAAGCATTTCAACAAATGCTGTCTATTAGGTAATCATCACAAAGTACTTTCCTATCAAAATGAGGTGCTTCTGGAGTGGTTTTGATGAGATACATTTTTTTTTCTCTCCCAACACTGACACATTAATATAAAATTATTCTGAAACCCCAGGAAGCTGAATTGGAAATTCATTTAATTTTTGTATTACAGAGTACACAACTTATTTCCGTACTAACGTACCATAAAGATGATTAGGAAAAATCCACTTTATCTGTGTATGTGTGCATTTGAGTGTGTGTATTTGGCTGTGTGCATTTGGGCCATGTTAATCTTCTCTGTATCGTTCCAATTTTGGTAAACGTACTGCCAAAGTGAGCACGGCTGTGTACATTAGGATGTGTGCATTTGGATGTGCTCAAGTGTGTTAAGTGGACCCTAAAGATTATTCAGGCTAAGAAATTTGGAAAGCATTTATAATCTACATAGTAAATTTGTAATAATTTTTTTCCATAAAGACACTTTCCACGATCTCACTGCATTCTTTTGACTCTGCTCTGTGTCCTTGTCCCTGTTAGTTTAAATAATTAGTTCTTGAAGTGAGTCAATTTTGCTTTCCCTGGGACATGGGAATGTTTGGAGACATTTTTGTTTGTCACAGCAGGTGTGCGTTTGGGGGTGCTGCTGGCATGCCGTGAGTAGACAGAGGACTGGGATGCTGCTCAATGTCCTGCAATGCACTGGACAGCTCCCCACAGAAAAGAATTATGTAACCCCAAATATTAATAGTACCAAAGTTGAGAAACCTCCATTTAAAATAAGCAGACTTTAAAAAAGGTTCCTTGAATGGTGGTGAGGGGAGTTCTTAATTAGCATACTGAAGATTTTTCTCTAATCAAATTTGCCTCCTTATAGTAGTTCACTAGTCTTTCCTTGGTAAGCATTTAACTGCCAGCAATGGTTTCCCTCCGTCTCAGAATTTTCTCACTGGGCGCTTCTTCTTAAAGCCTTTTCCTTGCTGCGTCCACACTATACACAGTCTCTCCTCAACGCAATTCAACAATTTAACACGTTAGCTCTGTAGAGACTCTCAAAGATCAGTGGAAAGAATGGTCATTGAACTAATCACTGATGAACATGTATTTTGATTTTCAATTAACATGCAAGAAGAAGAATTACTATTTTTGATTACTGTTACTATTTTTAATTAAGAAGAGAGAGCACATTGTGGAGTAGGAGACTTCTATTTTGCATTTCTGTTTCAGAAGACGACTTACTCAACCCAGTTACTCAAAACAATTGATTTTTTTTTTTTTTTTTTACAAAACTAAATAACCAATGCTACTATTTGGTAATGTTGCTTTGGACAACATGCAAGTTAAGAAAAAAAAAAAAATTGTCTCCACCAGACTCTGAGCTCTAGGAAGCCAAGAATAAGAGTTATCTCAGTGCTTAGATCTTTGAATAAGTGAGTGAATTTAATTTTAATCCCTGGTCTTCAAGTATAGCTTAAACACAAGCACACAATTTAATGCATAAAGTCTTTTGCATAGACCACAACATCGTTTACATATCTTCTGTACAGAGATACAGTCATAGGATATTTAAAAACACTTGTTCCTACCCACCTCATATCTGTGTGGTTCCAGGAATACAGAAGGCTCTCTGCCTGGGTCGGCGATTTCCTTCACTTGGGAGTCATTCTCTTGTTGCCCCTTTTACTTGTCTACTGCTTGGCTGTCTCAGACATCAATTCCTTTGGGACCACCTATGTCTGGGTTGGAGACCTTTCGTTAAACTCTTGTGATCCTGCCCATAATGTACCTGATCTGTCTGCTTACTAACCTAGATTTTGCTCTAGATAATCAGCTTCTTAAGAGCAGGGGTTGTGTCTTAGTCACCATTAATTTCCCTGAATTTAGCATAAAATCTAGAACTGGCACATAATCGTCACTTGCCAAATGCATGTAGAGTGAATAGAGGATAAGTGGAATATGTTGTTTGGATTAAATTAAAAATCTCTTCCATCGGTAGAGGTAGCACAGTTGACATGTTAGAAACCTGTGAAGAGTTGTTCTCCATTAAGACCCACAGGGATATGGTGCTTCCAACGCATGCCACCGAGTCCCCAGAACAAGGGGCCCAGGCAGGGGCAGCTGCATACATCCTAGACACTATCTCTTCTTTTCCGAAACTGAGAAGAATGGAGAGGAAAAGACAACCAGTGACACACATGACCACTGGCTCTAGAGCCCTGGCTTCTGCTTCTTATTTCAGGAAGAAGAGGAACTGCATTTGTTCTCTCGGTTCTTGATTGAATAGAACTAATGCCAATGCGTAGAAAATGCATTGTTTTTGTTTTTGGAGCTTTAGAGATGAAAAGGGCTGCCTTGGGGACAGGGCATTCTCTGTCTCTGTGCAGGCTGGGTGAGATTTGAGTGAGGACACTGGAGAGGGGTCTTGTACATTCAATAGGATGCTGAATTGGGTCCTCTGTAAGGTCCCTTATGCAGTGGTGGTGTGTGATGGGTGCCTGCAGTCCGTGGGTTGTGGAACAGTCACAGATCTTACAAACTCTTAGAAAACCCTTCCTGGATGCCAGGAAGGATATTTACAATTCTCACTCTGCTAAAGAGGCGGAGATCCTGAATAGTGCCAGAAGCCATGCCCAGACTTCTCTCACAGGAGGAAGTCATACATCTCCTGTTCGTAAGAGCTCTCCATTCATGAAGGGCTTCCTGTCACCTTGGAGACCTGGGAGCTACTCCTTACTATGGATGCAAGAGTTGCATGACTTACGGGAATTCCTTACCTCTCCCCTCCCCTGCCTCTCTTCTCTCTCCTTTGAGTTTCACTTCTCACTTCTAGCTGAATATCTGCTATGGTGTGTAAAACAGTGGAGAGATGTAATGAAATAAATGCACTGTCTCTATGGAAGATTCAGATACAAGCAGTTAATTGTTAGTTAACTGAGGTAAAAAATTTAAAATGGAATCTATAGAGATTACCCTGATAAAGAGGGTTTTAGACTTCAGACCTGATTCCTCAAAGAGCCTGGGCTGAACTTCGATTCAGACACAAAAGCTTCTGGTAGAGATTTACCTGCACTGCTGTAAAGACAGTACTTATTATTCCTTCGTGCATAATTATTCTATTACATTCCTCTTCAAGTCTTCTGAGAAATCTCACTGAAGATATTCTTGGGAAAGTGGTGGCAGTAATCTTGAACTCTCAGCCCTTTGCAGTCTGATTGCTACTAACCATATCAGGGTCTATTTTATCTGTGTATTTATGCCGTGAAACTAGTTCCAGTTTTTTCTTGCAAAATGCCAAGATTATTTCTGGCACTCACATAATGTTTACAGGGAACTAGTTAAAATTTAACTGATATTTGGGGAAAACTCTCCTTAGCGAAGACTGTTTATGCAAAACTACATCTCTGTAAAGAATCTGTAGTCTTTTTGAAGACAGAGAACTTAAAAGTCAGCTTTTGGCTGAATTCACATGTCTTTGTCTCTTTTTCAGTTGTTCTTGGCAACACCTCACATGTAACCCTAGACCAAAATAAAGTTATGTTCGGAAGGCAGTCACGATTCAGTGATCTTATCCTGCGGAATGCCTTCTCTTGGCATTTACATCATATAATTTGGTAAGCGGTTTACACATTTACTCCTGTGATTTTCAAGGGGCTTTTATGATCTGCCAAGTGGACAAATGTCAACAGGCTTTAAGGATTGATACACCAGGATTTCTGTCTCTTGTGAACAGATTACTGTAGCTCATAATAAAACACATGTAAACAAGCCAAGCAATCTTAGTGGAAAATGCAGTTCCCACCAGACGCGGTGGCTTGATGAGGAATCCTAGCGGAGCTGCCTCTGTCGCTGTTCAGTCTTGGAGGAGTAAGAGCTTTCCCTTTCACACAACTGTCCTGGAAAGCTTCCCTGAGTCGTACTGCCCGCATGCAGCCAGAGAGTGAAGGCTGCAAGGTGTCAGCCCCCAGGAGCCTGCCAGCTCATGCGCGGCAGGTCTTACTGAAAACTCCTGCTCTGCCTTCCCCTGGCACTCACCCCACGGGCCTGACCCTCAGGACCTCAATCTGTCTGTGTAATCGGAGGTGATGCCCTCCTGGGGGCGAGAACACGCAGTACCAGGGCAGCAGAAACGCGGTTTTCAACTGCAAGTGGAAATGGAGTTGAATACTTCTGCGGAGCTGTTGGAACTCCCAATTTATTGTTCTTTGTAAAAGAAAAAAATAACGTCAAAGCATGGCATTTGCGTTTTTTAATTTCCATGTGTGAAAGTCTTTGAGCTTTGATTCTGGTCTTTTTATTTATTCATTCATTCATTCATTGACTCATTCATTTATTTTTCACTTTACCCACGATGAAGATCAAAAGGAAGACCAGAGGAAAGCCAAAGGCACTCTTTTCTCCAGCCCTTCACGCTTTGGCTGTTAGGAGATGGGACCATGCTCTCCATGGCTCCCATGGGCCCTGGCCATTTTGAGTAGGGGGGGGGGGCGCGGTGTGGGGGGGAGGTGAGGGCTAGAGGGGAGGAACTGGAGAGGGAGCGCAGGCCCACTACCCCTGCAGGGACTCTCCTAGACCTAACTGGGCTGTTTTTAGCATCTCCACATCTGTCCCAAGAACATGGGGAGGACTAAGACAACTTCATTAGCTTATTTCCTTCCATACTGGCTCTGTGTCCCAGGCGAAGCCAGGCATAGGATGAGTCGAATGTGGATTCTCCCTAAAATTCCCATTTGCTGCAGATTTGCCTACAATATTTATATCTTGCTCTTACAGGCTTTTTAATCTTAAGGAAATGACTTAATAACTATTTAAAAGATAGATACTAAACTGAAACTTATCCCATAAGCTTACTGGGGAGTTGAATTAAGAAACATATAGAAAAAGCCTCTCACAATGTCTGGTTCATAAGAGATGCTCAAAAAACCGCAATGCTCACTTTCCATCCAAGTAAACCTGAGGTGTCAGTTTCTGCCTGTGTGGGCCACCGACAACTCACATTGACTCTTTCAAATCACATCCTAAGTTCCGTTGGCCAGGCCCCAGACATATGACATGGGCTGATTGGATTGAATCGCAACTTTCAGTTCTGCTTTGAATTGGTTGCCCTGTGTAGACAGTCTGTGTGATATCAACCCTCTACTTTAGGGAGAAAGAGGCTATTTGAGCATGAATTTTATTTTCTTAAATACAGAATAAAACAGAATCAGCAGGATATTTCAGTGAACTATCTCGTTTGCACTTTCCTATTCATTTGCTCTTTTATGCATTCGCAGCCAGGGGTTCCCAGCTGATCCATTTGATTGCTCTCATGTACAGAGTGTAGAGACAGCAAAGAGGGGATTCCTGTAGATTCTTAACTTGCTAACAAAGGCTGCTATGATTGTGGCAAAACCCCAGAGCTGACAGCCAGTTTCAGTCCTTTGTAGGGCTTAAGAGGGAGAGATGAGGCAGGGGATGAGGAGTAGGAAGTTTTCATTGAGATACTGAATCTCAAAAGTGCCGGTGGCATAGAGAAGGGCCAGGAGGGAAGACGTGAGTCCTGGAAGCGTGACCAGCAAACCTGGACTTGGGGTCCCTCAGCCCCTTCCTGCTCAGTCTCCTTCCTGTCGGCCATGTGTTCTGGGAATTGGCTGCCTCCCTTGTGACTGGAGCACTAGACGGAGCTTCAGGAGGTCTCAGGGCCAGGCTTGGGACTGTCAGCTGTGCGGTCATGGGCATACCTCGTAACTTTTCTGTGGCTATTTCTTTATGTTTTTAATTTGTAAAAGTCACTTACACACAGTAATAAACAGGGTTGCTTTGAGGTTCACTTGCAAAAACTACTCGATACATAAAGTGCTATGAAATAAATGGTAGCATCGTCAATAATTTTCTCCATTCTGAATCTATAATGTGAATATTCTCATCCTTAGTTTTTATTGGGGGAACATTCTGGGCCTGGGATAAGGGTAGGGAGTGTGGAAGGGATGTTAATGAAGAAGCATTGAAACTAATTAAATAGGACTTTTATCTTAAAAACAGAAACTAAAGTTGGCTTGGTTATCACTGTCACAAGTTAAGTCTGACAGCCCTGTGTAAGATGGGCGTGGTTGAACATGTTCCAGTGCTCATTCCTTTCTCACTTCTCAGTGAGAAACTGGGCCACAGAGTCACCGAGATGGAAATCTGGTTCCTCTCTGCAACCTCAGCCTCTCAGCTTACCTTCCGCTGCAGCACAGAGCTATTTACCAGGCTGTTGTTTTCAGGTCTGAAAGGTTTTCGTTTAGGGCAGCATGTGGGTTTTTGATGAATTAAACCAACACTCGTAGAAACCACTGGTGGCCTTTGGTTCTCATTGTGGCTCTTGTGAATCTTCTTTAGATGCCTGATGCCTGCTCTTCTTTTTATTTAACCTGAAGTCATTTCTTAATAGCAAATCCCCCATACCCACCCCTGATCCCCAGACCAGAGTCATTGACAAGTGTGGATAACTGGGAAAGGTGAAAGGTCAACCAATGGCAAAATGAGTTAATTCTCAAAACGCACTTTTTTTTTTTTCAGTATACCCCCCAGGACTTTCAGTCAGCAATCTTTAGGCTCTTTTATAGCTTGCTTTAATTTATCTAACTAATGACATGAAAGATATAAAATTGGTAAAACTATAGTGTTTGGCTTGCTTAAATTAAGTTTATGAGTTTTGCTTAAGCCTGCCAAACAAGTTAAATATTTCATGGCTTTCACAGGCTACAGTTCTAATATTTATAACTCTTGTGTACAGATTTCAAAAAATTATAATTACAACTCCCAGGATCCCAGATATAGCAGATGTTCAATATTTTCTACAATGTTGGCAGAAATGCTACTCATGCTCTTTTTGATCCCCAACCCATGTATTGTATCTGTTGGAACAAGCTGTTGATAAGAAAGTCTACTGTCATTCTTTCATTTTAATGACCTTGGAAAAAGCTCGAATGTGAAATAGGAAGGGAGATGGAAAAGGTGATTTCCATCCTCCTAAAAATATTGCACGGAAGTAATCATTTTACCTAAAGGAGAATGACATAAAAGTGCATTTTGCCATGAGCCACATTTTATTTACTTTACGACCATAATATTTTTCTGTAAAATTTCCATCTTTCTTTAATTAAAAATGCAAATTTCCTTTTTGGCTGTGACTAACTTTCCTTGACCACTTTAACGAAACATCTCCCATTTCCTCTTCAGAAAACAAGAAATAAAACAAAACAAAACCTTTATCAGTTACTTCATAAGACTCTGAAGATCTCTGCATAAAGAAATTGTGCTATCAGCTCTGGTCATTGTTAACCCTGGTCCACACATGTATTAATCCAATTTTTTGGTATTATAGACAGACTCAGAAAGGATGGAGAGGAGAAATTAATTTTGTGTTTGGAAGTTTCTGGTTTATGGGTTCTAAAATGCCTTCTGGAAGGATGCAGGTTTGGAGGGCTCTGAAATATTCAACTTCCTCTACTTCCCAATTTGCCTAGAGCCAGCTTTGGATAGAAGAAAGACATGCTAATTCTAAAATGAAATGGAACTGATTCTATTCCTCATTCAGTTCATGCACACAATTAGTAGCAAAAGAAGACATTAAAACATGACATACATTTTAGTTAATTTTATTGGTGTTTATATTTAAATATTTGAAAGACTTCAAAATTCATACTCTTTGTAACATTATTTGTACATAAATCTATAAAATATATTTTAAAAATAAAATTTTTCTTGAAAAATTAATGAAACTCAAATTCACGGATTCATGTATTTTTCTTCTCATGGCACAGGTGACTTCTCTGTCTTCATTCTCGAGCTTTAAAAATACTCAGTGATAAAATAAAATGTGACTTCCAGAACTTCTAGCCTGAGGAGACGCTGGAGGAGAAGTGCTTGAGAGAGTCATACCTACCAAAAATGGAGATGTGAGCAGTTGTACTTTTAAGAGACTAGGAATTTTAAAATGCACCCGACATGACTGACTATGCCACTCAGGAACGTGAGCTGATTTACAGGAGACTCCACGTTGGGAACAGCTGTTTCCTGATTGGTGTGACATACGATGTCTTGGTGCGCACTCTGTGAAGCTGCAGAAACCTGAGATTTAGACGCAGGCACGTGGAGTCCTCATTACATGTTTGTTCAGCTGAGGTGAGAGACCTAACCAAGCCTTACGGCTGCAGGCTTGGAGGGCTCCATCAGCTTTTTCTACCTCTTCCCAGGTATGCTCGCTGGGATTCTCGATTCGTTCCTCTTAGGATCTCTTAAAGTGTTATTGAAGAGACGGTGGGAAAGAGTGTCTGTCATCAGCTCTGTATCTATGTTGCTGTTGAGGATGGGGAAACTGAAGGAAGCTCTTTCTGGATATTGGAAATTTTCCTCGGGTTTACCCTGAGGAATACTCAAAGCCAGGCTGAGCACATGTGTTAGTACTCCGGCTGCTCTGTAGGCAGAAGTATAGGCAGAGGCATGGGCTGCAGGCCCAGACGTAGGTGCACTGGAAACCCCAAGGAGCTTACCTAAGGGATTTTAGAGGTTTCATCTACGAAAAAAGGAAAATAATCATTCTATGGGGCTGTAGGATTCCCCTGGGTACACGAAGTGCCAGACAACTAGGAGATACATAACACTTGCTTCCCAGAATTCCCTTCTCTGCATAGTTTATGGACCACAAGAAACATTTTGAGTGATATTTGGAGAATGCAAGTAAAACTTCTGCCATATTCTCTGAGGTTGGAAGAATTGCACAGCGCATGAGATGCTGTTACAGCTCATGTACGTCGTCACTTGTCTATTGGCTCACCTGTTTGGTGTAGGGCAGTGTTTGGGCCTGCTGGATCTCCTCCTTCAGGCTTCCTCCTCCCAGGCCAAGCGTGTGCTTAGATCTTTGGGGAAGAGCATAAGCATCGCCTGCAGGTCATTTTTATCCTTGAATCTGGAGTCTTGGAGGTGGTGAGTCACCGATGTGGGTTCTGGTCCCTCTTTGTGGATTCCCCTCATCCTTGCGGATTCCATCACGTCCTTGCTTTCTTCACAGCCACCTTTTCTTTCTGACCGCTTGCCCTACTGACTTCAAGCTTCATCACCAAACACAAAATCAACAGCCTCTGTGTATGGTTTAACCGAGTCTCACAATTGAGTAGAGCCAAAGCCCTATAATAAATCCTTTAGTATCTATCTGTTTCTTAGTGGTTCTGCTTCTCTGAATGCTGACTCATTTATCAGTCAAAGAGCTTAATGTAGTCCTCTGCTGGTAACGGGCATCTCTTGCATTTCACTTAATTCACAGTTATTTTGTAAGAGTTAACTCTGCTGGATGCTGGGGATACAGAAATGGACAAAGCAGGATCTGAGCCCACAAGTTGCACACAATCTGGTGGAAAGAGTAAAGCCCCTATATTAATGTAACTCCTGGTGGCTCTGTTCTTGTATTCTTAGCAATAAAGTTGGGTCAGCTGGTTCCCCTGGGCTGGTGGGGAGTTTGCCTGGCTACATTCTGGCCATGAGGAATTTTGACATAGGAGAAATTATAAATGGCTATGATGATATTGCAAATATTAATAATGCTAAGAGTTTACACGTCTGTAGCACTCGAACTTCAAAATCTCTTCCTGGTAAATTATCTCATTGAACTCACAAGAACACTGTGAATTGGGTAGGGAAGGTATTATCATACTATACTATAGGTGAAGCAACTGGGTCCTGGAGCAGAATATGAATCTAAAATTTCTGACTCCTAGAATAGAACTCTTTCCACTATGATATGGTTCTTCACCTTGACAATCCCGAATTAGGATCTTGTTCAGTAAAATGAAAAGCCCAGAGGCTTTAGAGACTTATGGTTGTCCTATAAAATGTGTGGTTATCTGAAGGATCACATACCACATTTTACATCCTGAGTAAAGCCTAGAGCAAAGTTCAGGCCCTAGAGAGATCAGTGTTTAGATCTTTAAGTGCATTTCTTCTGGATACCATCTCGAGCTCATAAATAATGGCCCATTTCACCCTACATTCTTATTAGGCTTGCCTTCTGTGTGCTTTCCATAACAAAATCCACTTAATAGCCCACAGAGATTTGTCCCATTGGATTTATCTTGCTGCCAGCTCCCAGAAATGTATAAATGTTACTATGTCTCTTTTTGGATTAAATCTGATTCACTTTCTTAAAGTTGAAATAATTCATAAAACATTTTTGGGCTAGTAAAACCAGAGCAAAGATCATTGCTGTTGGTGAGAAAGAAGAAAAAGAGAGAGAGGCATCCCTAGGGGAATGTTAAGGGCTCTCTCTGTCTTACCTTCCAGTATATAGTACGTGTTGTCACGTATTTTGGAAAAGTCAGCATTTGGCATGTGCATGCAGGTTTCAGTGGTGATTGTTCAAATTATGTAGCACTTTAGACCAACTACTCTGAGAACAGAATAGCAGCCTGAGTTGCGGAATCGATTTGCAAACTCATAATGCCTGAGAAGATCTACTTGTAGTATTCTCTTATTTAATTTAGCATGAAGTTGTATTTTGAAATCTCAGGTGCTTAAAAACTATCCAAAGACAATTTAATGCTCATCTAATGCCTAAAAAATGGTTATCTCTGGTCAAGGCCAGTGTTATGGGATGATGTGAAAGAAGCTGGCATGGTATGAAACGTTTCATAATTTTTCATATGATGCATTTGTCATTGTCTCCAAAATGTAAATATTTTTTATGTTAACTCTTTCCCTCTTCTTTTTCTTCCTTAAAATCATTTTGGAGTAAAAATTGCTAAATCTATCAAGAAACATTAAAGAATTTCTCTCGTCACTGAAACGATGTAAAATCATCAATGGTCTCAATAATGTTAGGGTTGAAATACATTTTTTTTAAATGTGTGTCTGTGTTTATTTAGCACACAAAAACATGCATTTTCTTCTGTGCTTTAGTAAAGCTTCTGTACTCTTATGCTATTTAGGTGAAAGGTTCATGTAATCTAATAAAACAAAACAAAACAAAATATGAGAGCAGGAGATTTGAAACATCAGGAAGTGCTGTAGTATAAATGCTCTGTCTGTTGTCTTAATCCTCAATCTTTATTCTTACTTGGAGTGGTTTATCTCTACCCACTGATTAGAGAAAGCAGCAAACCATTCATTGCTTTCTTAAACTACTGCTTGACTGTCTGAATACCTTTGAGAGATAACACAGGACACTTCCTATGCAATCTTCTATCGCAGCTGGTTAGTATGCGGCCCAGGGCTGTTAGAGGCAAGAACTGCCCTTGACAGTGCTGTTGGCAATGGGATACTCGTTTGTAGCAGAATGAAAGAGTAGAGCCTTTTGGTTTCAGGTGGATGGCTTTTAGGCTTGCTGCTGCCAGGATCTTTAATACTGTTTGTGGATCTCAGTGGGTATACTGGGTTTTATTATCTTACGGGAGAAGTTATTTTTTCAGATCTAAAATGACTAAGTTGAGGATGAAAGGCTAAAGGAAAAACCATTAGTTTTTCATGGACCTTAAAAACAACAACAACAAGAAACACTTCCTTTTATAAAAAAGTAAGTTTTCAGGTTTTCCCTCCCATGATGAGTTCTGAGTACTTGGGAGTCAGAGTAATGGAGACTTACTTTTCCCTCTGTGCCCTTTTATAGCTTTTGAGTTTCATACCGTCTGCATGTATTACCTAACCCAAAAACTGACATAAAACTTGAAAGGAGAGTTTAAAACAGGACACCTCTAATGAAGCAGTGTGTTAATGTATTTATTTTTGGCGACTGTAATTGGCTTTTACTGAGTCAATTTGATTCAGTTTAATGAACACGATGTACTATGTGCCAAGCTCTGGGCAAGGCCTGGTGGCATTTACAAAGGACCTGTTAGTCCACGCTAACAGAAATGATTCCAAAAACTTGAAGCCTCTCTTTGCTTGGACAAGGGTCCATCATTACCCAACGGCCATCATTCAATATTGCTAGTAGGAAGCAGCTATTCTCCTTATAGAACTCAGTGGTTATACATTGTGGAAGTGGTTATACCCAGTGCTTATAAATGGGGCAAGCTCTGCTCTTTCCTCCATCCACTCAATAAAGCAGAGTGCAGGGCACCTTGCAGGTGACTGACCACAAGCATGTAGAGTCTTGCCTTCAAAGTGATACTCTCTTTTAGCTGAGATGCTGACTCAGTCCTGAACTTCCTGTGTCTCCCGTTAGAAAAGGCATTTGGCCTACTGTATTTAAAAAAAAAAAAAAAAAAAAAAAAACAATGACCAAGGAGATTTTGTTTGTTAAGGCAACACTAATTCAACAATATTTAATATCCTTAAGAGCTTAGTATATGCACAAGTAGGAATATTTGAAATACATATTGTATCTTTTGGACAAATCATCCCTTTCTACAGGGATGAGTCATTTATGGAATAAACATGTAGAACACAATAGGATAACTGAGCCGCTTTCACTTCTACACGGCTCAGTTGGAATGATCACGCTTCTTTCCACAGGTAGGTAGTAAGTTATGCAATGTGATTTGCTAATAAGGTCTGCGGCCTGAAAGTACATAACAGAACGATTTCCATCACTCACAATGGAGAAACATGAATTCTTTAATCTCCATAAAGTTAAGAGAAATTTTAAACATAACAGTAAACTAGCATCAAAAAAAAGAGACACATATAGAGAAATATTTGATTAGAAAGACAGAACTATTGGAAGTAGAAGGCATTCTCCTTCAAGGGAGACCATGCTTAGAGTTCTGATTTATGTGAGAAAGACGTCTTTTTTTTTTTTTTCAACACTAGTAAGAAGAAAGACAGACTGTAGGCTGAAAAAATAAGTTAGTCCTAAAACATCCTTTAAGTTCTCACAGTTTACTTATTTTTTCATCATATCTTCACCTTTAAGAAAGAAATCACATGTGAAAATAAAATAGAAAAATCCATGGTTTATATGCTTACAATGTTAATATAATATATACAGTATTGCCATAATACTTACATTATTAATATCACTTGAAAATTAGAATATTTTCTCATTGATTTTACTCTAAAACTTATAATCAAAGTGATATCTGTTGCTTTGCTTAGTTGTAGACTAAAATAAAGTCATAATTCTAAGTCTCCAGCAAGGTTAGGCCTTATATGGCAGAATAGACAAATTGAATCTTAAAAGATTTAATCTTCACTGTCTTTTTCTTCTTGTAGCTGTTCTATTACAAAAGCTAATATAAACCTTTTGGAGGTTGAATTGTTTTATGTTGTGTATTTGTCTTTGTTTTTTATAAATTTAATAGTCTGTAAGTTCATCCTCAAACACTAAACCACTACATAGGAGAGATGAAATCTGATGCGAACCATTCAGCTTTGTATTGCCAGTGATGCTATCAGAGGAGCTACAAGAAGACTTTCACTAAATGGTCTTATAAATCTCACAAATGTGAAGCTGGTGCTCTCGTTTGTATTCCACGTAATAGGAAGCCTTGTTTGAATGAAGGGGTTGCTGTGATGCTAGGTTGATATTAGGTCATTGACACTTAACCCAGTGACTCTTTAGCCTACGGCACTCCCCGATGGAGATGCACTTGGTGTTTTCAGCTTACTTTGCGTCTGAACAAAATTCTTATCACCTTCAAGCCCATAATTAGATACCAAATGAACACCTCTCAAGAAAAGCAAAGAACCTCTCCACAGGATGATAGAAAAGAGAACAAGGAAGGGCTGATAAGATCATCTTCTAATGAAATAAAATTCATATTAAGAGTGAAAAGATACTATAGTAATTGTCGGATCCGGCCTCACTGCTCAATGGGACACCCAGCCACGCGGCACTTATGCAGTGGGGCTAAGCCCGGTGATGAGAACAGCTGTTTCCAGTGAGCGTATATTGTCAGTTTCACAAATAGGACTTGGGGGAGGGAGGTACGCCAACGCCAAGAACCTGGATTTTTGTTCGCATTGAGGGCGCTCTTCTTATAAGCGTCATCTAGCAGATTGTCAGTCGTTTACTGGCTGCGCTCCCTCCAAAGATACTCAGGAGCAGTACTTCTCAAACTTTAATGGGTATACAAATTCCCTGGAGATCTTGTGAAATGCCAATTCTGGTTCAGGGTTTGGCATGCCCAACGTGGTCTCGGTGGGTTTGTACTCTAGCTCCAGGGGTGATAATGACCTTGCAGGTCTGTGGACCGTGCTAGAATCACAGGGCATGACCAGAAGTCATTAAACTGTGTTCTCTGTACCCGCAGCATCAGAATTACCTGATGATCTGTTAGAAATACAAATTTTTCTTCTCTGTCCCAGACCTCCTGCGTGAGAAATTCTGAGGGCGGGGCTCAGCTATCTGTTTTAACGAACCCTTTCTGGTGATTCAGATGACTCTGTAGTTTGAGTACCAACACTCTAAACCATGATTTAGAACCATGCCTGTATATTATAGTAAGCTGAGCCCTGAAAAAATACCAAGGCTTGGGACTTATTCCAAGTTAGGAGAGTAAGACAGTATTATAATAATTATTATTATTGTTATTATTATTATTATTAATCTCCACCTTGCAGATGAGGAGAAGGAGAGGCGAAGTACTTGTTCAAGTTTGCAGTGACTAAGGGGTGGAGCTGGTCTGAGATCTAAGGCTTGTTATCCCACAGTTCTTGTTCTTTCATCTCCCCAACCCCATCTGCTGAGAACATGTCCAGGATGAAATCCAAAAGCAGAGACTGATATTGTTTGTACTGTTCTGCCTACAGTCTGGGCCAAAAGGCCCATCAATCTAGCTTCTTTCAAGAGAACTCTATTCTGTGAGGTCCTTTACATCACTTGGCATTTCTCCCAATCAGTCACCAAGAATACACTTAATTTCTTTTTAAAAGCCACCTGGTTTTGTTTTTTTTGTTCATGGGTATGCCTTTTTGTTAAGTGGGTGAAGGATATGTAATCTATCTCATGCATAATTTGTTTAAGACAAGTCATTAAAAATGCACTAAAGTTTAATATGCTGTATATGTTCCTGCTTAGAGTTCTTTTTCCCCATGTAAATGATTTTGAAAGTTTTAAAAATAGTTTTTCAGATTTTATTGCATGCCATTGTTTGCAATATCTTGTTTTAAAGCTCTAAAATTAACATTTCTATCCTATCAATTTTATCTTCCGTTTGCCTGTTATTGATTTTTTTTTTTTTTTTTTACCCTCTGCGTGTCTAATGGAAACAGAGCTAATGGGTCTTTGCTTTGTTTATTCCCTTGCTTATGCAGCAGCATTGTTTTGATGTGGTCAGCATAGCTCTAGGAACGGGGCTTTGAGCAGCAGCAGAGGGAGTTCGCCAACACACTCCCGTTTCATCTGCGTGGTTTCTAAAGGAATCCTCTCTGTCGCTCTCCTCCACTGTCACCGTTCATTTCTGTTTGTTTCATTTAGTTGTGTTTTGGTGAGGCAGCCTCATTTTCTTTCAAGGATATCCTTGTGAGAGGTAATCACAAAAGATATATAACCTCCTAGAGTGACTAGGAAGATCAAACTCGCTGCCACCTGTGAGGAGCTTCACCCTGATTCATGAGGCAATCAGAACTTCTCACTAATCCGCCACCACCAGCGCCAGCTCTTTAACCAGGGAGAATCCTTGAGGGGGAGTGGTGGCAGGATGCCGATTGCCATATTTTATGTTCCAGCTCACAAATAATATGGAACAAGAACACCTTTCATTTATTCTTCAATAAATGGAAGATGTGTTTATTGAGATTTCTTTTTTAGGGGTGGGAAAATGCAGAGTTTAAAAAAGTGAGCATTGTCAAAACCTATCAGACAGATGATTGCACCTTTTGTCAAATTTCAATTATCTTTGATAAGAAAGATTCAGGTATAGAATTAGAGAAAGATAGATATGCAGAGTAAAAGGGAAAAAGGAGCGGCCCTTCCCCTGACAAATGAATTACTACATTATCACTTGTTATTGAGTTCAACTATCTAGTCTAGTGCGGATGGATTAAACCTCAAGATAATGACCAAACTTTACACATTTAATCGTTTCTATCTCTTTGCTCACCAAATCCTTCCACCAGAGTCACCGGCAAAGCGGCAGGTCTGGCCTCTGATACAAAAATATTAATGAGCAGTGAAATGGCCGAAAGGCAGAAAGCAGTAGAGAAGAAAGGGGCCTTAATAAACCACACATGGATAATTATTCTCTAGATAATTAAAAGCCGACTGCTATGCAAGGAATACAACTCAAAATACTGATATGACAGAAAATATTTCTTTTCACTTGTGGAGTTCTGGTCTAAACTTTTCAGAAATTTCACTTGTGGAATTCTCTTTTAAAGTGTCCAGAAATGATCAGAATGAGGTCCTTTTGTCACATGATTTGCAACTTCCAAGCATCAGCTTCTTGCTGTTCTCTTGAGCATGTGCCCTTAGAAACACTCACAGCTCAGAGCAGGGATGAGAACTTGAGCTTCCTCTCTCTTCCTGATTTGTTGGGCAGCTTTAAACAAGTCACCTTATCACCAGCTCTCTATTTCCCTATCTCTTTAGGCAGGATTACGTTGGCTGCTCACCCGGCAAATACATTTTAACGGAAGATTAATGGAAGAGTGCTTGCATAGTAACTTTGAAATCTTTGTGTCAAGATGATACACCATTCTTGTTATACCATTACAATTAATAAAGAAATATTGAACTCAGTTTTATCTAAACACAGAACACCACCAACCCAAAGGCTGCATTTAAGGGAACTAAGCATTTGGTTTTAATATCTGCTGGACTTAAAGAACAGGGAAGGTTAAGCATGGCTTCTGGAGATTTTCTCCCAGGAGTCTATTGCGCAGGCCACACACCTTGAGGATTTTCTTCTAATCAGTTGATTGGACTTTTAAAATGTTTCCTTTGCTCTTTTTCTGCATCCAACCCATCACCCTTGTTTCTGGCTGTTCAGAATTGAAGGAAGCTGCTTTTGCCCATCAATGGTTTTGGGTCCACAGCAGCTACTTTTTTTGGTAATTTCAGTAATTAATGATGAGTGAGGACAGTTGCTTTAATTTGGCTCCCTGAAGGTCTATGAGAAGTTAATGAAATATAGGAAATTAAAGGCTAAGAGAAAAAATAGATTCCATGGTTGTGATTATGGGTGACTAATGCTTATTAGGACTAAAAAATAATTTGCTTTTGAAAATTCCTCAGATGTAAAAATATATAACTGCACATCATATTACAGGTGAGTAAATATATACTGGGGATTTACAATGTAAGGAGCATTGACTGGGTCCTTGATAAGCTGAAAAATGGGTAAAAGGCATATCTTCAGAAGGATTATAGTCTCATCGAATAGATGAAGCTACCTGGAATTTAGAAAACTCTAAAATTATTGCACTGATCTCTTTAGTAATTAAAAATCTCAACTAAAAACCATAGCGATAGGAGCTTTTAAAGTCAACAGATATATAATGTGTAAATCTTTGCTAATTAATTCTTGCCTTCTTATATTTGAATATTTTTAAGTCTAATTTATTCCAAATGTTGTATAAACCTCATTAATTATATGTACATACTAAATATTGAGCCATATTAAGTTAGCACTAAGGTGCAGCTAGCTCAGAAAGAGAATGAGACAAGTATTTAAAAGTCCTTCATAATTTGAAAGAGCCTTTTAGGTCAGGAAATGAGGACTGTAACATCTGGTTAAAACTAAAAGAGAATTTTAACTAATTGTTCAAGCTGGACAATAGCCAAAACCCTGGAGTTAGCACACCTGGATAATATCCATATAATGTTTCTAGAGAAATATATTCTGGTAAGGAGGCAAATAATGAAACTTTTAAGACTAACGAGGGGAATGAAGAAATTTTAGGAAACAAATTTATAGAAGGGTGTTGTATAATCATGTTTGAAACTGTAGAAGACAAACCTGGTTATATACAGAAAGAAGGAAGAAAAGAAGCACCATGAAATCTGTGTTGTTTTAAATGTCTTCAGAGTCCTATTTGCACAAACAGACTAAGAAGGTTTACTACTTCAATTTTCTTCATATATGACCTATAGTTTCATCTAGTGAAGTAGATTGAGATTTACCTTTCACTTCAATTTTGATAAATATTTCAATTTCCCTAACAACTAGCGAGAGTGCATTCTGTTTGAGTGAGTCCCAGTTAGTGAAGACAAAAGAGAAAGAAGAGAAATTTCAAGTTTTAGATTAGAAGTAGGAAAAATGAAAATCCTTAGAAAATGTGTTTAGAAACCCTTTGGCATTCTTGCTGTTCAGCCAAAGGAAAAAAAAGTTGGCCAAAGTATGCAAAAATGAGTTACTGAGCAATTGAATTAAAAAAATATCAACTTTCATGGTGCAGTGAGCTCGCGAATGGATTTACTCTTGTATGGTATTACTAAGAGGGCCAACATTGCTCATAGTGTGAAGGCTATGTGTAGAAGTCATCTTAAGAATCGAAATGTTGCTAAGATCATCTCTGGTTCTTTTGCTCGATTCTCACCAGTATTTACAATGATATGCTCAGATTGAACACCTTGGCTTCATATTAGAAATCTGGAGACAGAACTAACATTTTAGTATACAGCTGTGATTTGGAAAAGAAGACTGATATTAAGAATTGTAAATCAAAGACCACGGTTGCCACCACTGAAATCGAGGTGTTGAAGGGAGGTGTGACACAGCTCTAAGTATCTTATTTGCATAAGATACCCAAGCAGCAGAATTATTGACCAATATATACTGGGTTTTAAAAAACCAGTATAAAACTTTAGATTTCTAAACATAAATTAAAGAACAATGTATTAATGGTTTAAAAGATGAAAGAGTCAGGTAATTGTAGGTAGTAGATATAATTGGTTTAATCTCAGCTGAAACATTGGAGTAAATATGAAGGGGAAAACTTACTGATCAGCCTCTAGATAATAGCAGAATAATGACCATAAGCGTTTAAAAAAGAATAAATAATGATAAGAAAATCTGATTACTTTCTTGATAGAATTCTGGGAGATTAAGTCAGTGAAATTGCTATATTATACTTTGATTTTGGTTTTACAGATCATGAAATTATATTTGCAAATTTTATGCAAATTTACTAAAAGATTAATGTTGTCATGTTCTATAGACTTAGGACAAAGAAAATCCTGTTAACACCATTGGTTAAAAAAAATGTATAAAGATATTCCAAGGTCATGGATGCTGTGTCTAGAAGAGCTTGATGGTTTCGTTCTCTTTTTATAGCCACATATCCCATCTTTTTAGGGGTGCACATATGTAAAAGCTTGTGGTTGGTCCCAAGAATGGATCAGAGAAGGCGGCATACCTACTGACAGAGGTATATGTGGTATCATCATTATATCATTCATTCTTTCAATGAGTAATTTTTGAGCATTTACTGTATAGGCCAGGCAGTATTTGAAGTACACAGGTTATATCAGTGAACAAAGCAGATGAAATCCTCTCCCTGGTGGAGTTTATATTATGGTGGCTGGAGACAAACAATAAACATGATTAATATACAAATTATATAGTATGTTAGAAAGTGATACATGCTATAGAAAAAAAAATTAGAGCAGAATAAGTGTTATTGGATTTATGGAGGAGGAATGCAATTGTAAGTGGGGTGGTCAAGGTAGATCTAATTGGGAAGATGACATTTGAACAAAGACTTGAATGCCATAAGTGAGTTAGCTACATCAGGGAGAAAAGTATTCCAGGCAGTGACCAACAATGAGATCCTAAGAAGAGAGGTGGATCGGGGGAACCTAGTAGCACATGAGGTCAGAGAGTTAATGGGGTACCCAATTACGTTCAGTATTTCTGGACATCGTAAGCACTTCAGCTTTTACTCTGAGTGACAGGGGTAGTCACTGAATAGAGGAGTGAAATGATCTGCCATTATTTAAAGGGATCTTTCTGGGAACTAGACTCTAAGTACAGGGATAGAAGTAACATGACTTCTTAAGAGACTCATTACTTACTGCACAGGGTTAACTTTTTAGAATATAACTATTTTAGGAATTGCAGTTTTGAATTTTATAGCCTAAATTCCATGAATACAAACATTCATAATTCTAATATATATTTTAAATAAAATTATTTCCAGGAGTCATTTATTGAAACAATATTTGATTCTCAAATTTTTAAGACCATAAATCAAAAACATACTTTAATTAGTGTGATGATTTATGTGTGCAATATTTTACAGCTTTCTATATGCTTTCACAGGCAAGAACTTATTTAAACCACATGAAGACCCTGTGAGGTTGGAGAGCTAATTATCATCATCTTATCTAAGGTAAAGATAGTGGCAGACAGGATGGGAATCCAGGCATTCTTACTCAAGCCTGAATTTCTTTCCACTGTATCAAATTGCTTCAGATAAGTCTTTGAAATGTGTTATAATAGGACAAGACCTACGTTAAAATCGCTGTTAATAACTTATAAATGAAGGAAACTTTCAGAATGTATCAAATTATGTGTGGGGGTGGGTGGGTGGGTAATGCATAGGCAATTAATAAAAAAGAAATAATAAAAATCAATTCTGATAACTTTGGCACTTTAGTGCCTGACCTCTTACTTTCATGCAAAAGTTACTTATTCATATACTACTAGAAATTGGAGCTCATTCAAGGTCAAAACTAGAGTGGTGTGGCTACTAGCCAAAGCTAACTTTCTGTCAAAATTATCTTTAAAAGAGGCTAGGCTGAAGGTGCCTTTAGGTCAAATATGAAGGTATTTCAAATACCTTGGGTCAAACACATCTCTTAAAAAATTAAATGATGTGAGATTTGTCAAAAATTAGTAAAATCTGGGAAACTCCATCTAAGGAGTTAAACTACCATAGATCATGATGCTTGCCAGACTTTTTAGCTTTAAGACTCTCGAATTTAGGTTGAAAAACAGTAAAAAAAAATTGGTATTTTAAATTTCATTGCCAAAGGCTATCCTTTCCTTACCCTATTTGCATCTAAAAACGTCTGAGCAACCCTTTTAAAATTTCCTGATTATGAGATATTTTATGACATATTTCAAACTTTCTATCAAGTTTGACCTTGAGTAAGAGTTTGAACTTTGCCCTACATCTCTGGGATTCTGCCACCGTCATATAACACTGACCAGTCTTAAAAGCCACACTTTCTATGTTGACCAGTAAGCCTACTTGGTTTGGCCCAGCTGTGATTCCAGAGAATTCATTGTTTCTTCATGTTTCCTTTGCTTGAGAGGGGAGAGACGTTAGGGAGTTGGGCTGCTAAAATAGCAGAATCTCTCCACAAATAAAATAGGAATAATCGAACTTGACTGAGTGTGAAATAATTTTTATTGAGCTTTTTCAATGTGTTAGGCACTGGGTTGGATGCATTCATATTTACTATTTTCTTTATTTCCTCTCAATCCTGTAAGGTGAATGTAAAATATATTTATATTTTATTGATATATAACTTGAGTCTCAGAATTTAAGTAACTTCTCCAAGAAAGAAGATTCCAACCAAGGATTGTTTGACTCCAGATCTCCCAGAATATTCTTTTTCCTGCCATACTGACTCTCAAAATTAATCTAACCCCAGATTACACATATAATTTCCTGAGTCCCACCGCTACCATATCCCTTGCATCGAATACAGATGTTAGTACTTTTGGGCTTCTGGAGATAACATGTCCACATGTACAGTAGGTACAGATTAAATTCATTCGCTCATTGGGTAAATATTTATTGGATTGAGGACAGCTCAGTCATTATAAATTGTGATGAAAACTGAAGTTAATTAGCTGAGATAGATGTATAGCCTAGGGCCAAATATTACTTTATAATGTCTACCTTAGATAACATCTTCGTATAAAACTGAAGACTCCACTTGCCCTCAAGAGAGACGACATAGCTAAAAGTCAGAATCCAAGTTCAGAGAACCTCCTTTTTCAGTTTTTAGTTTGGTTAAATATAATTACTAGAATGAAACATTATTAAAAGGAATAAAGCCATAAGAGAAAGTAAAAAAGATTATGATATATTCATCCAAGTAAAATATTGATGATTTCTGAAAGGAATGCTGACAGACTATAGGTAAAATCTGATTAGAAAATTAATGTCAGATATATTAGGCAGAGATGATCTCTCCGTATTGATTTAAATCACATTACTCAAAAAAAAAAAAAAAAAAAAAAAGACCCTTTCGAAGTCTCTGTTCTTTCAGCTGTACTTACCAGATTCAGCGCAGGGCCTGACATTCCACTCCACCCTGTTTTCCCTTGTCCTCAGGAATATCTCCTGGAACCCATTTGTCCTTCCTCTCCTAAAGTCCAGAAGTTGATTCCCTCAAAGTCATTATGCTTTCTTCAAATTAAAGGGACAATTTCTTTTTTCCCTACTGATAAAAACTATACCCTAACATGTGTCATTTACAGTGTTTTGGAAATACACTAACTTCTTGACATCAGTCACGACGATGTGCCTAGCTGTCAGTGAGACTCCACCTCATAGAAGTTACACAGAGTAGATTTGTGAGAAATATTATAACATAAAATTGCCTGATTTTATTTTCCCCATTTGTTTAACATTTGAGGTTAATTTTTTTATTAAGTTTATTGGGGTAACATTGGTTAATACAATTATATAATTTTCAGGTGTACATTATAATTTGACATCTATATATTCTATTGCGTGATTACCATCCAAAGTCCAGTTTCATTCAGCTACCATAGAGGTTAATTTGATTAAGGAAAAAAATTACATTTGCCCACAAATTGTCAGACAGAGGTAATCTTTCCTACGTTTGCACGTTAAAAGTTAAAAGCATAATGAGCAAAAAACTGAAATGGAACCAAATAATCTTATTTCCCCTCTTTCCTCCCCTCTTTTTCTTTCCCTTCATCTCTTTCCACTTTCTTCTATTTATTAATCTCCTACCCAAAAAAGGCAATACCCTGAATAGGTACAGCGAATGAACACATATGATCCTCTAGTATCACAGGGTAAAAAAGGCATAAACACCGAGAGATCTGTATTTGGTGACACACAGACTCCTAAGAATGCTCTAAAACAACTCTGTACTATTATTTCCTGAGAAATAGGAATGGCTCATGATTCTAAATAAAGATATTTTAACTAAATACAAGTTATTGTTTATCGTTGTTCTTTCTACTCATTTCCTTCACGCAACAAAGGATTAAATGCTTTGTTATTTGATTAATTAAGTGTTCTGGGAATCTGTTTAACATAAAATGTTGGGGTTGGACAGGTGATGTCTAAAGTTCTTTTCGGTTCTAAAATACAGTGACAAAACATTCTATGAAACATTAGATTTTTTAAAATTCAATAATAATGATAACTTTGTTTTTATTTTATATTAGTTTCAGGTGTGCAGCACAGTGGTTAGACATTTATATAACTTACAAAGTGATCCCCTGATTAATCTGGTTCCCATCTGGCACTACACATAGTTATTACCATATTATTGACTATATTCCCTTTGCTGTACTTCACAACCTGAAACATTGGGTTTGGTGTCTTTACATGCTCCTTTTTTTTTTTTTTTTTTGTTTTGCATTATAAATCCATCTTTCAGCTCACCAACTCACATAAAAATTTCCTTTACTCCCAAATCTTAGGGTTTTCAATTCTTGTTTCCTTGGGAATGAAAAGGCATGGAATTGCTCAGCTTTAGGTCTTCTAAAGTTTTAAAGAGGATGTACGAAGTGCCTAATTCCTGACGGATATTTAATAATGATATTGATTGATAATAATGAGGCAAGACTCTACTAAAAGGGAACCAGTACCACATTTTCTTCCACTGTAGATCACTCACAGAGGGGTGTGCATGCAGATTAAATAATAGGGGAACTTGATCTAAATTTAGATTTAGGTTGGTTTAGGGCCATCTTGCATTTACTCACTGGGGAATAGAACAAGTAAACAGGCTTACAACAGAAGAAGAGAAAGCTGACTCAAAAGAGATTTAAAAGACATAATTTTGTTAATTTTCTATCTATACTATATGTTTATGAATTCCTTTCAACTTCTAAACAGATAGCATATAGCATGGATGATAAAAATCTAACCTTGCCTGTTTCAACAGACTCAAGATACTTTACAAAGGTTTCAGATTCAGCCAAACAAAAAAGACACTTCGTTAAGCCTTTTTCTCTTAATTGTGAAGCACATGTATTCATGAAATTATATTTATTCTTGTTCACTTAGACTAATTCATCAAAACTCGCTTAGCTGAACTGATTTAAAATCTAAGACATGTGAGTTCATTTCCCAATACATATGAAATATTTTCACTTAGAAACTGAAACACAATATTTTCTCAAGAAATTAATTCTTTATTTAGAAGGTTCTGCTGAAAACAAACGGTGATTTTAATAGTTCAATTCAATGACACGTGAATGTTCCCATGTTAGAGTAGTTTATTCATTAGGTGTGTGACTGAATTTCCTGTTTTATTTTTGGTTTGTGAAATAAATATGTTAATGTAGCTCTCTATATTTTTTCTAATCCTAGTATTTTATGAATGAACAGGGCAACAATCAGGTTCTGGGCTCTCACACAGGGTCAGAAGGCTGGACTTACTCAACAGACTATCCTTTCCACTCTGAGGACAAAGGAAGTTGTATACGATCTTTTGGTAATAACAGATACGTGATGAACTCTTGTCAGATGAATGACGCATTTTCTCTGGGGATAGACGTTTTCTTTAGGGATAAGATGTTTCACCATAAAACCCAAGAGGAGGCTACAGAATGGGCGCAGTGATCTCTTTGGGGAACTTGAGAATTAGTGGTCTCACTAAGCTCTGAGGGCGAAGTGAAACGACACTTTGCAGTTTCCAGCAGCTCGGAAAACTCCCCGCTGACATTTCATTTTACCTTGGCAAACAACTGCAGTGAAAAATAGCCCAGGCGCATTATAGGGTATGCCCTTATGCATGATATTTTGTATCAGATATATCAGTCACATTGCAAAGGACTTAGATCAACTTAAAAAAATAAAACCCAATAGAATGATTACAGCCGCTGCCTAGAATGACAAGTATTATCAACAAAAATTAATCAGGCGCATCTTTTAGTGAACTCAATTAATAATGTGCAACAACAGGGTCTCTTTTCTTAAGATGAAAATTAATTAGTGGAGGGAAGGTCACTTGGAGATGCTGACATCACTCATCAGAATGCTCTGGCAGCTCTAATTATTTGTCTTCCAGGCTTGGGTGATCAGAAATTATTGCAATACCTGAGCAACATTTTGAAAAAGCTTTGTGCATGGCTCTTTTAATTAGACCTGGTATTTGATTAATGCAGTGGAAGCGTTTAGATCAGCCTCTTATCATTGAGTGACTTAGAAGTTTTAGGGAATTATACTGTGTGAGACAGGGTCACTGGAGAGGTTTCGAATCTATATATTTTTATTATTAAAAGAGTTATAATGTTAAATTAGATTTATCTTTCTCTTACAAGCACTTTGTTCATTGCCACGCAGAGTAATGTATGGAATACAATTTATTAATTTTTATTAATTCATATTTCAAGGATTATTTTTTGCCTCTCAACTAAAATAACAATGCTTGGAGTTTTAGGATTGAACAATTTAATTTGAGAATATTTTAGGACTTAGTGTAGGACAACATCTCAAAAGATGAATAAAATCATTATTTTAAAATTTAACGTTAAATTTAATCAGACTCAGTTCTTTTATGTACAGGCATTGCAGGCTCATTATGTGAATATAGAGACAACTATTTGGAAAGTTAGATCAGAAAAAATATGAAACGGGCAATGTTGATATAAATGTACTTATTTCATGAGTTGAATAATTACATTTTCAAAATTTTAAGGATTAAAAGAAACTAAAATAACAGTTATGTGATAAACTTGTCTATATCAAATATGCAATAGTTTATATATTTTGTTCTTAATGTAATTTACATGGTATTTGTACTGTGCAATTTTTAGCTGATGTTCACTTAATGTATTAAATGTCAGTTACAGTTTGGCTATAGGATTTTTTCAAAAACCACAGAATGAAGTAGAGTTAGACTGAATTTCATAATAATTTTTTCTATCTGCAGAGGGTCATATTCA
Organism: Rousettus aegyptiacus; assembly: GCF_014176215.1. Taxonomy (NCBI): domain Eukaryota; kingdom Metazoa; phylum Chordata; class Mammalia; order Chiroptera; family Pteropodidae; genus Rousettus; species Rousettus aegyptiacus. Next base: position 75,970,763 of record NW_023416286.1, read on the forward strand.
AATTTTTAAAACTATGATCTAGAAAATACATCAAACATCACGTCTGCCTTTCTGTGGTTGATGATTCATTTACCTGAAGTTATCGGTCTTAATCTTCTCTTTTATCATAGGATTGAGGGGAGTTGAGGCTCAGCTGTGCTGACTCTTTTGCAGAGACCTTGTAGGAGAGCCACATGCAGGCCAACGACCTTGGCCTGGAGGCCCCAGCACAAGAGGAAGGTGAAGTACACTCTTCTCCTTTCTTCCTGTACTGATCCAGGGGAGGCATTCCTGTGAGGGGGACTTTACAAAGGGTGCAATGTGCCTTCAGAAGTCTTATAACAATGGAAGGTGAGACTTCATACCCTGAGAAGAAGCATCCCCAGCACTCTGCTGTCCCCTCTGTATTTATTGGTCTAGTCTTCTTTTCCTTCATTCCTTAATACCATGTAAATGGCTGGATGTATGGGATTATTTCAGACGTCTAATTGTAATAGAAAATCTAAGGCAGATAAAAGACTGCCTAGAGAGCAAAGCTCCTTGCACCCCACCCTACTCCGTCCACCATCTCATGAACCTCATTCGTCGAAAAACTTTTTTGCTAGAGGAGAGAACTTTAAGTAGCAAATAGTCACAAGGGGCTAGCAGGGCTATTCTTGCAGAGCAAAGAAGAAATAGTAGGAAGGTAATAGACTCCAAATTTGAGCCTTGTTCCCCACTGACCTGAAAGTATGGGTATATATGCACGCACATCTATTTTCAAGAATAAAGCTTTTTATATACAATTGTCGACTCAATTAGAGAAGCAGCTGGGGTAGTAACAGGGGCTTGGTTTAGATCTAAGAAACCCGAGATAAAATCTTAACTCTGCCATTCAATGTCTCCGTGATCGTGGGTGAGTTATGCCATCTCTCTGGACCTCAGTGCCTTCACCTGTAATTAAAGAAAATAGCCCCAATCTCATGGCAATTGGGAAGATTAAATGAGATAATGTATTTGAAAATGCTTACCATAGTGATCAAAATATTGAAGGAGCTCAGTGTTAATTTCTATTCGCAATCTCAAGGCGCTGATGTTTTAATTATCTTTCAGCTATTTGTAAAAAGATCTAACTTGTTTGCATGATTTTCAGTTTTATAGATCAACCCTAAAACTGTATGGACTATGCTTTTAAGATAATAAATATACCTCAAAAGTCAACAACTTGATGATATTGATATTACTTAAATATATAGCTTTTAAAGTCCAAGTTATCTATATTGGATTTGTCTGGGATGTAGTTACAATTCAGATATTAATGAAAAATAAAGTAACTCGTTCTACACTCACTAGTAAAACATCGGATACTTATTTCTACTGATGAATTATGAATGCAAAGGCTGAATGGGGCACACTGATTTATTTTCTCTCTTTTATGCCTTGATTTTCAGGCTGTGTGCAAAGCAGTGTATATTTTTTTCTGTCCTGCACTCCCACTGACTATATTATGCTCACGGGGCTCTTCAAGCGGAGGAGACACGCAGCTACGCTCTCAGATGGCAGGTCGGCCTATTAAAGCCGAGGTAGTGAGTGGGCATTTGGGAGAAAAGATTTTAGAATTAGTGTCAGATGTGGAACTGTTACGCTAAAGTACATCTCCACTCAGATGTCAGTTCCATTCATACTTCTCTGATACTTCTCAAAACCCCACCATTAAAAAAAAAAATCTATGAATAAAAATCTTAAAAATTTAAAATTGTGGCCCCAGAGTAGACATGTACGATAATGAGCATGGATAACTTTTAAAATTTAACAAATATTTGTGCAGCACTTACTGTGTGCCGGGCACTATTCTAGCTCACTATAAGCATTAACGAGAAAGAAAACCCCAAATTGAGAACAGTGTGGTTTCCAGAAGACGCCAGAGAACAATTAATATGGAAAAAAAAAAAAAGCCTTAAAAACACATATTTGACTGCCTTACATATTAATTGGTTTTAAACTGAGAGTGTCACCTGCCTTGGAAAAGTAAGAAACACCGAGTCATTAGTTGCCACAAGGCCGCCCCCTGTCAGGCTTCGATGCTAGGGGACTGCATCCCACTGGGAAAGGGCGACTGTTTTTGGCCGACTGCCACTGCCGCCAGTGCTAATACTTTCCTGTCGCTTTGCAGAGTCCTCGAGTATCTGGAGAGCGTCTTGAGCATCCCTCCTTTCCTGTTGCCACTTGATTTCAGAGCTTTGGAAGGGGCGGGACGGGCTGCGCTCTGCTCCACAGGCTGCCTAGCACAATGGCGGAGAGGCAGGGCCACAGGATTGGCAGCTAATCCACTAAGAGCTCTTTAAGGTCACGTCTATCTCTGTGACTCTAGGGATATGTCTCTATTACACTGGGAGTTTACCAACCTCAGCAACTAATTTATGTTTGTACTTCTGGTGATACAGGAAGAAAAGTTGAGAGATACAATTTCCTGTGGGGGAAACAGTCTTCTTTTCCTCACTCTGCTTACTTGATGTAGAACCAGCTTCCTATTCAAAGTGCAGATAATTCTCTGTATTATGACAACCAATTTATTTTATTATTAGAGAAATTAATATAAAGAGATCATCAGCCATGACTAACACCCCATTTAAATGTAGTGATTGGAACGTTTTTCAACATTCTTTGATTTTCCTAAAATATGACCTCCATTTCTTAAAAGGGGTGAATATGTTTTAGTAGCCAGCATTTTAGTAATTTCATTGTAGAAATCAATTCTGATATTTGCTAATCATATGAAAAAATATGCACTATTCTTTCAACTATAGTAATTGATGGGCTACAGAGGATATAAACTAAAAATTTTTACTAAACATTGTCAAAGGTAGAAAAGTTTGAAAGGTATTGCATCTAAAAATATCACTGATAAGATAATAAACTTTTCTTATAAGAAACTAAAGTGAGAATTTTCAGGATACAGTTTTCATCCATGCTGATGAGTTATCATTAAATGACACAAATGTTGGCTTGCTATGGGAATTTAGACAAGCTGCTTTGTCCCTGAAACTCAGCTATCTTAGTTCTAAATTAAGTTTGGGCTGAGATGTCCTACCTGGGCTCCACGATTTGCCAGCATTAAAATCCTGAAAATGGTACTCAAGTAACCCGAAGGACTGCAAAAATCTCACTTCTCCTAAGAGGAAGAAACTAACATGTCTGAAGTGTGAAATGATGCTGGATTTTCTACATTTATTTGTCTACTGTGAGTAAACTGTAAGATTATTTGAAATTCAGTAGGGACTTAAAAATGTCCTTTATTTACAGGTAGGTAACTCTTTCCACCATTTCCTCCCTACTCACGTGAAAGACAATTAGGAAAAAACTTTCTCCCAGGATTATTTACCAAACAGACCTATATTTATGCACCTAACTTGCCTAAGTTTTAAATACATCATTTAAAGTCTGGTAGACTTTTTCAGGTTTGAAGTAAAATATGGTACTTTTGAAAAGCTTCTCAGTCGCCTGCTGGTATTTGTATTAATTTATAGCATTTGAAGCAAATTTTAATAAACAAACCCTTTACTTCTTCGCATCACACATCTTACTGTCAACACTATCTGATGAGTAACCGATTAAATTGGCACAACCTTTCTCTGAGACACGGGACATATCGGCAATAGCATATATCATTTCTTAACAAATTCCTCTGTGCTTTTTCTTAAGCCTGTTAGTTTGATTCTATTCAATCAATAGAAAATGTTCATAAGAAAAATATTGCTTGTAAATTCTTATTCTTTCTCGGGACACATCATAGTTTAACTTGTCAGAAATATTTCCATGTATACACAATAAAACCTTTCTGTTTGACAACTATAAGGATGCCGAAGTAATTTTTGTCAAATGCATCACCTCGAACTATATAACTAACAATAGGCATTTGATCACTTTGCCAACTGTTTTCTATCTGAGGAACAAAGGAAACTACACATGTATATTAAAACTGATTAGCATTGTACCCTAAAGCAATTAAATAAATATTAGAAGAAACTCCCACAGCCCTTTGTTTTACTATGAGGTGCACAGCTGGGCCCCTTCTAACCCTAACTACATCACTTCAAATTACCAGTAAATTAACAGAGGAACACTTTCAACCTCAGAGCAGATTTGATCCAAATAGTCTTTAAATGCCATTTCTGTTCCTATTAACCTAAAGATCGGCATAGCAGATATTTTCTCGAGGCTGCCCAGCAGTCCAGGGCATTAACGGCGAAGTTGTGACAGCACTTTTCATGATGATTTATGATTCCGTGTTTAACTTGATTACGCCAATGCTGACTCTGAATACTATTTCAATTAGTGCACAGAAGGTCACATCACAAATATTCCTCTATAATCTATTCCTATTAACACTAATACACAGAGTAACCAAATCTTTTCACCCTTGTTGATTCACATCATCCATAGCCCTAACTGCAGGCTTGTTTACCAGTTTACTGCTTTGGACACTTCCGAAATGGTAATTTTCACTCCTTTGAGTGTCATTAATAGCTGTACCACGACATAGGGAATAAAGCATCTCTCTGTCGGCATTTGTGCATTAATAATTATCAAAGCCTCAGATTTATTAAACAGGAGGTATGCTTTCTAAAACGCCTGTCTGAAGCACTATTTCACAACCAATTACTAAATAAATATACAAAAGATTTTTTAGGGAAATGAAACTGGATTCTGCCTAAAATCAATTTTAGCAACAACTCTCTCTCATTATTGCTCCCTTAACGACTTCAGGGAATTGCTCCAATATAGGTGTAACCAATCATAATCCAGTTTTCTTTTTTTGACTAATTTCTACGTGTAATCATTGGGGGAAATAGAGAATATTGGGTCATCAGGTCTTTCTTTTCTACCTGCAAACTGCTTATTAAACAGTCCCTGTGGTACAAAATTAAGACTACAAAGAGGAATGGCGTTTTACGAAAAAAAAAAAAGTTTTCAATTTGTCCAAAGGTTAAAGTGAAACCAACTGCTAGAGACAAAATCCACACATCATTTAAACAATTAGTGAGGAATGTTCAAAGACTTTGTGTTCAAAGTGCTCACGATTTGTATTTTAAATTGTATGTGCAGGGAATCTAGACTTAAAGTTAATTAACAATAAACCGAGAGGGCTTCATGGCAGACGTTTAACTGTGCACAGAGAGGCTGGCGTCCAGCGGAGAACGTGGTGGGAAGTGGGCGAGGGGAGCTGGAATGTTACAGTGCTCAGTGGGCCCCCAGTAAATGCCTTATTAACAACGATGATGTCAGCCTTGCAAAATGTTAAAGGGGCCTTCTCTCTGTGAATTGCTTTTTTCTCATTTTTAGTGACCTGAAAAATTTTTTTATAACAAGATATTTACGGAATTAAAAAAAAAAAGCAACAGTAGAGTATCGTTTCACAACCCACAACTGCCCACTCCTTGGCCATCTTGCTTTCAGGGATTCTCCAGCTGTCAAAAAATCATATTCATATTCCTCTTACAGCTGATTTTCCTGATTGTTCATAAGATATTCTATTTAAGCGTAGTATTTCTTGGAACCAGAAACAGCTATCTTTTTTTGGTGGGAGAGACCGGATTTGCATAATTATGGCACTTTAAAAAAGTCAAAACAGCCAATAAAATTTATAAAAATATCAACTGACATGGCTTTAACTCTTTTTAGTGTATTTATACAATTGCTCCACATACTATTTATCAAAATGCAGACAGATAGCCAATATTGATTATGTTTCAATCTATCCCTTGATCCCCATGCACCAACACACTTCCTTCTTTTCAGAGTTCGTTTCCTCCCACCCACCCTTTCCACTAGGCTGGATTCCTAGGTCAGCTTTCAGGCCCACATCTCATATTCCAAAAGAATCAATCATCTCCCGCTAATCCTTGCAAGAAGACTATTAACTGACAAATAAGATAGAATTCATTGTTGAATCAACATGTGACCCTATGTGTAGATTTAAAAATGGAATCTTGGAAAATATTAAAATAAAGCCGTGCTGGAGAAATGATGTGTGCTTACAATATGTGGATGAGGGTGCTGCTAAATAATTCCTTTAACACGGCAGAGAAGAAGTTATCTATTTCATCTATAAAGCTCTCTCTGCTCATTGGGATGCTAGAGAACACATCCCCTACAGGTTTGGCCCCCCTACAGAAAGTACAAGGTCTAGGAAGATGCAGTGCTTCTCTCTGAGGTGTGTGTGTCTAGTCTTACATATAAAGGATCCCTAAAACTGAAGGGAAAATTGACTCTGAGCTCATAAGTTTCCAACTGTCTATTACTTTCATGTTACAAAGTGAATTCCCCAAACCTGAGAGACTGGGAAGAAATCATCCCTCATGATAATATACTTTAATATACTATATACAGTACCTGGCACACAATAGGTACTCGAGGACAATTAGTTTTCTCCCTCTCATCTTCTCCATTGCTTTGTATTCTCCCTCTCACATTCCCCCTACCCTGGAATCAACTTTCGAAGGTGAATTGGCGGAAAGAGAGAAGTCAGTCGTTAAGGAGAGGTATAATCTCTATCCCCACCAACCCCCAACCTCTGCCTTTTGCTATGGTTGATGTCAGAACAGTTGGAACAAAGAGCTGTTTTCAAAGATTTTTAAACACATCAAAGATTAACTTTCTATTCCAATATGGGAACGCTAATTTAAAACTTATTTAGGAGTAGAGGGAAAATCCAGAAGAGGGAGGGAGGAAGAATTTCATGCCAGGATAGCGAAATGGGAGAATCATCTAATTTCTCTTAGTTGCCTGAAGACACACTTAAGGGGGCTTAAGTATGGACTGACAAAGATGAATGAACCTCCTTATTGTTGCATTAATAGGATAGTTAGAGTTAAGGATCAGTGAACATTTATTCTTATAATAAAAGCTTTCTTTAGTTTTCCATATAAATGTACTTCTTTGTATAATAGTATCTGTGTAGTAATCATAAGTGATGCTTCGCCTACACGTCTGAGTGATTAGGGAATAGTTATAAATTTTTATATGCATATATCTATATCTCCATGTGGATATAGCCTTCCTTCCTTTTACAGGTGGTTCATAAAAGGGTTGTAATAGAAAAGATCCACTTCAAATGAAAGGTTGAGCTGTTACATCTAGATTGAGAGCGATCACAGAGATTAGCCCCTTGCCCTGAGTAATTTATAAAAAGCAAATGAGGGACTGGTGGCCATGAAAATAAATATAATTAACCCACTTAGAAAAACCTTCACCCTTGTTACAGATAGTTTCTGCTTGATCAGGCTGACTGGGGTAACACGCAAATAAATTAAGAAAAAGATTCCAATATTTTAAAGTTTCTTTCTAATTTCTTCATAAATAATTGGACTGTAGAAGAATAGGCCCATTTTTCAAACTCTGAATAAGCACCTCATGTATATGAGTCAGTTCATAATTTTTGCACAGATGTCACACTCCACAGGATATAAAAACAAACTAAAGATAGCCGGCCATATAATGTGTAGATATATCATCGTTACAGATGCTCAGTAGAGCTTGTGCATTTTTTTTTTCCAAAACAAATCAGAAATCTACATATCTTGAAGATATAAATTTCTCATTTGTTATTCTTGGACATGCTTTTTATTTTTTTTAAGTGAATTTTTAAAAAGTTCCAGGCTCACAAAGCTGGCATGAAACTGACACGGCTGGAAAAGCATCCCATTCCTACACAAAGAAGATACAACAAAGGCAGTGCGTTTTTCTGACACTGCCTACGAGAGCCTGCTCAGTGAGAATGAACAGCGTCCTCTCCAACTAATTCAGGCTTTTGGCTCAGCCATTTGGAGTCCTGTACCCGACAAAGAGCCCACGAATGCTACTGACATGGGTCGTTTTCTGCAAATCTTCCTTTTGGGCCTGGAAAACACGAATAATGCATTACTTCGAACTGGGTTGAAGAGGGAAAAATGTTTCTTTGATGGTTCTTCCAGTTCGTGCCCACAAGTGATTCATTTGAGCAGAACCACTTTCTCAGCGGGCTGATGAAATTATGTGACTGCCGCTACACTATATTTCTACAACCCCCTGAACGAGGGTTGAATAAGATTAGGGTGGTCTTCTGGGGATTCTGGGGACAGCTGCTTTGTAAAAGGGAGAATGTCAAATATTGATCACAATCCTTTCCTCGGGAAACACCCTCAGAGGGAGATGCCCAAGTGGAGGTTTCATTTCGGTGGCAGGATATTGTTCTTAAGGGGGAGGAGGCCTGACAGCCTGAGTCTGCATCCTGACTCTTACCGTGTGATCGTCATTGCTCCGTTTAACTTGCAAAGCCTTGGTTTTCACATCTGTAAAATCAGAACCATGATGGTACATAGGTTTAAGTTACCGTGAGGATTAAATAAGATGATGCATGTAAAGTGCCTGGCGCATAACTGGATCTCGCTTTGTTTTTATTGTTCTATGCATCACATGGAAGGAATCGCTGTGAAGAATTCTGCCACACTCTTGTGTGGAATGTTGGCTGAAGAGTTCTCAGTATGCATGGTATTTGATGGACTTATCTCTGATCTCTGAGTGTGTCCTTTTCTGTAATGGCATCATAAGAATAAGAATAGAGCACATTTATGCAGTGGTAAAGTTTGTTGTAAGCAATTCTTTTCTCCATCTTTTGGCACCCTCTTTTAACCTTCCTTTTCTCCTTTCCTCTTTCTTTGGGTGAAGCTATTGAGTGTTTACATCTGCAATGTAAATGTACCTCAAAAACATTGTAGAGAAAGGCCTGATAAGATAGTAAAAATGATTGATGTTGTGTGTGGGTAGGGGACAATGGAGTGCCATCTAAAGGCAGATGGAGAAGATTGAAACTATTCTGGAAGCTGGCAAAGGTAAAAGCTCTTTACTGTAGAAGTGGCGCCAACAGGACTGTGGATTCAGACATCACCTGAGCTGGAAGGGGTGTGGTGTGAGGATCAGAGGACCTGCATTTCAGTTAATCCTGTATATTCTGGCGTATGACCTTAGAGAGGTCATTTATCCCTTGTGATGTTTAATTCTCTTATGATATAACCATAATACCTGCCTCACAAATTTGTTGTGAGAATTTAAGAAATATTTTGATTCTGCATGAAAATCTTTGAAGGTTATGACCATCGCTCACATGACAGTTATTAATAATAGTAATAATGAATATTAAAGGTCTCCAGAACTTTGGAAGAATAAAGATGAGGGTAAACAAGAAGGAGAAAGCAATCTTTGAGGCTTGAAAAGATATAAATTTAGTCAGCTAACTAACTTAACAATCTAGGTTTAGAATCTCTTTTTTTACGAGGGCTGTGGGGAATACAAAGAACAAATAAAAAAAAGCACTATTTCAAATGGAAGGAAGTAAACCCGGGGAGCTCATTCTTCCAGGGGTGACATCAGTAATTGAAAAAAATTAGTAAATTTTTTGGCAATAACAAGAACAACAACAATATAGTATAGTGATAGTAGTAGTGAACAGTTCACTATCTCATTTGCTTAATAAACCAAATCAGATTGTTTTTAGTAATGATCAAAATGAAATGAAATAAAAATTAAATCCCTTAATTATAATAAATCTTTGTAAACACCTTGTTTGACACCAGTTTGGGTGGAGTGAGGAGTGGCAGCAAGAGCTATAGAATGGCCTCCTGTAAAATGATGATTTCCACCTTCTGGACAATTCATGTTTGAAAGTTGAATCCAGAATACAGGCAGGGAAAAGTGAGATGAAGAAAGCTTGGCTGGCAGGAAGGAGAGACTGATATTTCTTAGGGACCTATTATGTGCCAGTACTGTACAGAGCATGTCATGTATGTGTGTGTGTTGTAAGGGATAAAGAGAGATTTCTTAGCTCTCCGGGGTCCAGTTTGTCACATGAACGTTAACAGACAGAAAGTGAAGACAAATAGAAGAGACATTTTCAAATACAAGTCCTAAGCTACTTCTATAATTTAGAACATTGGCCTGAATAGACTAGAAGTCTTTTTGGTTATTCTTTTGTACTTTCATCCCATTCCACAATTCTCACAGAAGTCAGTGAGGAAATAAATCTCTTTACTGTTTGTGTTTGGGAACATGCTTTTTTTTGATGTTAAGAGGAGAATTCGAGTTTATTGCATTATTATAAAGGACAAGTCAGGGGTAACACTACAAAACACGGATGTGTTAAAACGAATAATAATGTATTTAAATATATAAAGGCACTCAATGGCTTCCATATTTTCTTTCTGTTTCTCTCCTCTCCTTTCCTCCACCCCCCTTCTTTCTCTTCCCTGGAGTTCTGTTCTTAGTAAATGAAACTAGAGAAAATGCTTTCCACATCCTTTCTTTTACTCTGTTCATCACATTTATCACAAATTTTGATCTTTTATAATTATTTGATAATCACTTATTTTTATTATATAAATATACTTTCATAATCAGGGTAAGTTCAAGGATACCCAAACTATAACTGGTAGAAATAAATTATGAATGTAATTATGTGAATTACATTCATATAATTCTCTGAGTAGACTTATTCCTTTCTTACAGATTCTGGGAAGATATACACACAAAAATGTAGTGGGATCTGATTTTTAAGATGAAGGTAATTTCTAATAAACTCATCACTACAAAATATAGATTCTTCTTTATATTAAAAATCCCCCAAATGTGACCTTCTTCACTAAAACAACCTTTGCTCACCAGATTTTTGGGAGACTTAGTTTAGACATATGTTTTTTTCTAAATATTATAAATTGTTTGAATGTGCAAATTAAACTTAAGAATTGTTTTCTCTTACTTGTAAACCTTAAATTTGGAAAAAAGAATTCCAGATTTCTTTTGCCCAAACTGAGTCTGCCCTTATTGAATACTTCCTATAAAAACTGACAACGTTTATGGTGCCGACAGCTAGAGAGCCTCGTGGGGCTGCACCAGTGAAAAGCTCTTTTCAGACTGAATTTTAGTTGTGTATTGTTATTTGTCTTAGAATCCATTTATTAGTCCAGAGATAATGTGACAGTTGACTCTTACAGTAACACAGTACTCATTAGCTAGCTTGACAGGGAGGTGCCGACATGCGCTGAAGATTGTGTTTTATTAATCTTCATGGCTCATTTGGAAGCCTGGCTGGCTATCTTGTAATGTGCCCTCACGCTGGCTGGGATGGGGATGTGTGGCCATGTTCACAACCGAAGAATATAAACTTGCATGGTAGGGTTGCTCCCTTTCATTGACCTGAAATGCAGAAATCTAGTACGGCCTAAGGAGGATGCTGTGTCCAGTGAAAATTTCCTTCTTAAGAACCTGTACATTCCTTCTAGATGCTACTGACCATTTGAATGTAAAACCACTCAGTGCTTGGTTGATATATATAAATATAATAAAACCTGAGGACACCTTGAATGAAGTTTATTCAGAGAATACCTTGAAATAGTATAGCTTGCTATCATATCTGTTTCCTCAATTTGTGTGTGTGTGTGTAGTGATAAAAATGGTCTTCCGAGTTGATTCAGGTTTTCTTCAAACTTACTAAATATACATATATCATGGTCTTTGGGTCTTTGAAAAATTTTGAGTTTAGGTTTGAATAAGCTAAATAGAACGTCATGACTCATACCTTCCAGTGTTCATATTCTACTGATTTTTTTGTTTTCAGTTTGATTTTTGTTGTGAGTATATTTGTTTGGGATTTCATTGGGTTCTTTACCTACCATACAGAAATCTTTTATAAGGTAGTTGCTTATTTTAAAAAATGATTTTGAAAATAAATATTGTGCAAGAAGGCTGAAAAATTTCCAAACCACACTTTAATGACTTTCTAGACAAATAAGCTATTATTTGTTTTTTTTTTTAATTCTGCATACAGTATATCCTAAGCCTATATTTCTAAAAGAGTTTTTACTTATTTCTTACCAATTCAAACATGTTTTACTCAACATTAACTGAAAATAGATTTAATTTGGATGTTTTTGGCACTAAGTTAATAAGACTAATCAAGATGAGATTCTAATCTTTAAAAAAAAATGAAATCAACATGTGGTTTAATTCTCACTACTAATACTACCCTGAAAGACTGTTAAGCTTCTGATAGAAAACAATAAAAAACAAGGAAATTCACTGTTAAAACGGCAACATACCATATGTCCTTTAATACCTAATTACAACAGGGGCACAATAAGAAAGTCATTAAACCTGCACCCCATTGTGCATAGGTATCTGAGGACATATGGTGCATTTCAACCATTAGTATGAATTTGATTGCATCTGTGATTTTCTGTTACAACTTTGACAGTATTTTTCTAGAAGAGAATGTTGGTAGACATATTAGTCATTGAAAAGAATTGCCAACAATGAGAAATGGGACCATTTTTACTCCAGAGATAGGTGATTATAAATTGCATAAAGGCCTACTAATAACCTTGTTTTCTCTTCTGACTTTCAATGTCTTTTGGTGAATTATTTTCCTCATTAAAAATTTCTCATTCCAACAAATTGTTTTTATTTACCAGGTAAGGGAATTTTATTTGAGTCCTTGCAATATATGAATTTCTCACTAAATACTACCAGTAATATTATAAATTTATATTTATAATATACACATGCCTATACATCAAAAATTATAGGTGATGAAAGGGAGCACCATGTCTATACATTCTTTCTCTTACGGAGAAGAAATTAATATTCAAAATCGGTAATATTTTCTCTAGGACATAGCTTCAAAATTCTATCATCTATCTATTGTCTGCCTGTCTATCATCTATCTATCTATAAATATATACACACGTTTTCAAGACAAATATCAGGTATGAAAGATCAAGGATAAGTAGAATGAAGACTTCAGCTCTTACCCTTCATCTCCATATCTCACACAAATGCCTGACACATCTATATGCATGATATATATAACTTGATTTGAATCTGATTCATATGATTTCTTTGTATTTCATTCATTCATCTATTCATTCCTTCATATGACAAATATTTATTGAGCACCTGTCATTCTCTGTGAGTCATTTTAAGTAGACTACAACAGTGTAAAAAAAGCAGGCAAGACCTCACCAACCATATATTCTAGTAAAGAAAAAGAATGAGACAATATAAATATGGTTTTTTAGATCATGGTAAATGCTATGAAGATAAACGAAGGACTGAAGCTGGTAAGAATGTACAAGGGAGCATGGGTAAGGGTTTTGTTGCTTCTCCACTCATGAGACATATGATTATTAGAGTGCAGGGGGCAGGGACTGGCAGGGAATTCTAGGCTTCATGTGACCAGTGTGAACAGAGATAAAGGGCTGAGACTCATCCTGCTGATCTCAAGGCAAATAGTAGGCGAGGAGGTGATAGTGGGTGTTGGGGGACAAAGGGGACAAAGGGGGAGGATCTTGCTATGGGTCCTGAAGTCCTGAGTTCCTCTCCCACACCTGGGAGAGGGCAACCTTCTCTGGAGCTCCTGGAGCACCTGGGATCTCATGCCTCCCTCTGGGGTTGTGGGGGATGGGCCAGGCTTGAGGACTCTCCTGTCTATCACATACAGTTTAACGCCCTTATTGACCCAAAACTAGGTTAGGGGCTTCCTATAGGTGACAAAAATCCTGAGAATATTTACTACTGTTCAGCTTTATTGCTAAGTATATTTTTTTCCTATAGCTAACAAATCTTCATTTATTTAGAAAGGTTGAAAAAATTCTAAAGAGTAAAATTTCATGTTCCATGAAGTCATAGTAATCGAGAATGCTGCCATGTGTTAAAAATTTATCCTGGAACACTGCAATGAATTGTTTTGGCTGTAAATACTACATATTGTCTTTGCCGTGAAATACTAGTTTTGCCACTATTCACACACATTGGCCTACTTGGAACACATGTTCTTTTTCAAAGGAATTCTATCATTTTGGCTTAAGAAACTTTTCTCCTGCAGCTTTCTGCAGGCTAGGTACTGAAACTAGATTAGGGCCTGGTCCTAAACCAAGAACAACTGGAATCTAACTTCTTGAGTTTAGGAAATTGCTAAAATAAATGTTATGCATAGGAGTAAAAGTGTGAACACAAGATTCCCAAAGACAGAGTTTTTACTATTATGCAATTAACAAGAAGTCTTGCCAACCTAAGTTTATTATTTTTATAGAAATTTCCAAGTTTGGAGCTTATAGTGGAGGGCAGGGAGGTGGTGGGAAAACTCTTAAAAACTGACATCAGTGGGTAAAAAGAGGATTCTACATGGGCGAGGGTTCGCTATTCATCCTAATGGATTCTTAACATAGTAACCTAATTAGTAATGCTTAAGTATCATTTCACTTCTCTTGATTCTCATCTCACCAAAAGCATTAAAGGCCAACCCATTGGGGCATAACTGCGGGTTTAAAATATATAAAGTCAAATACTCACCTGATCACTAAAATATAGTTAAATGACTGTTTCAAAATTTTTTAATGAACCAACTTTTGACAAGCATTAAAGGAGGTGCACTTCACTGAGTTTTCTAGTGTGTATAATTGGACATAGGTCTTCATTTTTTACATTTTTTAAACTTTGAGTGATTCTCCAAAACTTGGAATTACATCAAGGACCAGTCACACCAAGATTTCATTGAGGCTTGTGAAAATGGACTGAAGTTTTTTTTCTCAGGTCTAAGCATTTCTATGAGTAGAGTTAAACTTAATAATAATAATAATTTAAAAAGAGAGTGAGATTTAATAGCAGAGGCCTGAATTGGCAACTACACAGTTAGAGAGACTGACCCAGATGCCTTTCCCCTAATTTTTTGCCTATGCCATTGTGAATATAATTTTTGTTGCCTCTTTCCTAGGGCAGTCATCAATCGGTTGTGAAAAGCGTTCCATGGCCTAGGATAAAAATATAAAAATATAATTAACATAGCTGAGTCACTTACATTTAATCTACCTTGCTACCTACTTAACCACCTGGGGTGATTCCTTAGCACTTATGGACGTGCTAGTTGAGCTATGAACCTAATATATCTCTCTGTTCTACTGTTCTTTTCTATTATAAATAGACTGTCTCCTGACTTGATTGTGAGTGTCTCAGTGACAGGGACTCCTGTAGCTGTATCTGGCTCATAGTAGGTGCTCAATAAATGTTTTCTATTCAGAACAGAATGCTGTTATGATTGATCTGTTTGGAAGGATAATTGTCTATGAAGAAATTAAAATATTAATCTCTTTCCCCCTTTTTTATGTCAAGGATTTAACTAGAACATTTTGTTCCCTCACCTCAAGATTATTGTTTTTCAGAGCAGAAAATAGAATTTGTTTGAAGATGCTGCTCAGCTGTTTCTCCTGTATCCAATCCATATTTGCTACTAGTTTTGGTTTTCGAAAGCCAGACCTCTTTGAGGACATGATGACAGACTCCACCAGAGAGGACAGGAAGAGAGAAAAATGTTTAAAGAGGTGGAAGTGGCTGTGTCTGGGTTAGAGAGTGAGTACTTAAGACTAAGAAAGAATATACCACATTCCTTTTGGCCCTCCGTGAGATGCAGGACTCGGTGGGAAGGTCAAAGGTACACCTCAGGAGCTGGTTTTTTGATACTGAGGCTCTAGGCTCTAAATGAATTCCTGTGACCGAGCAGCTTAGCACACATCCCTCCCAATCCAGAACCATTCAGGCTGAGAAAGTCTAGAAGACCAGAAAACACCTTTCACAGTGACTTTGCTTTTCTGGATTCCCAGAAAAAGTGGGTGATGAAGAAGACCTTAGAGTAAAACAAGGAAAGTGTTTTTAAAAGGCTTATCTAAAACATGGCCCCAAGACTATAGTTACAGAGACCAAGTGAAAGGGAAAGATAAGTGCTGTGGAAATGCAAATAAAATACACATCTCTTAGGGAGATTTAAGGGTTTAAGTCCAAATCACCAAATCTTTCTTTCTTTCTTTCTTTCTTTCTTTCTTTCTTTCTTTCTTTCTTTCTTTCTTTCTTTCTTTCTTTCTTTCTTTCTTTCTTTCTTTCTTTCTTTCTTTCTTTCTTTCTTTCTTTCTTTCTTTCTTTTTCCTGACGTATTTTCACAATTTCTCTTTTGGGCATTGTTTGGCCACCACAATCTGAACCTAACCTGCTTTTCAAGTCTTATCTACAATTACACTCTTCCCACATTTGACCACATTCGGGTTTGTGTATTCTCCAACATCCTCTTATGTAAATTAGGGTCTTTGAGTGACCACTCTAGAATTGTGCTCCTTTTTGTACCTTGACGTCACTGTGGTAAATCTGAATCTAGTGTCTTGACTACACAAATAATTTTACTTCCTATGAAAAAGGGAAAGTACATATATGAAGCAGAAGAGTTATATTTGTCTTAATTTTTGAGATTATTAGTAATTTTGAAAAAGCTAGTACCATTTGTATAAGGTGTAACATTTGACTGAGTGATTCGAAATAGGGGGAAACACCGGAAGTTGGGAAAAATGAAATAGTGGGCTGGCCTGCCACGCACTGCTTGACAAGCTTCTTTCTTTTGCCTTCGCATCCACACGTGTTCTCATATTGCAGTGTGAACCCTTCCAAAGGAGACGGCAGTCGAAGCCCAAAAGAGATGAAAAATGACAACGACTTGGGAAAAAATGATTAAAATCACCCAAACTTTTATAGAGTCCCAAGGGCATTGGACAAGCATTACCCAAGCTGGCGCTACAAGCTAGGGGCCCTAAAGGCTCTCTAGTAGCATTTGCAAACTCATCCGCCTGAGAAGAGGAAAATTTTAAAACCCTTTTTCCCCACACTCCAAATCTCTCAATTTAAATACAGGAACAAGACACACTGTGTTTCCTGATGTACAGAAATAAGTCTTGAAGTGGCTATATTTTATTCTTCCATTTCAGTCCTTGGTGGATTGAGGTCTAAGTATGAATTTTAGGGAGACTGGACCTCCTCGAGACCTTAAAAGACAACATAGCTTATTACTTCTATTGAACACATGGGTCTATTTAAATTGGGCACTTGATTTCCATTCTTATTCAGTTTTTTTTTTAAACATGCATTATTCAGCATGAGTAAGAAATAAATTCTATATTGTCTATGGGTGTAGCCCTTCAAATTACATTTCCTCAGGCCAAGGAAACACTTTGAGAAATTATACTTTATTACCCATGCAGACTGTTAAAAAATAAAGTTTCATTGTACCTTAAGAACATACTATTGTTACTATGCTTATTAGGACTAAGTTTTTAAAACCATAATTTAATACTGGGTGAAAAAGCTCACTAAGCAGACATACTTATCAATGATGCAGAGGAAAATGAAATATAAAACATAAAATCAGAAATACTTTGCAGATGTAATAAGAATATACTGTTATGTTACTCATCAATTTTAAAAAGAGTTTGGAAAGAGCAGTTGGAGTCTAGGACATGGGTTTCTTTCCTGACATCACGTAATAGCTACATAACCTTGGCCTCACAACCTTAACTTCCCTTAACCTCAGTTCCTTTTTCGCTAATTAAAATTACTAAGGTGATTTCAATTGTAGTATTCGTTGCCACCGATATTAATAATCAATGTATTTTTTGAGGCCAAAATATTATTTTAAGAAAAACTTCTGACTAATGGTTTGATATGGCATAGATAAACTTTAGTTGGGATTTGAATTCAATATCATTTAGACTGTTACCTTTTATCTCCTCGGAAGAAAAGGTATAATTGTTGAAGGCCATGGACTTCTGTCAAATGGTAGAGATGGGAGAGGCATACTGTAACCGTTGTTCCTTTTCTGCATCTACAATCCATCCTGGTCATGAAAGATAGGTTGTAAAGCAATTTAGTTTGTGAATCGTTAGGTGGATATGTATTATCAAAGACAATAAAGCCATATAAAAGTTTGCAATTACTTCCAAGATCTTCGAGTTGAGCAAACTTGACAATGAACGAGGTTAAGGTGGTTTAAGATGTTGCCGGTCACTTTCATTCTCAGGGTCATTTAGATATTATGCTAATGAAAAGAAAAAGAAATAAAGCATTATTCTAGTAATGAACTTAACAATAGACCTTAGTAGAAATATGTGATAAATAAATACAATGTCAAGTTAAAAAAATGTTGTAGTTTCATGTTGTTGGTTTGCAAATTGAATTTTTACATAAAATTTACACTAAATGGAACCTCATTATATAGTGATGAGGTCCAGTATGATCCAAATCATTAAAATCACTGTACTGCTTAATGATTCACTAAGTGGTACTGCAGTGCCATAAATTTAGCACTAGTTTCATGATTCAAAACACCAGACTGAGACACCAGCAAATCGTATGTGGATCATTAAATTTACAATGAATGTCAGAGATGAAATAAGGGGGAAAAAACACTTTGAGAGATAGGGATAATATGTGCTCTAAGGTGACATACATCAAGATAAATGATCTTATACCACTTGTGCTTGGATAATAATAGGGGGTAGTTTTTTTTGTTATTCCTCATTTCATAATTTCCAGAGGGGCTGGAAGTCTAAACTCCTACGAATTAAAGCAGCTGTCATTTTTGACTGCCTTGTGATCTGTTTCATTTATATTTATAATATATACATTTATATATGCCATTACATTTTAAACTTAGCTGATTTTTCCTAGACATTATGGCTCATCTAATTTCCTATAATATTAGTTCAAAATGATTTTTATGGTTGGATGAAATCTGGACTGTTATTACACGAAAGTTACTAAGAATCTAAGGTTTAATTCTGAAATCTTTAATGATGTTTTAAATCACATTCAATGGAATCTTAGCATTATCTTAGTATTGATTTTATAGGATTTGTTTATATGACAATCTGTGTATTGCAACTTATAAAATATAAAATTAAATATGCTAAAATATGCTAGATGCTCACAATCCACAAGTTTTGTTGTTTGGAGAACTGAGGAATTCACCTTTGAGAGTACATTGATTGCACATATGATTTGAAATTTGAGAGGCAAACATGTCTTTGGACCCAAGTGAATCTGCTCACAGGCCCTTTATATAGCATCTATGAGACATTAGTACTTTTAATAGTCCGTTAACATTGAAAAGTGAAACAATGTGTTATGGTGTCTCTAACACATTGTGTTAGCCAACAGTGCTATTTTTTTTTTTTTTTTTCCAGTTAGGAAAACTCTAATGTTGGTCACATGATGGAGACTGTGAGATACTGGCCTGACGGTCTTAGGCAGACTATACTAAATTCTGAATCTAGGTCAATTTATTAATCTCAGGTGTACCATAACCTGTTTTAGTCAATTGTGTCAGCCACACATTGCAGACTTTCAGACAAGAAACTTGCCCACATGTTAACTTTATCAAGGAAGGTGTATTGAATAGTTTCTGTGAGTCATGATTTATTTATATATTTATTTTTGGCTTTATTGCTTATGTCCTTTAGAAGAGTGGCATAAACACAATAACAACAAAAAAAATTTTTAAGAAAGTTCAAAACAGAAATGCAAACTTTGGGGGCATCTTGGGGATCATGTCCTTCATTTCAGTGATTTATCTGTTAAAAAAATTCTATGAAGGAAGAACTGCATACCAGCAAAAACAATTCATGGAAGGCACATGGCGAACAGTGCTTTCGCTTTCTAGTCCAGTATGGAGAAGAATTGGCTTTTTCTTCAATAATCAGGGATAGGATGATTCTGGTTAC
Source organism: Rousettus aegyptiacus (assembly GCF_014176215.1). Taxonomy (NCBI): domain Eukaryota; kingdom Metazoa; phylum Chordata; class Mammalia; order Chiroptera; family Pteropodidae; genus Rousettus; species Rousettus aegyptiacus. The sequence goes on from NW_023416286.1 coordinate 75,990,340, forward strand.
CGGGCCTTAAAGTGGAACATTGAGAAGGCGATTATTTATTCCTTTTTGTAAAAACAGAAATGCTTTAAAATCCAGCTTCTCTTTGGGGGGAAAATTCCAGTGGAAAGATAAGAAAACTGGAAATTTGTTCAATGAAAGTGTTTAAGATTGATTAGTCTACTTAACCTTTGGAATTTTCTCCACTTACCTCAGGGATATGGAGTTTTATTCAAGTCGGCTAAATACTTGAGATAATTTCTTCTTTCAGAAAGAGTATTATAGTTAGCAACCATAAAAATGAGTTTGTACAGCCTTCCCCCTCACCCAACACTTACGAAGGCCTTGAACTATCCAAGTCGAACACGGGAACAACAAACAAATCAAACAGCAAAAGACCAAAGGGAACTATAAAAAAGAAATGTATTCACTCTGTCCTCGAAACTATGAAAACAATTTCTAGAATAAACAGGTTATGAAAACAGGATAGGATGTTCTGTCAGCCCATGCAGGGCCTGTTATCTAGAAATTGCTTATAACGGAGGGGTATAGATAGTTAGAAGGGAAGATAAAATGTGCTATTGTAGTCTTCTGTAATAAGTCTTAGGACAAGATTGTAGACTGTGGCAGTTTTGTAAGGTTCTGAGACAAAACAAATGGTATATAGCATTTCACTGCTTATCCTGAAACCCACTCTGGTCAAACGCTAGGCTCTGAAAGAATTTTCTCTTTTTATTCTCTGCCTCTGCGATTTCTCCTAAAGAGATGTAAAAAGTATAATATTCTATAAACTTTCTTGACTTATATACCCTGAATAATAAACTAATTTTCCTTTATCAGTACTGGGTCCAGGTAAGGGGGAAAAGAGAATGTTATTTTGATAAAGAGAAAGATATGATCTAAAGAAATGTTTTATTCGGTTAAGCAGAGGAAGTGGATCTCCCCAACTCCCCTAATCTTCAGGTCTGAGGAATTGGAGGGGAAAAGATGAGAGGCCTAGGGGAGAAAAGTTATCAGAAATGTGTCTCAATATTCTCTTCCTACGGCCTCAAATATCTGAGGGAAAAGGTGGTAAGTTAGCCAGACAAAGATGCAAACAAAAGGTACAGGGGTTTTTATTCCAGTTTCTGTTCTTTAGTTGGTATATGTTTGGGGGTAGGGAGTGTAGAGATGGCTCTGAAGAGATACTGAGCGGGGTGCTTGTGCAATCACGTGGGGTGGCCCAGGCATTGGAAGGAAGTAAAGCAGAGGGCTCAGGCAGATGAAGGGTTTAGTTTGTACCCCTAAACTTCTGTTGGTTACAGTATGGCATGAATAATGAGATGAGAGCCAGTAGACAACTCTGGAGCTTGACATGCCAAGGGCTGAGAGGAACCTTGGTGGGTGGGAGCTGGATAAGGATGTGACAGAGACTCAGCGGGGTCTGCAGCACTAGCAAGTGTGGAGGAGTGAAGCGAAGGTCAACTCCATAGGATAAGCTACCAGACGATGATCAAGCCAAGAAAGAATCAACTGCTGGCTTGTCAGCTGCAATTATAGCTGTGGAGAATAAAAGAATGGCCATATGTAAAAAGGAGTGAGCCATTTCACAGAAGGTGCCAGACAGGCATGCATGTCCGAGAGCCAGTGTCAGTCCAAGAGATCCTGTTAATTCCAACACCCTGAAGTTTTATGTCTCTTACCACATACCAAGGCACTGTTTTGGACTGTAGAAAAGAAGGCAGGGGAAAATCTAATGAGTGAACATCTTTCAAAAACTGATTTTAATCAAGAGAGAGACTTTCAATTATTGGCCCAGACTACATTTTAATCCAGATAGGACTAAATTTAATTTTCCCACCCTTACTCAATTGGTTGGAGCCTTTATGAGGAAGATCAAATCAGTTATAAAGGAGCCATGTTTTCCTTGCATATATGAGTTATGATTTGATAAACGTATGTAATGGGGCAGAAAATTTAATCATCCCAATAGTTGTTGGTTCTCTATGGGTTGCAACTAGGAGAAGCAGCACTTCCTTGAGCCTGAACGAAGCTGAAGAGACCAGCGAGATGGAGTCTCAACAACTAGGCCGTTAGGCTGGGGGCCAGCTGGGTGTGTTGCCCAAACAAGGCCTCTCTGTCCCATAAAGGAACGCATGTGTCTAGCTTGCAGAATATATGAAACAGCAAAATGATTAAGCCACTGGTGGAAAATTTCAATCTGAATATGGAAGCATCTGGGATGAATGACTTCTCTGTAAATATCTGGCTTGTGTCTGAATGATCTGTTTCTCTACCATTGAGAGCATTGACTGTCCATAAAAAGCTCATCATGGTCAGATACAATGTTCGTTCAGCTGTTGGTCAACAATATAAACAGTCTTGTTTGGATCAAGTCTTCCATCTCTTTAATGTGATTCCAGTACTTGACATATTTTGCATACTAATGCTTTTTGACTAGAGAAATATCTTTCTTGTAATATCTCTTTTACTTAACAGAAGATTCTTGTTATTTTTTTAGTTTAAAGATGAGGTTGTGCTTTAATTATTTTATGAAAAATTTTAACTTAATCTCATTCTAAGGGGGTTGATTTCTCTCTTTCGTGAGTAACAATGAGGAGTAAAGAAGAGAATAAGGTAGAAAGGAGAGAGAAGGCAAAAGAAATGTGTAACTATTTTCCCTTTTTAATGTTGACATATATTAGTTTATTCAGGTATCACTTTTTTTACCTATATCACCACATTTCTGAACTGTATAGAACTTTGAAACTTTGTCTAAAACTAGGACTTAGAAGAAGTTCCTTTTAAGGATATTATCTAAATAGCCTCATTCAATTGAATTCTTTAAGATGTGGGTTCTGAAAATATCTGTTTTTCTTAGGTCCCTTTTCAAATAATCCTTATTATGAACCATCAACCAATGTGTTCTTAATATATATGATGTACTAAACTCATACAGAGATTCTGTCTTCCACTTCATGGCAGATTTAGGCAATAAAAAACAGCAAAAAAAAAAAAAAATCCTGCTGGTGATGCAGGATTGCTGCGAGGAGTGTGTGAGAAATGGCAGAGAGAGAAAACTTGAAAAAATATTCCTTTCCACAAATATATATTAAAGAAAGCTTTAATAAGAAGTTAGATGCCCTGGTTTTCCAGCCCTACTCTGCCTTTAATGCTGTGGGTGACTTTGACCATGTCCACTTTCTCACATCTCTAAAGTAATTACTGATTTCACACATTTGATGCGAGCATAAAAAAGAGCTACAATCTGTAAAAATGCTGAAGTCTTTCTAAAATACCATGCAATCATGAAATATCAATTATTTTATAATTACCGAAATTATCTAATATTTTTCATTGTATTCTCAGATAATCTGTGTAACATGACCCTCTTCTTATTCTCATTTTTAATTCAAAATCAGAGAGCTGCTTTTTTTCTGATCAAGATGAGAACATTCAGTTTCCCCATCTTTCATGAGTACAAGGAAACCCAATATCCCCATCCACACTGAACTCGTGACAGCTGATTGATCGTTGATAACCTTGACAATGTTATTTTTCTTAGAAGAAAAAGAGGCTTGATGATTTCTTTGTTCAATTTCACCTAAAGAGGGGTCTTGTCCAGTGCACACTGTAAGTGTCATTGGTAGAGAATTGTCCAGGAGGCATTCAGTATGTAAATGTTCTAATTAGATCAATGTAAAAGAGCAGTCGTACATTCTGTTATAGCAGTGTGTCTGGTTCCATTAATAAAACCTCCTGCAGGCATGCACTACTAGTTTTCTCAATTAGTTTGTCCCAGATCATTTCATCTTACGGTAGGGAGGGGAGAGAGCGTAGAATAAGAGGGTGAAAGAAGAAGGCAAATTTACAGGTATTTTTTCCAACTTCGAGAGCTGTCCAAATTTGTCCCATATTCTACCTGGTCACTATATTGGTCCTTAGAAAAACACGTGTCTGTGTACTATCTGTGAAAAAGAAAAAGTAAAACACAACTTTTTCCCTTCCTCTTTCCCTGATAAAACAAATATCACCACCACCTACCTGTACCACCTTCTCTTCCTCCTTCCCTTCCTCCTTCCGCTCTTTCTCTTCTGACATCTCATTTTTACTTTCCAGAGAAAGTATTACTATGTAAAATACCTAGCACAGTGCCTGGCATGTAATAGTAATTTAATTAAGCATTTTCCCCCTTCTTTTTCTCAAAGGTACAGCATGTCCCGGGCCTCTGAAAATGCAAAACGAGTATCACACTTATAGGATGTATAATAAGGGGACCCACTTCATAGTGCATGGTAAGATTGCAATCCTTTCTCTTTACATGTGAACTTTTGAACTTATGGGCGTGTATTGCTGTTTGTACAAGAACGATCTGAATATTTTAAAAGAGAGGTATGTGCAAGACAGCTTTTTTAATCTCTGGGACTCTAGAATAACAGAGTAAGATAAAGAGGTGGTAAAATTTTTACAGAGAATACAGTACAGTTATTGCCTGTTGCACTGGTTTTTGCCTTCCATTTATACTGTTCTTTTTATCTTATTCATTATTTGGGGTAAGCCTTAGCTCAGCATTATTTCCAAACTCTTTTTTACCCACTTCTCCAAAAGTTAACAAGCCAATGGGGAATATGGAAAGCAGTAAGAGGTAAACCATTGGAGTAGAGTCAGGGCAGAGGACTGAGGTTGGGATGACTAGTAACAGAAGACAAGTATACTACCTAGAGGCTCTGAGCAGTCCTAGTTTATCTAGTCTACCTACTCTACTTATCTTACCCCCAAAAGCCAATGGATCTGCTTTAATAAGGTGTCTTGACTCTCCTCAATTGTCCCTTCCATCCCTACTGATAGACATAAACCAAGGGTAGGTGGGGTGACATGAAAAGATCATAGAATTAGAATCAAAAGAAATGAGACTTCCTGATTGCCTATATTACAATCACTTATATCTCTGAGGCTCAGTTTTCCCATCTGTAAAATGGAGACATTACCTGCCTTATATAATTTATAAGATTAAATTATGTAAAGCGATAAAGTATGTGAAAGTCTTAGGTAAATTGTATTACCTTGTATACTTCTTTCCTCATTTTGTGCAGAAACCACACAAAAATATTGTATTAATGGAGTCATTCCAAAGTTGCTGTTTTGAGGAGAATGACAGAGAAATATAACAAATAATAGTTTATCAATATACAATAAAAAAAATTAAAGGAAGTTACACTAGCTAGAAGGAGTTATAATGATGGTCAACTACTATGTAAGTTTATTAAATAATATATTAGTTTAAGCCATAGCAATTGTTGATACTTATCAACCCTTGACCTACAAAAAGGGTGATTTCACATTGTTCAGCTATTCTAGGAGCAAGAGGCAACAGGATGAATTGTGGAGGTGATCTAGAATGTATGATTGAAAATGAGTGGATGGGTTTAGAAAAAGGTAAGGGGATCTAGGTTGCTCGAGAAGGCATATAAAAATATCTAACAATGGATTCAGGATGGAAAAAGTCCAGAGTAGTTGTTAAGATATTGGAAAAACTAGGATGAATTGAGTACTAGTCTCTTCCCAGAATGTGCTTCTCCCACCTTTCCATCTGACTCACTCCTGCTCATCTTTCAGTCTTCTCAGAGAAGCCTTCCCTGTCCTAGCAAAATAAGTTTATCTCTCTCTCTCTCATGTGCTTTTGTTGTGCTCTGCACTTTTTCTTCACAACATTTAAGAAAATTCTTATGCGTGTGTAGGTGTGTTTAAATTTCTGTCACTTCCACTAGACTGTGGAGCTCCATCAGGGCAGAGCCATGTCGATCTTGTTTACTGCTATGGGTCCAGTGTCTGGCACAGGGACTGGCATTCAGGAGTTTCAAAACGTCAAAGAGAATAAGGTTGAGCAATGTCAAAGAATCTGAAGGGTAAGCAGTGAGGATGGTGATTCATTAAGTATAAAACTGGGTGGTATAGTGGAGTGGAAGAGTATGAATCAGAGGCCGAGGAGAACAGAAGATATAGATGATGTGTTAAGGGCTATGGGTGAAGGGACAACTAACAGCCATTGTGGCTTGTAGAATCTGGAACGGGGAAATTGACTTTAAATCATTAGAACCATGAAAAGAGTGGCTAGATGATAGAATTGTGAAATTACTCTTAATTAATTTAGAGATAGCTGCCTCCTTGCCTCCGTTCTGCTCTCTGAGTTGGAAGATTTTGAGAGAAAATGGTCTTCACAGGAGAAGCCTTTGTGACCTGGAGGAATCGATCTCTTGAAAAGACGAAAAGGTAAGAAATGAGGTTACATAAAGGACAGTAAACTCACAATAGAGTAGTGGTCTCAAAGGACAAGAGGCAGGTGCTGAGGGAGAGCTAGGGGTGGGATAGAGAGAATAAAGACGAGCTGGATATTAGCAAGTTTAGAGGAGAGGGTGCATGAATGGTATGGACAGCTAAAATGAGGAAGTCTGCAAGGAAAGAGACGGAATAAAATGAAGAAAGCATTCTTGCTGTGATGGATAACCTGGAGCAGGACTGTGGAGTTGGTGCTTACAGTCCCGGGCTGTTCAGCAGACCTGGGGGTTCTGAAGAGATGGCTAATCACGCAGTGTTTCCGCAGCCTTCTTCCTCAGCTAATTTAAGACAGAAAAGGTAGAGGTTAAAGTCCCTGCCCTAAAGTTTAGTGTTGAATTAGGAGAACGAGCAAATCTCTCTCTAATTATTCAAGTTGTTTAATGATATGCTTTAACAGTTATTTTGCTGCATGGCAATTAGATTCAAATGGTAAGTCAGTCACATAAATGAATATAATTAGTAGTGTTTTTGCATAGTTAAATCAAGCATTTAGAGGCCTGTTAGGTGAATGGTGGTCCGGGGAGAAGAAAAATTTGTGGCTGCTGGTACTTCCCTTGCTAACAGGAAGAACTGTGGCTTCTCTAAAATTCCCTCCTTGGTGTGGTCTTTATGAAGGCAGCTGCCTGCATTCCAGTAAACTGTTTATAATCTAGCCTGTCCTTCTCCCCAAACCCGGGCATAGATGAGAGAGGAATGGACTAAGCGTGGGAGCTTGGTGGGTAGATGCCTTTCTGTCAGTGGAGTACAGAAAATTCCTGGCTTTGGGAAAGTATCTTGTCATCTCTTGTCATTTTTAGCTAGGGATCTTGGTTAAGTTATTTAACCTCACTGTACTTCAGTGCCTTCATCTGTAAAATGAAGATTGTACATTTCATACATAAAATAAAGATTTTGCAGCCCTCCTTTAAAAAAAAAAGAATATAACCTTATTACCTGTTTGGTTTTCCTTAAACACAATCAAGAAAAGCAGGATAAATGCTTGAGTTTTTCCCCTTTATGTACTGATTTTTAGAATAATAAATGTGTGCCCTATTAACCCCCAAACTGATCAATGAGGTTTTAAATAAATTACACTGTCAACTCATGGAATTGAAAACTTATTTATTTTAACATTTAAATGCATCGTAGTTATTATTCTGTTTGATGCTCAAGTGTCCCATTTTTGGGTAGTGCTAGCACCTTCAAGTTGGCTCCTGTGTCTTGAAACACAATGTGGTCTTCAATAACTCGTTTGCTTTCAGGCACAGCTACATAATCCTCTAACAGCTTGGTGCACCTCATGTGCCCCAGAATGTCAGCCTGACATTTCTCTAAGGGGCTCTAGTTTATTTTAGTAGGGAATGTTATGCAGAGACCATAGTGTAATTGTTAGAGATAATCTATGTTACCTAATGCACATGGTTTCTAGATCTTTCTGGTGTTATACAGCTAGAAGAAAACCTTGATTGTCAATGACATTAATGTAAAACTTATTTGGTTCATTCTTTCATTTATGTAATAGTTTAAATAACAACAGTGTTATCAGTAACGACAAGACTAATGGAATGCTATTTAAGATTTTTCTGTGTATTCTTTTTGTCCTTATGGTATATTCAACTAAGAAAGCACAGTCATAGTGATGTGTTTTAAATGCTGTATAATTAACTAATATTCTTTTGTTTTGGTTTACTTTTGATCATTAGAGATTGCTTAATTTCCTTTTTTAAGTAAAAATTTATATATTATTTACATGATTCCAAAGTCAAAATTATAAATCAACATGTATTCCAAAGGGTTTATCTACTTGGTGGTACACTGATTATAATGCACGCCTCTCAACAGAGGGCGGCAGTGAGTCCTTTTCATCGGAATGGACACTTGTGATAGACCTCAGCTTGTCTTCCTTGCCTATAAAGGATCTCCCAGAACTACCATTTAAAGACTTAAAGAATTCCTGATATATATATGGTTAATATCCTGCATGACATTATTTCAGACAAAGGGGGCCATTTTATAGTAATAAAGATATGTGGCAATAGGCACAAGATCAGTTGGTCTTACCTAAATCTCATCAACCTACTAGAATGGTGGAATGGTCTGGTAAATGGTCGGTTAAGGCAACAGCTCAGGAATAATACTGCTGGAGTTGGGGTGCTGTCTTTCAGGTGATGGTACATGCACTAACCTCTGGCTTGCTTCTGAGTTCGGTGAGGAAACATAAGATTGGCCCTTCTTCCAAGAACTCTCCAATAAGCCATATGTAGAATTTGTACTTCCTATCTTCATAAACTGGTTCTGCTAAAAAAGAAGTTTTAGTTTATGATGGAGGTGGGGAAATACTCTTTCATAGTGAACTTGAAACTATTACTATCATCTAGGTGCTTTGGACTCTTCATATCAAAGGACCAGCAGTAAAACAAACAAACAAACAAGCAAACAAACCCAAAAAACTGTGACTATACAGGTATAAATTGTCATGAAGACTTATCTCAGGTTGCTGCTGCACGATACAGCAGAGAGGAGTGTGTCTGAAAAAATATTTTTGAGGGAGCTCCCATGCCTGATGATAATCAATAAACAGTTAAAGCAACCTCAAGAGCAATTAAACTAAAGTCTCAGGCCGCTCAGGGATGGTGGTTTGGGTAATCCCCAGGCATGCAATCTCAAACAGCCAAAATGTTGACATGCCCTGGATCGCTGAATCTCTAAAAACTTTACTATGACATAGGCTTCTGAACCTTACAAAGTTCATCTCCCACTATCTCGAGAGCATTTTACCAACACATTCAGAATAATTGCCACTTCTTGCTCAGAGGTATAATTAATTTAGTGCACCGGTGTGATATTCCGTGGACTGTCCAGATGGTCAATATTTTAAGAGAGTAGATTTCATATAATGCTGGGCATCTCTCTACAGCAGATGAGAGTGTCTTCGAACATTGCTGAAGCGGCCTTCACACTTTGCTTTGAATTGCTGATTGATTGCCCTGATCTTGCACGTTTCCTTCTTCGAAGTACATGGTAACAGCTTCCTATTTCAACAGACTTTATAATGATTATTTTTATAATGACTATTTATAATGTTTCTTTGTCTCCTCTCAAATATCAGCGATGTTGGATGAGCCAGCATTTCTCCTTTTGCCTGTATCCCATCCTAGTTAATCACAGATATAATTGTGTTACAACATGTTAGGACTACAGAACTTCACCTACCACTGACAATGGGGCCCTCATCCAGGTGGCTGACAAGTAATGCAACTCTAGAATACTAACTCTAGAGTCTGCTTCCTAAGATCCCTCCAAGTGTTTTAGGTCATGTTTCCTAAAACTGGAGACTGAGACAGAGATTCAGCTGGCTATTATTTATTTCCTCAGGGGAAAAAGAGAGAAAAAGGGTAGGCAGTGGAGGCACTTACGCGAGGATGCAGCTCCAGGTGGAGCTTAGCTTTAGCTTGTACCATGGGGAGCTCTAGGGCATGAATTGCAAGATCAAGTTGGTTTTTGGACAAGCTCATCTTTGCCCCCAGGTAGTCATTGGCTCTGATCTGCTCCCAGGAGTGGGGTAGGCATAATCTCCCAGATTAGGCAATTCTTGCTTTGTTGAGAGCAATTACCTGGAAACGGTTTTAATTTCATGCCATTAGTAGCCAACAGTACCAACTAGGTTATGGGTACATGAGTCCTGGTCAAAGGGATAGGGCCAGGACATCAGCAGCATTCACTAAGGCAAAAAATACACGTTCAGAGCAAGACGTAAGAGAGTTTGATATAATGCATTGAAGTAGCATTTAAGTTAAATTTTAAGGGACACTTTATCTTCCAGGTGGGTACAATCCATATAATCTTTCGTGAAATTGAATGATGTTGATAGTGCAGCATTTGCTAGTCCAGACGCATCTGGATATTACCACCAAAGGTAGCTATAGACATCAGTGTAATTTGTATTCAGTAAACTCTATCAATCTCTTCTAAAATTATGGTGTTATTTTCATCAATTAATTCTGTAATTCTTCAACATTTTTGAATATTTTGAGCTCTGAACGTTTGGGCTTGGGAAGTGAGTACCATCCCCAGCTGCCATCTGCTCAGTCCACATGTCCACATGAAATCTGCATACTCGTGCTTTGAACAAAATCAGCCATGCTCTTTTGTTCCCCTGTGGTCTCAAGTTCAGGGTGTTTAGACGTCTTGTCATATTCACAAGGATGTACAGCCTTCTGAGCCACTGGGGGTCTGACAAGTTGGGTTTCTCAGAGCCTATTAATTCCAAAAAGTCCTTTATCTGAGGTAGAGCTCAATAAACACCTTCGACAAGTTTCTATGCCTCAGTCATATGAATGTATTAAAATCAAAGAAATCTTCATGCTCTTGTTATCACAAACTTTCTTTAAAAAGTACATAAACTCTTTATGATTAAGGGCATAAAATGAAGAAAATTCAATTTTGATCATTACTACAACATGCAATGAACTTGAATTGCACAGTTCATAGCACAATGGTGCTTGGGAAACAAAATATGCCATTCTTATTTTTTGAGTTGAATAAATTGATGAAATCTTTTTATTTCAGGTTCCTTAATGATGCTACCTGTACTTAACTTTTTCTGTTTAAATCTTGTTTTCAAATTCCTCACTGACAAGCCATTAGACGTTAATTTTTGAGTGCTAATTTGATAAAACTTTTATTGTTTTCTCTTCTTTGTCTTCCTTTTATTTTCATTCCTTGCTCCCTCCCTTCTTCCCTCCCTTTTTTCTTTCCTTTCTCCCTCCCTCCCTTCCAGCCTCCCTCCCATTCTCCCTCCTTCCCTTCCTTCCTTCCTTCCTTCCATCCTTCCTTCCTTCCTTCCTTCCTCCCTCCCTCCCTCCCTCCCTCCCTCCCTCCTTTCCTTCCTTCCTTCCTTCCTTCCTTCCTTCCTTCCTTCCTTCCTTCCTTCCTTCCTTCCTTTGTCTAATTGAAAACCTCCTAGCCATTCCTAGAAGAAGGAATAGACTGAATTTGACCTGTAGGGCTCACTTTTACTTGGGGCCAAATGAATGACCTTTAATTCTATCCAGCAGACATTTTCAGGAGGTGAAAAGTAATATATAACTTTTATGCTGTACAAAATAAGAAAACATTCAGACAGAATTTGAACTGAAAACTAAATTTGTTCTTTGGAACCATCATGCAAGGAACTTTTCAAAACTTAAATCATTCCTTCATTTCCAGGAAAAAATTCTTGAAATTCTGTGAGAAAATATACCTTCCTTTAACTTTGAAGTTCAAAGAGCCAAACAAAACAGTTTCTCATACAGAAAGCACTAATAACCAAATCTCAAAGAGCAATATTTTGCATCAAACTTATTTATTTCAATAATTTATTTAAAGTAGACTTGACTTCTCAAAGAAGTCAAAGTACATGGGGAAAAGAAGAGAATAAAATGTATGCAAACTTTCCCGAGAGAAGAGGATATAGATGAGTGGAATGATTCCTGATATGTGTTTTAGAAGGAATGGGCAGGTTTTGGTTATGAATTAGATGGGGGTTTGAAAAAGGGAAATGTCAAACATTTGTTTATAAAACTAAATGGGTTATAGCACCTTTTCTTGGGACAGGAAAGACTCAGAGTGGTGCATTTGGGGCAGGAGAATGTGTAGAATTTTAGTTTGAAGCACATTAGATTTAGATACTTCTGAGACGTCTAAGTGGAGAAATGGAGATGTCAGATAGGCCATTGGTTGAAAAGGTTTTGCACTCAGTAGAACGGACAAAGCTGGAGATGGAAGTTTTGGAAGTTGTTTATATAAAGGTGGTACTGGAAATATTAATAGTCTAAAAGATCGTAGCAGGGAGAGACCTCACTCAGTGCCTTGAAGAACGTCAATGTTTGGTGGTCAGAAGTGTAGGAGAAGCTGGCCAAAGACATCCGAAACTGGAGGCCATGCTTCAAAGAGGATCAAGCACCAATGTTGTGGACTGATGGCGAGAGTTCAGGAAAGATGAGGCTAAAAGTATGCTGGTTACATCTGCAGCATGGAAGTTGTTGCTCTCCTTGGCAAAATTAATTTCAGTGTGATCCCAGGGGTAAAAATACTGTTAGGGTAACCAGAAAATAGAAAGCAAGTAAGAATTTTGATGCAGGGTTTGGAGCCAAGATTTTTAAGCAGTTTGACTATCACAGGGAGCAGAGCAAACAAGAGAAAATGGAAAGAGGGTGAATGATATTTTTTAAAGATATGAGAATATCTTTAGAATGCATTGGTGTGTTAGTAAGAAACAGTCGATCTAGTTGGAGCAGTTGAAGACGCAGGAAAGCGGGGATCATTGAAGGATAAGGTCTGATAAGAGGAAAAGGGCGGGAATCTAAAGCTCACGTTTGAAAGTAGAAGAAACATTTTCTCTGATGTAATAGGAGGAAAAAAGGAGTCGACAGAGCTGCAGAACATGCGTAAACCATTTTGCTAATATTTTTGAAATAAAATAAACTTTTCTTTTAGGATGGAAACGAATCATGTATAGAATTGTTTTAGCTGTTCTAGTAGCCAAATATTGCATCTAACCTTGGAGCTCCCTCTTAAGTGCTCAGCTTGTCACCATTCATAATTCCCGTTTTAACACATTCTCCTCAGAAATTCTGCCAGCAGATTTAAGTGGCTTCTGGAAGTTAAAACCTCTCCACCTCTGTGCTTTCAAACCTTTCTTGAAAGTTCAGCAATTGACCCGTTAACACAGCTACTTGCCTTGACCTTCCAGAACAGGTTAAGAAAAGGTCATTCTTACTTCGCTCTAAGATTATTGGATATGGAAAATAACGTTTCTCTTTATTTTATCTAAATGTTCTGCTAACATTTAATTTCCTTTGGATCTGGGATAAAGAAATAGACATTACCTCTAGTATCTCTGAAATGATAAGGTACTCCAGAAATCATTAAGCCTAGAAAATATTCTTTATAATTTCTGAGATAAGAAGAGTAGACATTAAAAAAAAAAATAGATCAGTGTTACTACTTCTGAGCAATTTGCAAATTCTGACATTACTTTAGTGGTAAGCATTAGATATTATTAAATATGCGATTATTTAAAGATGTTTTTTTTTTTAACCATTGGAAAGATGTGGCAGGTTCTTCATACCTCATAGAATGCAACAGATAGTGATGGCTGATTCTGGAGAAAGACTGAGGCAGATTTGAACTGAAAGGACACTTTGTTTCATTATTTGCTCTTCTTGACCCTATTTTTTACTTTTTTCTTTTTCTTTTCTTTTTCTTTTTTCTTTTTTCTTTCTTTCTTTCTTTTTTTTTCTTTACCTAAAAAGAGTGTGTAGATGGTAAAAACTAGATCTCTCAAATCTTATGCTAGGTTTTCTTTTATGCCTGTTAATAATCATAGTATAAAAAGGGAAAATTTTAAGGTCAAGTATTTTAAAGAACAACTAAAATTTTAATCAAATGAAACAAATTTTAACTTGCTACACTTAACTCTGAAGTAATGGAAGAGATACCCGGATCAAGATATCATCTGAGACTTGAATGGGAAAAAAAAGGCCCAAACCCACACACATAGTTCTCTTGATTTTCCTTGTTATTCTTAAATCAATTCACAGCGAGTTGAATTCTTTGTTTGGTTCCTTGGCAACAGACAAACTTATCCTCTTCCCTATCCAAGGCTAGTTTATTGTTGTGCCCTGGAGCTAATTTTTTCCTGCCATCTCAGTGAGCTTGGGTGGCAGATCATATTTTCCAAATACGGCCATACATATATCTCTCAAATTATTGTACTCTTCTTTCAATACGATATTGACACTTTTCCATTAAAAGCTGGGGTGTATGTTCCCTCTTCCTGAATCTAGCTGGTTCTGTGGATACAGTAGAAGTGACATTGTGTGACTTCTGAGTCTCGGCAAGAAAAGACAAGTCACCTTTCACCCCCCCCCCCTTTTTTTTCCTTTTAAGATAGTTGCTCTTTAATTCAAATGCTATGAGGATGCCCAAAGTAGCCCACGTACGTGTGGAGAACTGGTGCCCCTGACAAAAGCCAGTATCACCTGCCAGACATGTGAGTAAGTAAATGGGTCTTTAGTTGGTTTCTTCCCCTAGCCTTCAAAGCCATTTCAGCTGACCCTACATGGAGCAGGAATGATCTGACCCTGCCAAGCCCAGGCCAAATTGCAGATCTGTGAACAAAATAAATGTTATCATTTCTCAAGCTGCTAGATTTTGGGAAAGTTAGTTACATAGTTAGTTACATAGTAATGATAATGAACAGCTTGCTACAAAAATTTCCCTTCTCTTTTTGAAATGTTTAGCAATTAACTCTCTTTCTTTATCTATAAATTTATTTGTGTCTTATTTAGAAACACACACACACACACACACACACACACACACACACACACACACACACACAAAACAATCCCTCCTTTACTCTACATCCTCCTTCCAGATCTAGAAATCTTTTGAGTATTTTTACTGGAACCTGGCCATTTGGCTGGGGGGTGGGGGTGGGGGGGCGCGGGAATCAATTTGCCAAAAGTCAATTTGCTGGAAATAAAATCCATGAATGTTTGATCTGTCAAATATTCCACTTGCCACCAAGTTGTTGCATCAGTTGACGGGAATAGATTGTAGGTCTCAGGAACGCTGTGTGGTGTCGTGGCCCTCAGACTTTTACCTGCCCTGCCCTCTGTCCCTCATTCTTACTTTCCTTCACTGATTCCAGATTTGTCTTCCGATTCTCTGTTTTTCCCATTTATTCTTCCTCATGTCCACTCTCCATAATCTCCTGTCTCTGCTCCTTAATTTCTCGCCATGGTCCACTCTGGCCCGCTCTGCCCCCTTCCCTCCCTTCAGTGAACTTTCTTTCCGGATCAGCAGCCTGGTTTGCGCGGCGCGCCCACTTGTCCTCTCTCTTTTCCTGGCCAAGGCCTGTTCTCTCCATCCTACCTCCCAATTTGTTTATTTCGCAGCATCGGATGCAAACTGCACATGATTTAAAGTGCTGCTATGACGTCAAAATAAAAACAAGCCAATTAGCAATTCACAAACCTCTGTAACTTTTGTAAGCAACACGATTTCAGCAAATTTGTAGAATTAGAGCACTTAACATATTGATTATTTGGCACACTGGTTATCCAGTGAAAGGACATAACACTTCGGATTCTCACCAGATCGTGTTTGTTCCTTGCTCAATAGACATTTCTGTTACGCAAAGGGCAAACTGCGCTCTCTACAGGGCGCGTCTAGCCCCATCTAACCATTGTGTGTAGTTTCAACACCTTTTCCTCCCTCCCTCCCTAGAGTCTTATTGAAGCTCCAGGAGCATCGAAGGGATGAGTCTCTGCGACGCCTCGCCGCCGTCTCTGAGCCTTTGCGCATGCCCTTTCTTCTGTTGGCAGCACTGGCTCTGCTTTTGGCCACTTGGCGAATGTCTCCCAGGTCGCCTTGCGCATTTAGCTGGGCTGTCATTCATTATTGCCGCTGCCTCTGCACAAACCTCTACCTCCAGGAGGATGAATTTCTCCACTAGATCGTTAGACCTTCGAGGGCAGGAATCATAATATTTATCGCTGCATATTCACGACCTACCCTAGATATTGGCACATAGTAAGCTCTCAATAAATCTTTCTTAAAAGAATGCCATTTATCTAGAAAATATTACTCCAACCATCTGTGTTTAAAGATAATTCCTTCACAGAACCAATTTAAAATTACTCCCTCAGGCTATATGTTAAAGAGACATATAAAGAACATGTCTGCATTTTGTTTAAAGACTTCTACTAAAACCACAGTTGACTTTGTGGTTTAAAGCCTCTTGTAAAAATATCCATATTACTAATTTCTTTTAGTTTTAATGGAAGGTAAAATCTTGTATGCGCTGGCCCAAGGCATGCTTCTTTTTATTAGATATTTTATCAGACAACAAGAGGTGTGCCCCCTGCTCTCCCTGCCCCACCATTTTTGCCTTTCCTTGTAGGAAGCTCAGAGCCGTTCATTTTGTATGTGTGTTTATTGCCCCACTTGAATTCAAATCTTGGCTCTGTTTCTTCTTAGCCGTGTGACATTTCTGGGCCTTACTTTCCTCAGATGTAAATTTATATTATCATAGCTGGTCAGCAGACTCACAAAATTTTTGTGAGAATCAAATGAAACTTTGCAGGGAGAAATATTTTAAGAAGTGCTATCCAATATGTTATCATTTTTATTGTTACTCCTAAAGAACTGATATCTTAAAAAAATATGACTTGAAAATTTAATGTTTTCAGTTTCTTCCCTTGCAGCTGGGAAACACTGGGAGAATTCACATATAGTAACCATACTCACTCTCACTTCCTACACTGTAGGTTAACTTATCCTATTTATATTTCTACAGCATATTGGAAACACACCTTTAATTGTAAGCAACCTCAAATCCTTTTATGGAAGCAGATGGTGGTGTGTTAAATAAAGAAAAACTTCAATAAGAAGGAGCTGATTTACTCCCAAAAGATAATTTCATAGGAAACTAGAGAGATATGTTAACTTTTTCTATAAACAGTAATAACGTATTGAATTCTTATAGTGGGCCCAATTTTGTGTAAAGTGGTTAAACGTATGATCTTTTTAAATGCTTGCAACAAACATGTGAGATAGAAACCCATTATGTACACTTTTTGAGGAGAAAGAACTGGGTTTTAAGAAGGTTGAAAAATTCACATGACTAGTTGGTGGCTGAGTTGAGATCCTAACCCAAGAAGCCTGACTGCTGAGTCCATGTGATTAACCTGTCTTTTATCCCGTAAGATATTCAGGTAAATTTCAGACGTTTAATACATTAGAATTAGGAGAAATGCAATGAAACTGAAGAAAAATTATTATTAGAATTTTTTTTATTGCAACAATTAATCATTTTTTCCAGGATTTTTTTTCTAGATAGTCTATCTAAAATGATCTATTCTATGCTTATCTCATTATTCTTATATCTTTCCTGAAAAATAATTTACCATCAATTTTCACTCCTCAAGTCTGCTGCTTCTTCTACTATGTCCAGTTTGAGTATTTCTTAGTCTAATGTGCATAATTATATTAATTTGCATTATTGTGTTTCAAAATTGACAATTATTTTTAAAGTTAAAAATAATAAAATGTACTTATTATTTCATTTCCTTAATATTTTTAAGTTAATTGTGTTCTTTAATATCGTGTGATATTCTTGAACTAGAAATTGAAAGCAGCCTTTTGGATGTAATCTTGCCTTTAGATAAGCACTATCTCTAGTCACCCCACATTGTTAAATCAACCAGACTTAAGTTGCTCACAAGGTTTTTTTTTCCTTTCCTTTTTTCTTTGACTAGAATTCATTCAGCTTTTTGAACGAAGAACTCAGAAGATGATACAATTGTTCTTTCTTTATTGTAAAAGTTTAATTTCTAAAAATAAGTAAAGTCATATCACAAAAAGCTTTTCATTTTACAGAGTTCTTAAGTTTATAGATTCATAATAAGATTTCCAAAACAAACCGTCTTCCTTAGATCATTAAAATATCATTTAATTTATAAACAACTAAAGAATTTACATATTAGTAAAGTGTGAGACACCTGACCTAAAGTTGCCAGTGCTAGGAAATGTGTCAAAAGACAATAATTAATCTTTTAAACAAGGTGTATAAATTGTTTTATAGGAAAAATCTTTTATATATATAGTAGTGATAGAAAATGGAATATGACCTGAATCTCTAACTAAATCTCTAATTAGATGTGGATATATCTGGTTAAATGTTCCATCAGTCTTCAAAGAAGTTCCTCTTGTATGCGGAATATGTCATTATTCATAAAGCGATCCTGGACTTAACCTTACCTATTAACCTTTTCTTAGTCTTTCATCCTTCACTTCACGTTCACATATTTTGCAGCACATAGTAATGTGTCTGGCACTTAGTAAATACTTGATAAACTTTGGCTGTTTATGTCTTTATCATTTCATTGGACACCTCAAATCTAAGCCATTATCATTTCATGTCTAATCTAACCTATTGTGTTTCCCTTGCTATGATCTTTTCCCTATTCATCCTGTAGGCCAGTACCAGAATAATGGTTTTTAAAATACCGCTTTACACATAATATCCCTCTAAATAAAGGCTTTTGAGGGCTCAGGCTAACCCTCTAAACTCTCTAATTTCTCTTTCAATTCAGCTCTTATCTATTTCTCTAACTTTCATTCCCACTGTTCCCCTACAGGGATCCTCTGCTGAAAGGTTCCTGATCTGATCTTCATTTCCCAAACCCAGCCGGAACAACTGTGTAGCGTCTTTCCCGTTGTCTCCAGCTATCTCACTGCTTTTTTCCTTCAGTCTCCAATATCACATTTCTTCAGCAATTACTGACACTCTGGTAAGTATTCACTTAACTTCATACTGTAACTTGGCCTTCTTCATATATGCCCTGATGCCCCAAAGAGATGTTGCCTTCTATTTAATAGGTCAATAATGAGAGTCTGTGAGTCACGATGATTTTCCTCTTCTCCTCCCTAGAGTTAGGAATATCTCTATTTATAGGGCAGTTAAGTATCAACCAGCTTCTCGCTTTGATTTGCTTTCCTATCGGGCGTATGAATAAGTTCTCTGGCTTTATCACAGTGGACTGGTCAGAGCCTTCTGAGGTCTTTGCTTCTCTCTCAGGGCACAATGGCCCCGGCCTGGATGCTGCTCCCCAATGTCATCTCTTCTTCCTTATTTTTTGACCCGAAGTGAACTTAAAGTTAAGCGGGCTACAAACCATAGCTCATTTCTGTCTCTGGAAAACAGTCTGTCAAGAACTGCTTTTCATCCACCTACTTTTGGTGTCTTTGTTAAGGATTCTTACTCTCCTCCTAGCTCCTTACTTAAGTTTCACTAAGCAATTAAGACAAAGTTTTTCCTTTTTTCTTTTTGACCCACCTCTGATAGCAGCTCTTAAAAGAGCAAAAGAAAACAACAACAACAACAACAAAGCAAAGCTTATTTGGGGACACTTTTGAACAATTTCATTCGCAATTTTCAAGAAAATGTAACTGAATATAAAACACTGTAAAATTTATATTTACAATAATCATTTTCCCTCTCCCCATCTGTTTTGGCGAAACCAGATACTTTGTTAATTACACTGTTAGTTTACTGGGAGAAACTTTTATTAAAAGAAACAAAATATAACTACAGTGGAAGAGAAACACTGCTTTAGTATACTCATGGGCTTTTATTGCTTCAGTGAGCAGGTGAGGAAGAAGCAATTCTTTATTTCCAAATTATAAAGTACGAGCAAATTTGAAGCTGTGAAAATATTGAACTTTTGCTAGAAAAAAAAAATAAATGATTTGAAGCGCTGGTGATCACACAGAGAATCCAGACAATTTGACAGCTATGAATTTATCTCACTTGTGAGTGAATAACCTTTGTAACTCACTTGGGACTTAAATATTCCAAACACATTTCCCTGGAAACACTTCAAAAGGCATAGTTCATTTCTGTCTTTACCAAATAGCTCCGTTGGTTACCTTTGGTTTGCTGGCTTTGTGGTTTGGGTATAGACTTGAAAGTTTGAAAATTAACATAGTTAAAGCTTGCCAGTGGGTTTTACTCCTATAAGAATGAAACAAGATTAAGTCTTTGACTATTTTATGCTGTAAACAGCTTCTTTACCTCTGTAATAAGGGAACTTCACTGATATTACTTACGAATTTTCGGCTGTGTCTCTGAGCTCAAGTTCAGGATATTTGTATATAAAGAGGAAATATGCTCACCAAAGTACATGTAACAGACCAGAACTGCGTCTGATTTAGTTGAGATCCATGTAGTTCTTAGAGAGTTATTGAAAACACACTTTTTTTTCACTTTTTGTGTTTCTGTTTTATTTATTTATTATTTATTAGAAGAAAATTTTAAAATTTCCCCTCCCTTCCATCTACCTCCCTCCTCCCTCTCCCTTCCGGTAACCACTAGTCCGTTGTCCATGTCCATGAGTCTTTGTTAAAACAAACTGTTTTAAAAAGATAAATCCAGGATTTCAGGTCAAGTGTAATAATAATTTTAGAGAGTTTCGTGCGTGTATGTTTTCAAGATCACAAAGTACAAGTGCACTTTTAGCTCTCTGCTATGTTCTGAACATTGCGAGTCAAGCAGTCCTGCTTCTTGGTGTTTAGAAATGATTCATTTTTTCCTCGCCCCACTAGGCGTATCAGGCACTCTCTGAATATTGCTGATGGAGTAGCATTCCCGGTGACCGATATATCAAACTTGTCCTAACTCTTAAATGGTAATACCTTAATATGTTGCATAAAAATATACAATTAAGATGTTAGTATTTAATTTCAAAACATGCTCATTGAGGAGCAGTCTTGAAAACTTTTTCATGTTTAAGACTGCAGACTTCGCCACTTCATTCCATGGGCAGATTTCATGGAGAAGGCGGGACACTGGGTGACATGAGAAAAGTGATTTGCCCGTTTCAGGTTTGAAGATCTTTACAGTAATAGATCTAGAGAGATAATAGTCAAAATATATTTTTCAACTTTAAATTTTAACTTTCAGAGGCTGAAATTAAACCTGTTTTTACTTTTTTAATCCTCATTAAAAGTAGCTATTCACTTTTAGTAATTTTTGCTTTGTCTCTTATTGTAAAATAATTATGCCCTCGTGTCTTTAACAAAAGGTAAAGAAAATATCTCAAGATTTACATCCTTTTCCTCATCTTTGCAGCTCGTTTTTAGAGGGCCATCACTGGAAACCTGACAATTTCTTGGACCCTTTCTACTAGGGTTTCTCCTTCCTGCCAAGTGTCCCTGTCTTCTGTCACACATGCTCATTGGTGAGAGGATTTCAACCATCATCTCTACTTAACCTACTAACTCAACATCTCCAACCTCCATACTAGCTTCACTCCTGTAATCCCAGTGGCGTCCTAGGTGCATACACATGTTAAAAGTGTATTCCTCATCTCCTTGCTATCTACTCCTAAAATCAGCTTTCCCTCCTGGCTGTCCTATTTCAGTTCACGATACCCTGAAGTAGTGGGGTGGTTTTCTTTGCCAGGGATAATTTTGTTTCAAAGGACAGACATCATTTTAATTAGCTAAAGTAAAAGGAGACATTTGAGGAAAGATGCATAGTACCTAACTGAACCACAGAGAGGAAGTTCTGCTGGGTCTCACTAGGGAACCAGGAATTGCTCAGTAAGCCAGACCAAGGCAAATCTTTTCTCTCTCCTCTGCTTTTTAACATGTCTTATTTTTCTGCTTATCTGCTAATTTCTCATTCTCCTCCTTCCTCTCTTTGTCTCTGTCTCCGTCTGTCTCTCTGTCTCTCTCTTTGTCTCTCTCTCAGCTGTTTCCTTTATTATATTTGCACGTGGCTTCTTCGTAGCTTCCCCAAAATGTCTCACTCAGCTCTGAATTTACATCACCTTAACATTCTAGCACCTACGGCTGTCACTCTTCCCAGATTTCATTTCCAAATTTCTGGGTTTGGGTGGCCAGAATGGCCTCATGCACTCTTCAGTGTCCAGGCCAATTCAATCCAAATTTGGTCAAAAGAGGGATGGATGACACAGTATAAGTAAGAGGAACTATAAAGAGTCATGCTACACAGCTGCGAAGGGCCATTTTGAGCAGGGGAACATGAGCGGAAGAGCACCCTTCAAGTATCTGTCTACTAAGTAGTTAAAGAACTTTTGGTATAATCCTGTAAAGGGATAATGTTTCCTACAAGAGAGTCCATTTCCTTGTTTTCAACATGGGCATATTTTGCAAATTAATTGTAGCATGTTGCTCAAATAGAAGATGACTCTGTCATAATCATCCATATTTTAAAATTTGATGTCACGGATATTCTTCTTTGTCTCCCTGATCTCACCAGTTAGTAATTTTGCCAAATTTTTCTTCAAACTGTGTCTTATTCCTTTTCTCTCCTCAGTTCTCCTGCTACTGGTGCCACCATTCTTTCTGAGCTTTATCATCCTTTCTTATTTCTCCCATTATAGAAGCTTTTTAATTTTAATTATTCACTGTACTTCCACTCTCTCTTCTTGCCAATTCATCATTCATATAGCTGACAAATTGGTCATAAAACACTCTTTCAATCTTGTCATTCCCCCAGTTGGAGATTTCAGCGACTCCCCACAGCCCACCAGATGAAGTCCAAACAGCCTATTCTGACAATGGAAGACCTTGACCATTGAGCTGCAGCCTTTGAGACAGCTTTAACTAGTCTTCATTGGCACGAAACTCCTGCTAAACTCGGCCCTAGGCTGCTTTGAACTTTTCAGATTCTACGCTTTTTCTTAAACCAATCCTGCTGGCCTGGAACACAGTCTCTTCTCTCTGTCTCTCTCAGTTCCATCCATCATTCAAGTCATACTGAAAATCCCTTCTTCTTTGTGGAGACTGCCAAACTCAGTCCAGCCCCAGTGATCTTTCATTCCTTTGAATCACTCTAGAGTTTTTTTCTCCCTGCCTCATTTGTTTAATTAGTTTTCTATTTCTCAGAACACAGTTCTGTTATTTCATGCAATTTAAAAACTTTTCAGTGGGCTTGTTTGTTCAGTTTGATTTTATACTTCATGGGGAAGAGACCACATTTTATTTTTACTATCCTTCCTTACTACAACAATTGCCATGGTAATAATAGTCAGAAATAATGACTGTTAGGACAAAAATCTCTCAGGGCACTTTGCTACAATGCTGAACGCATCAACCTGCTAAAACTTTGCTGATTTTCTATTTTAATTAGTTTGTCCCATTACAAATAAGATAAATTGATGAAGATATTAATTTATAGATTTTTAAAATAGCAACTATTTGCTTTATATTAACATTGAAGTTATACAGTTTTTGGGTTGCAGTGTTAAAGGCAGGGCAGGACGCCGTTGACTAATCCTAGCATCTTATTCTCCACAAAGGAGACCGGTAGAATTGATTTCCAGGCATGGGAGAATGTCCTTTATGTCACAGGGCTAGGTGAAAGGGAAAAAGTATGTCAAATGTTAAAATGAAGTGGCTTGTTTCCAAAAGAAACACAAAACAGCACTAAGGAAGCATCCGTTGACCTGCAGAGTGAACTGCTTGTTCTACAAGTTCCTAATGGCTCAGGACAGTGTTTTTTTTGTCAAGGGCAGAAGCTACCCTTTAACTCCTCCTTCGTCAGAAATTTCCACTCAGTTTCTTGGAAACTTTTTTCTTTTTTCTTTTTTTCTTTTTCCCCCATGGAAAGAGATTTCTGATAATATATTTGGAGTAAGTGGAAAAATAAAATTTATTCAGAAAAAAGCTTAGCAGTTGATTTGTTTGTTTATCTATTCAGTCAGATGAAGACTTACTGGGCTAAATATCAATGACATAGTTCAGTTGTAGATATAGCGTTTTTTTACATTTCATGGGGATAAAAGTATAAACCAAAAATAATTACAAACATAAGGCCACAGAAATCAGATATGGAAACTGAGATATTTCTGGTGCAGTTGGAGGTGGTTGGGGTTATTTTGATTATAACTGTGTCTATCTTGCTTAAAATTACACATGTGAATATGTGGCTTCTTTGAAAGAAACTTCTGATGCTAAAATCACACTTATCCTATCAATTAGAATTTTTCCTTTCCTTTTCGAATGCATCATTTCTTTGAGATTCTTGTTCTAAGGGCTCTTTGGATTTTTACACTTTAATTGTATTTGAGATCTTAATGTAACTGATTTAACTTATCTTTAAATTTGTATCTTTTTAACACCACGTGGTTCTGAAACTGTTAATCCTGGTTATTCATTCATTCTATGTTCTAATGCCTATCTACTTTTCGACAGGCATTATGTCGGTGCTGCTGAGGGTTAGATATAAATCATAGAATCACAGAACCTTAGTATCAGGAGGGATCATTTTCGCTGTTGAGATCCTTCTCTTCACAAAGACAGTATATGCAAAATTGAAGAGCTACACTTTGCATGGATCTTAAGTGGTGGACTTACTCCACTTTGACCTTCTTCAACCTGTGAAAGCTTTATAAACCCTTCCGTTAGTCTTTGCCAGCTATCTCTTTGGGCTTTACCTTCTAATTTGAATACTTCCCTCTTAATTTGGAGCTTATCAGCAAGCTCTCTCTCTTCATCCATACAGATTTCTCTATATAACTGCCCTTTTTAATTTTTATGGAATTATGTCCTTAGTATAGTTGTCACCCAAACTTAAATTATAATGGAAAAATGTACATGACATAAAGTATCATGCAAAATGAAAGGTGCCCTCATATCGAAGGGAAGTAAAGGTAACAAACACCAAACAAACAAACAAAAACTATGTAGTGTCTACATTTTTTTATAACCTAGGAAAGAAATGCCATTATTTCTTTTAAAACAGAAAACAGTACTATAAGAATATATATAAATATTTAAAGAGTCATTTTTTATTAAGGATCGAATATGATAACAAATACCCTAAGTGCTTAGAAGAAGATTATGAGGACAGAGAACAGGGCCTGAGAAAGTTGAGACAATTTGGTATGGAAATCATTGTGGCTAAAATTTCAGAAAAATATACAACATTTGCTGTACTACATTTAATTATATATATATAATATATATGTTTGCACTGGAAATATATATAATATAAATTTGTACTTGAAAGGTGAACATTTTAAATGAAAAGTCAATGAAGGAGAGAACATTTGGAATCTTTACAAGATTTGAAGAAGCAAGTTTTTACTCTTTCTGACAAAAGTATTTACGACTGATTCTAGCTCTGTCTTTCAGCCAAGTGCCTACATTTTTAATTTTTCAATATTTTCAATATTTCAGAGCAAGTATAAAATTACCATCTTGATAACCTGGTACATTTAACTGAAACATCTTCATATTACTCAAACAGACGTGACTCTTGTAGCAAAATGCAATTTTTTTCTCATTTATTTTTCTATCTTCTCCTTCACAATTTGGAAACAGGAGAATGTCTTGATCACATTCAGAACTATAGGAGAGATTTGGTCCACAACTGAATGAGAAAGAGACTAAAAGTGATAGACATAAAAATGAAAGAACTAGTTTTTTGACTTCTACATAATTCTCTATTTATATAAACCTAGTAGAAGAATATCAAGGGCTTTGGCACATTTGTATTTATAGACTTTACCTTACGAATAAAAGAAGTCGAGAATATTCCAGCCTCCTTCAATAACAATATATCCAAAGTTAGTTAGCTGAGGCGAATAAGGTATCTAGTAAAATGCCTATAGAATGTAAAATTCAAAGCACTATTTGTATAATACTGTAATTTTGAAAGTTAAAAATCTTTTCTCCTTATTATTCAACTTACAAGCATTCAGGTGTATTTTCTTCTTGTATAAACGTCAGAGGTATATAAGCTTCAGTGACCATAAAAGAAATAACTTGGAGGGTGTTAAGAGTAAATTAGTTAACTTATCCAATTGATTTTTATATAGATGATTTAGAAAGCTTAAAACATCACCATTCTCTTTTATTACCCCAGGCATTGTTTCTTGGCTGATCGTTTTAATGGTGTTAGAATATATTTCATTTGAAGACCTAATCAGGCCCTCCCTGCTTTGAGTACCAGGGAAAAAATTGCTCAATTTTTGGTGATGCTGTTTATCTTTTTACTCTTCCTTCCTATGGTTCATCTAAAAACCATTTTATGTTCCTAAAACTATCACTGAATAATAACTATTATCTACTGGGTGCATCTGCCAGAAGATAACCAACAATGCCAGCCTACATTGCCAGAAGATTAAATTCCTTATCCCCAAATAAAATATCCTAAGGGGACTCTGAGCATATCTCAAAAAATTATCCATTTTCTGAATTGATGAGATAAAAAAATAGTTCCTCGGATATCTTCTAATTTAAATTTATTGCATTATAATTTTTTTTGTAATTGCTCCAATGAGATGAAATTTAAATGTCGCATAATTTATCTTTTTAAAGTGTACAATTCAGGTAGGGCTTTTTAGTGTGAGTTGTGCAACCATCACCAATATTTAATTCCAGAACATTTTCATTATTTCAAGAAGAAACCCTGTACCTGTCAGTTCTTACTCCAATCCTTCTTTCCCCGAATGTTGGCAACTCCTAACCTATCCTCTGTCTCCATGGATTTAGCTACTTTAGATAAATCATATAATAGAACAATAGGATATGTAGCCTTTTGGGTCTGACTAGTTTTACTTAGTATAATGTTTTCAAGGTTTATCCGTGTTGTAGCATGTATCAGTATTTCCTTTCTCAATCGTGAATAATATTCTGTGGAATGAATACGTCATATTTTGTCCATTCATCAGTTGATGGACAGTTAGGTTGTTTCTGCTTCTTGAATGATATAAATAATGATGTCAAAAACAATTGTGTACGGATTTTCTTTGGTATACATGTATTTTCAATTCTTTGCAGTATATAGCTAAGAGTAAATTTCTGGGTCATATAGTAACGCCATGTTTAGCAATTTGAAGAACTGCTAAACTGTTTTCTTAAGTGGCGGTACCGTTTTCCAATCCCACCACCAGTATGTGAGTTCTCAAATTTTTCCATACCCTAGCCCACGCTTGTTAATGTCTGTAACTATATTATTTGTATGTGTGAGGGCGTGCGCCAAACTATATTTATTAGGTATTTCATAAAGAACTTCTACTTGTCCCTATATCTGTTTCTATGACTATATTCTGTTTCAACTTCATCTCTTCGCTGGACAATTACAAGTGCCTCTTATTTTCTTCCTCCCGTTGTATCATCTTTGTCTATACAATAGTCACAGTGATCTTTTAAAAAGTATGTGGCTATAATAATAAAAATGAATAAATAAACAAATAAATAAATATGTAGCAAATATAAGTGTTACTTCAAAAAACACATATGCTAGAATTTTTGCTGTTGTTAATTATGTATCTGGAAAAAAATATCAGTAAAATCTAAGTTATTTTAAGATAATTAGGATTTGTATTTCTCTTTAATACATCCCTGTGGTTTTGATTTGTTTTAACATTGGTGAAAATGTGCTTCATTTGGGTTTTATCTGTAAGATATTTGGATTAGAAAAGCAGTGAAAGTTAAGCAGCTCTAAGATGATGCTAATAGCTAGCTTTGAGTACTATGTTCCAAGCAGTGTTTTCAGTACTTTCCATGTTAATTCATTTATTGTCATGACAAAAGTCCCTGTGAGGTTGGTATAATGACTGTTAAACTTATTTTCATACTATGCAATAGAGTACAGAGAAGTTAAGTAACTTGCCCATCACAAGCTAGTAGATGGTAGAACGAAAGAATCTGATTCCAGAGCCCACATATGTAGCCACCAAACTATATTGCCTTTCTCTCTTCCTTATTGTGTGAAATATACGAGATTTAAAATAAAAAGTTAACAATTTTCTAGTGTTGAATATGGTTGATTTAAGATGTCCACACTTTTATTAATTCTTGGATAGCCTCACAATATATAATTAGAAGGTTATATAGTAAGAGCTTTGTTTTTTACCATCTAGGTTTACAAAATCAGTCCTGAAAAATTTAAAAACAGTAGCTTGAGCAAAGTACTGGACTACTTAAAGAATAACTTCTTAAAGACATCCTCGTAAAAATAACATTTCCTGAAATAGTCACGATAGTCAATGTTTTATTAGCATATTGACTGCCAGTTTATGTGCTACTCCCACCCCCTCCACCTCTTTTTAAACATCTAATAGAGCATTTTGTGTTTCTGAACATTTACATTCAATTTGTTAAATGTCACTGAGGAAAAATAAAATGGAGAGGACATCAGCTAATAACATACTCTTACATTCCGTCATCCCATGATTCCACGTCTTGTCACGTTGACCTAATTTGCCGTGACAGGAACATGGTCCTCGTTTCAGAAACATTCCAACGGTAGTGATCACTAAACCTTACTGGGAATTTTCGCCCCCTTAGCAAATCAAACCAGATTGCTTTTCTCAAGACCATTTGAGATGGGTATCTGTGACAAAGTGGGTGGGTTCGATGGAGAGATGAGGAGTGGATCTTTTATATTAGAAATAGACGGAAGAATCACGTAAATGTGTATTAGTATAGAGTGTCTGATTTTTGCTGTAAAGTAGATTTGAGGAGAAAGAAAGTATATTTAAAAAGCATATTTATGAACACTTCCTAGCTGTGTAGCCTTGGAGAGATCTCTTAGTTTCTTCAACTCTAAAATGGGGATGATAATGATATTTATATATAATAATAATAACATATATTTCAGAGTTGATCAGAAAATTAGATGAAGATTCATTCTAAGTAAGCATGTAGAATAATATTCAGCATCCACAAAAGAATAATTCTAACTTATTATAATTTTAACTTTAACACTTTTGAAATAAAGGTAATTTTATATTCATAAGGATAAGCAATTTTAAAATTATTTGGCTGGTTCAGAAACTGTAACATTGGGATATTATATTTCTTTACCAACTTACGGTGCATCAGTGATCATAGGTATGTAGTCTATATGTATGTCCCAAGGCCCACCAGTTCACAGGTAAAAAAGATAATCTTACTTCATCGAGATTAATAGTTGACTTGATAGAGCCTGAATCCCACATGTTTGACCCAGGATATCTGCTCTTACCCTTGTATGTTTTCTCCGGGAGTCCCAGTGTCAGGAAAGTTTTGTTCACGTTCTGCTATTTGAGCTTCTATTAATAGGCCCTACCAGAGCCCCGTTCTGGGATCCCCCAGGAGCTGTCCGCAGCTGCACGGAACACTGAAAGAGCCACAGCTGTACTGGGGGGCAAGGAGGTGGGTCATCCTCTGTCACTGGTGCCCTTGACTGGACACCGCTTGAGCCCAGAATGTCACGCTTGCTTTATCGTCTCTCTAACCTTCTCACATAGGAGAGTATTGTGGGTAGTATCTTGCAGATATCAAACTAGCACTTTTTAAATCTCCCCTTTAAGTCGTGTTATCTTCTGTATTTCGGCATTTCCCTTTCAAATGTGAACTCCCTGCTCACTGCTCAGGGAGGGAGGACCCTGACGTTGCTGGTTGCTGGCGACAGGAGCAGTTACATCGCTGCTGATTCTTTTGAGCTCTTAGTGAGGCTGTGAGGCTTTTTGGAAGGGTCTCTAAACAACACTTTTTAATATGTCAAAAAGTGGGCCTGGGAGATTAGTGCTGCAGGCAACAGATTTCTGGTCACAAGATACCTTTCTCTCTTAAAGAATTATTGAAGATCTCCACAAGCCTTTGGTTTGTGAGTTACTGAAATTCACTTCATTAGAACGTAAAACTGAGAAATTATACAAGTATGCATTTAAAAATTCTATTTAAAAAGTCAATAATGAACTCATCATATGTTAACATAAATAACATTTTTTCATTTAAAAAAAGCTATTTTCTGAAACCATAAAAAATTAGTGAGAGGAATGGCATTGTTTAACATTTTTGCAAATGTCTGGCTTAATACAAGAGAGCTGGATTCTGGTATCTGCTTCTGCATTCAGTCTTTTATGATACCACACATCATTAGCTTCATGAAAACCCCACTGTACATTCCTAAAAGAGTGAGATTGAAAGAAAGACAAATAACATGGAAATATTATGAGAATGGTTTTGATCTGGCAAAACAGAAGGGGGCCCCTTGGTTCCCACTTTGAGAACTCCTGGACTAAGGCTTAGGGAAGATCTCAGAATAAACTGTAGAGAAAAGTTGACTTTACCAGCTTTGGAGGCTGTGGGATGAATAAGAGAAAGGGCAAAGAAGGAGAGCAAGGGCAGGGATGCATCTGACCTCCTCTTTTTGGGCCCAGGTCCTGCCTTTGTGACCTTAGGAATTGTGTCTATCCAAAGTTGTCCCCGGCGATATCTCAGAGGAAGGGCAAATGTGTTTTTGTGACAGAGTGGTGCATTTAGCTTTCTAGAGCTGTACCACGCACTGTGGTGGAGCAGGCTGGATGACCAACGGGACTGGGTAAAAGAGTCTGAACAGGAAGCTGACCAAGGAAATTGTGGTAGTTGGATTGAAGCTGCCCAGGGCTGAGGGCTGTGGGGCAGATCCCCTGGAAGCAAGACCAGGGGGCAGTCATGGCCACATCTCAGGGCTTCTCAGCATCTGCAGGAGCTGAGCTCAGGCCTGGTTAGCAGGGACAGTCACCAAACCTTGACCAGATGTCAAGATAACTGACCACAGGTACTGGGGGCGGAGATGTTGGTGGAGTTGGTGATGGTGGTTGGGCGGAGGCGGGTGGGGGGGGGAGGGAAGGGCTACCAGGCAGCGTGGATTTGCTGCCAGAGAACAGTGAGAAGACTTGAATCTTCTCTGCTCTGCCACGAGGCCCCACAGGCTCCACTTCTCCCCTCACCTCGTTGCCATTTCAGAGAGTGGCAGGGAGTGAGACAGTTTGGACATTTATCTAATAAAAAGCAAAGTTATCTTCTTAAAAAATTTCAGACTAATAAACTGACAGAAATGGTGAATTCTACTAACCGTAGTTATTTTTTTCCCCCTGCTATCTAATATGTTGGGACCTTATAAGTGAGCCCAAGTAAACATGGAAAATATAAAAACACTATATTTCTTTGCATGTTTGAGAGAACCATACTTAACTTAGTAACCCCTCCACAGCTCGAAAGAAGTCCAAGAAACCTGTACGGAAAGACATTGCAGTATTTCTCTCTTACCCTCTCTTCTCCCTACATGTCCATGTCCAGAATTTCTCACCTCCTTTTAGCCCCAGACAGATCCTCATGCATACTACCTTTTGCATATAGAGCCTGCAAAGGGTACCAATTTTCCAGTTGCCTATCAACCTTTTTGAGTTTGTAATTACTAGAATACTTTACTGTATCTATGTGTGCAGGGATCATTTTATGAGGATGTCCTATTCAAAACCTTTGAATTGTCTGTGTTAGAAAATCCTAGAGCCAAAGTGTTCTTATTAATGGAGTAAAGAGTTTGGGTTTTCCCACCGTTATTGTTTTTTCTTTATATATTTTCTGCTTGCAGTGATGTGTCTCATCTATACAACTAATGTGATGTGAATTTCTACTATCGGTGCCAGTGTACGGACTCTCCGTCCTACTTACTGAGCCCTGCTCTGTGCTTCTGTGGAGGATTTATGGGAACAGAGCAGTGGGCGTTCCTCGCCCCCGGGTTTCCCTAGTGGAGTGCGCCGGCTGAGTGTCAGAGGGAGTGGGAAGTGAGGTTGGGGTATTTATCCCTCCGGCTCCCTGCCTGCAGAGTTGCCAAGGGCTGGCTGCATACCTTAACCTGGAGTCACAAGCTCTGTCAGGTGGCTCTCTCCTCACAGCTTCCCTTGTCCTTCGGTTTCATTAGGTCTGGAGATAATGGCCATCCATGCCTACTAGCCCTGGGGACCGCACTCTCTCTGTGGCTTCTCTACATTCTTCCCACAGCTTTGTAAATAGTTTATCTGCTTCTGCGAGGACCATGACTAATACAAGTGGGCGTCCTCAGTTCATCTAGCCCAGTTGTCTCAGTAAGCACATAAGCGCCTCTTATTTTATTTACGAGTGCTGCATCTAGAACCCAGAATCTGAAATGATTTATGAGTGAAACATATCGTTTTATTCTTGAATCTAGAGCTTGTATAGCCGATCTCTTAGAGTCATGGAATGGGGGAATCCTTTTGGGCATATTTTGGGAGCTTGTGTTTGCTCAGTTGCTTCCCTCCCTCCAAACCCCACTCCTTCTTTGCCTCCCTTCCTCTTTCCCTTCTTCCCTTTCTTCTTTCTTTCCTTTTTAAACATGAATTTCAATCAGGCAAACTCTATCTAAACAATCTTGCATAGACTGGCACTAGTAAAAGAGCTTTAGAAAGTTAATGTCATAGAATAATTTCCTTCCCTTCCCTTCCCTTCCCTTCCCTTCCCTTCCCTTCCCTTCCCTTCCCTTCCCTTCCCTTCCCTTCCCTTCCCTTCCCTTCCCTTCCTTTCCCTTCCGTTCCCTTCCCTTCCTTTCCCTTCCCTTCCCTTTCTTTCTATCCAAGATAGAGCTTTTAAGACAGTTCTTTCTTATCCTGGTGATAGAAATTCGGGGACTACAATATTTCAGAAGTCAGGCCCAATACATGGTGGAAAGCTTATGAAAATAGCTCTTGAGTGAAATCTGCATAAAGCTGTTGGTGTAGAATAGTAGTTAATAAGAATAGAGTTTTGGCTAGGAACATCTTAAAGTTACGGTCAGTTAAAGATAGTGAAATTTGCCCAGGAGAATTCTGAGTCTGAATTGGCTCATAGCAGAGAAAGCATCAAATCAAGTTTATCATTCCTTAAATAAAGAGCAAGCATTAGATCTCAGGATAATATTATAACTGAGACTTTGTAAAAGCTATCTTGAATATTACATGAAGATGGCTGTCAAGATAACTGGGTATTCAATAGTACATCGAGGATTTTCCTATTGACAGGATAAAACATTGGGACCAAAGCTGCTGCTGGCGTAATAATGCTGTTACTTTACATGTGCTTGAAGTGATCCTGCCAAAACGATTCTCATTTACATTTTATTTCATAAAAGATTTCTTGTTTCTCTGAAGTATACAGTAAGAAATTTTCAAAATGTAGAATCTTAATTTATACTTTTTCTATATGTAAACATTGGATATTTAAAATATAGGCCTTACCTCGTCTATGGAGACTATTTCACTACAGATAATTTAGTCAATTACCAGATTCCTTACGGGCTGTCTTACTGTGGTTACTGAAAGTGTACATTCGAACTTGGGCTTCATTTCACAACCGCAGTATCAGTCTAAAGCATTTGCTTTCATGAGATTTTGACCTGAGAATTTGAGCGAAGTGCCCAACTCTGTGAGTCTGAGCCTTCCACTTCCCTGAGACTTCTCTTGTTTTGTACTTATCACGATCCCACGAATTGTTCGAACAAAACACACATGACAACTTCTCAGAGAGTGTTACCAGATCCCCCAAGTCCTAATTAATTTTCTCTTCACATTTTCTTGTATAAAGTATCACATGTGTTTTTACCCTTATTTCTTTCTACTTTACAGTATAGAACTATTGAACGTAAGCTCTTTTAAGGAAGCTTCTTACTTAAAAAAAAAAATCTAGTACTAGTAGAAGTTCTTGTGCCTATTCAAGATGGTTGAATTAATAAATTTGATTTAAGAAGGAATTTCTTTATTAACATACTCCTAAGTATTATGCTTAATGATAATAAAATTTTCTAAGCAAGTTACGGATAGATCATCAGTTCTTAGCATGCCACACACAGAATAACTGAAAAAACCATACTTTCCTCCTGACCTAACTTTAAAAGGGTGTGTGCTTTGGGACATACATGAAAAAGAATTTCCCTTCCTAACTGGAAAAATTTCAATTAAGGTATGAGGAATTTTAAAGTTGATAGACTCTGTCCATGCAAAGGGAGATTCTTTGAATTGCACTGGTTTTCGCTAGCTTGGGGAACTTGAAGTTTGCTGATGAGGAAATCCCGACTAGTAACAGTTTCCTTGTTTGAAACCACTGTTTGGTGCAGGGTTTTCACGCACAGCATGCAAATGCGCGTCATCCTCATAAATTCAATCACAAATGATGGCTTTACGACCAAACTGCATTTCTTCCAAACAAAGTGGCGGTAATATTTTTAAAAATCTGCAAGCCCTTTGAGAGTCTTCAAAAAGAATTTCATCATCTTTTCTCATTGAAGTGAAGATATTTATAACTGAGAGGATGCTGTATTGCCACTATGGGGAAGAATTGCATTCCCCATCTAAAATATAGCCACAAATAGTGTACATGTTTTGCATTTAGCATTCAAAATATATGGGGGATGAGATCTAAGTAGATGCAGTAGGATCTAGAAATTAGCCTAAGTCAGCTCTAGAGACTAGATTTAGGTAGGGCTGTAAATCATACCCTTGGAGTGGAATATAACTGTTCAGAATACTCTAAAATGTACCATGGATCAGAACGTTTTCTAGTTGTTTGTTCTCTAGTTTTTGTCAGACTCCCACTGTGCTTTCATAGAGGTGAGCTACTCATGTTAGAATGCTATTTTAGGATTTTTATGTAATCATTGAGTCTCATAGATACAAAGTTCCCGGGGAAGTCTCTATCTGTGTTAAAGGTTAAACCTAAAGGCTGAATAATATTCTTTTCCAAGAGGCATCCCCTGACTCCACTTCCTTTTGGAAAATATGCTTTTAAAAGAGGTTTTTTTTCTCTCTCAGTCTTATGAAAAGCTATATTACACATTCTCAGGAACATTTATGTCATTATTTTGAAGCGTGCATAGTGATTTCAACACTTCAGCAAAGGGTACTGGGAAACAATATTTGGAAGGCATCTTCATTGGTTTTTGGATTAGCATGA
This sequence comes from Rousettus aegyptiacus, assembly GCF_014176215.1. Lineage (NCBI taxonomy): Eukaryota > Metazoa > Chordata > Mammalia > Chiroptera > Pteropodidae > Rousettus > Rousettus aegyptiacus. The sequence continues at coordinate 76,024,894 of NW_023416286.1, forward strand.
ACTCCGTCTTCATCAGTGAGTGGCCTTTGATCAGGATGAACAACGTAAATGCTGCAGTGTCCCGAAACCTTTCTGGCCTGCTACAACTGAAAAATAAGAGGAAGGTTATGAAAGAGTGGGCTGTAATAATGGTCCTAAAATTCACTTATGATGACTTTTCTTTCACAGATTCTGTGCTCTGCATCCTTGAGTCTAAGTGGAGCACGAGTATAAACTTCACATGCAAAACAGATTATTTGAATGTTCGCATCTCCCTACCCATCTTCTGGAGCACTTAGATTCTGTGTTTAACTGCCATATTGGTGAGAGTGCTTTGTCATTCATTTGTTCAAAAGATAACATTCTGAGCGTCTATTATGGGGGCCAGCCACGTCCTCCTGCTGTGGCCGCCATGGTGAACAAGACAAGTCCCTGTCCTTGTGGTCTTCCATCTAGTGGAGATGAGAGGCAATACACCAGGAAATAAACATCTGACGTAATTCTAGAGAGAGGTTAAATGCAATGAAGGAAAAGAAATAGGTCAAGGGTTTATTTTTGGTAGATGGTCATGGAGCTGCCTCTGACAACATGTGAAAACTATGTTATAATCATACATTTTATTTGAGTCTATTTTAATTTAAGAGATATGGGAAATACCCTCTCAATGCTGAAAGGGATTGTTGGTCTATTATTACACCTGTCCACTTTGGTTCCTGTCGGGGCATGCCACTGGAATGATCTATGTGAACTTCACAGAACAGCAATTCTACAGCTGCATTTAGAATGGCAGTGATGTGGTAGGTAGCACAGCTCTACAATACAAACACCAATGTCCTTCATAGGCTGTGGGTTCTACTTGCGAAATGTAAGTCTCTGAGCAATGACTCCTGGCATTGGTGAGAGATATGCTTTCAAGATTTTTTTGGGGGGGAGAAATATGCCTTTCAAAGATTCTTGAAAAGATTAGGGGAGAATCCCTTCTCTTATCCAGTTAGATGATTATTTTATAAGGAAGTGACATGAAATGGTCAGAATTCTAGGAGGCAGAAATAATCTAAATAGATTTTAAAAAATATCCCTTCTGTTTGCTACTCAAAATAATGCCAAGGAATAATTAAATGAGACCCCCCACTGTTTTCTCAGCTCTCTGTTGCTGAAGTTTTTTCTTTGTGGGTACCCCCACCTCCTCTTCTCTGCATTTTTGGGCATTCAGTGGGCATGACTTGATGAATATTACTGAAGGGAAATCTGCAACCTGCGTGGAAGACAGAGACAACATCCGATTACAACTCAGAAGAGATTTCCTTATTCTTTAATAGAAATGTTGTTAGCATATGAATGTATGAAGGATGCATCAGATATCAAGACAGAAAACAACTTTGTAGACTACCTCATAATTCTTTTTCTTTCCCTTATTGCAATTTATTGCATAGTATCCTTTAAGATGAAATAGTCAAGGCCTTGTACCAAGTTCAAATATCGTTAGTGATAGTTGATATAGAGCTCATCTTTTTTCAGGTGCAAATATCCAAGATCTTTGGGCTGCAAAACAGGATTTACCAGTGGTGTCCTGGATTAAGGCTCAGTGAAAGAATTTCTTACCAAGTTGTTCTACTTCGTGTATCTTCAGGGATGTAACTGTTGCTATTCTGAACATTTAGTCTTGTTTGTGAGCAGAATGTACCAAAAGATATTAGCATTTGAACCTCCAAAAGTAAAATGGCTGACATTAACTTTCTAATATTCTTCAGACATTATTTAAAACTTTTTGTAGTCCCAAGTGTTAGAGTAGAGGCTATAGTCAAGTTCTTACTCCTAGTAGTATTGGTGTCAATAGACAATCTTGGCTATTAACATACACATTTTTCTCTTGTACTGATTTATTTGCCTTCACTGGGCAAAATTATTTTGGCCGATTCCATACTTACTCTATCAGCATCCTTTTAGGCTCAGAATAAGGAGAGAGAAAAATAGAGAAATTAAATCGGTGGGACCTCAGGGTACAAAACACTAGAATGTTGTAATGAGATTTAGGTCTCATATTTTTTAAAGACATTCATTTTTTTCTCCATTGTATGTCCACTGTTAAAATCTTATCTCATTGAAAAGCTGCTTATTCATATTACAACTGAGGTATTTGGACTATGTAAGATTTTTCTCAAGTCCAGGGAAATTTCCTGACAAATAATTTGGGAAATAAAATAGGCTCATACACAACAATATTGCTAGTTTTTCCTTTTTCTTTGCAAGTGGAAGAATGATGAAAGAAGCTTAGTATTTTGATAGGGATAATAGCAAAATGACTTTTTAAGATATATTGCTACTACAAAAATTATATAGTTTAGACATCTATCTATCAACTATGAAAATTTAATATTTTTCTTTACAAACATTAATACTCTATGACAAATAGGAGGTTAAAATGGCAAAAATATTTTGGGAAATGAAAAGAGGGATTTTAAAAATATTTTATAATGGTAAATTGGCAAAACATGAAACTTATATGAGATGTAAGTATGACTATGTTGTATTTTCAAACTATGTTGTATTTAATTTTAAGAGACTGACATTTATACATGCATATACATATTTATATTTTATTATGAAAAAATTTCTAATTATAGAAAAGTTGCAAGAATTGCATTAAAAATTCTCTATATACCCTTCACCCAGATTCAACAATTTTTAACCTTTCATCGTATTTTTTTTTATCACTGTCTCCCCCTCTCTCTTCTTTGTGTGTTTTTCTAAACTACTGAGCATAACTTAGAGACATCATGCCGCTTGACCCCTAACAATTTTCCAAGAATAAGAAGATGTATTTTATAACCACAGCATAAACATTGAGATCAGAAAATTAACATTTCTATAATACTATTTTCTAATATACAAATTTTATTCATGTTTCACCAATTGTCATCTTTCAGGGCAATTTTCTCTGGTCCAGCATTCAGTCTAGAATCATGTATTATACTTAGGTTTCATCTCTCTCTCTTTCTCTTTTTCAGTTTTGATTACATTTTAATTGTGGAGTTAACTTTTAATTTTGATATAATTTGAAAAGTATAGAAAACACAAAAATACAAAGTACTTCCATTTATCCTTTACCTAAACTTCCTTGTTTTACATATAATTGCATATATAATAAATATTTTGTTTAAAGTATACATATACATATAAATGAACAGGCTGGATGGTGAGGTCAGATGAAATGAGCTAGAACTATGGGAGGCAAAAATCAGAAGTACGTCATGATCTCTAAATGAATTTACATTCATTAAAATTTATTTTACATATGCTTTTCAATATTCTTCCCCTTCTTTTATGAAATTCTTTGAACTAAGAGAGCAATATGAAATGTTGACAGGGACCCAGGGCTTAGGTTGGGCAGTGAAGCCATAGAACTGTCTTATGATTCAGCCTCTGCTGGCTTGTGGTTCTAAATTAGAGGCTACAGCAAAGGGAACCCTGAGAACATTAGAATGAAGCATGAAAAAAATCTTTTTGGACTTTTTTGGTGTTAAAAGTTTTCCGTAGTTAATAAATAAATTCATGAAGTTAGAGAGGACACAGAGTATTAGTGTGAAGTAGTTGAGAAAAGATTCAATACTTTTGGGTTTAGTTACAGCCTCAATTAAACTCCAGGAGTCTTTGTTTAAGCAGCCTTCTTGAAGGTCATTTTCTACTGCTGACAATGGATAGGAGTCTGAATACTGAGGATTCAGCAGATACTGTATTTGGCATGTGCTAATTTACTGGAACTATATGATCTGATCTCATCAAGAAACTTTAGGGATTTGTCACTAGGCTGTTTCTGATAAGCTCATTCCCTTCAGCAAGGCAAACGAGGACGTCATTTATGTAAGCAGAGATTCATTTTAGAGCGACTCCATTCTCTGAGATGGAGTGAACTTCGAAGATTCAGTTTCTACCCAATTCAACTTGCTGAATCAGACACGAGTGAAACAAGGCTGGCACATAGTAGGAGCTTAAGTCATCAGCATGGAATTATATTCTGATGTTAAATCTGTCCCCCCCCCCTTTTTTTAGAGATTATTAACGTAATATGTGAATTTAGTAAAATGTTAAGTGTTTCTCTCACTGACTGCTTGTCTATTTTACATTTTCACAATTTGTGAAGTTGAAGAGAGGAAGTCAAAAGAGATGAAACTCTCCCCCTCCCCAACAACTTTATTTATTAGCATCCTGGATTTATGATTTAGTGGGACTTGAGTTTAATGGTTGTTTTTAAAATGTCTTAGGTTTATAGATGCATTGATTTTTGCAATCTATGCTCTATCATTGCCTTGGATAACATATATTTTGAATATATTTTGCTTGTGGTACTCTATTCAATTCTGTTAAAATCTTTTGTGATTGTGTCATTTATATTTGCTGGTATAGAGTATTTGTTTAGTTTTCTACTTTTCTAGACTTCCCTTTATTTAGTTTTTGCTTTACAGAATGAAGCTGTCTATAAAAATTTAAGCCAACCATTTAATAAGAAAAAAAATCATGCAAAAAACACACTTTTATATAGCTAGAATGGAATCTCCTACTTGTGATAGCCCTAAAGCACCTCTAAATTTCTAGTCAGTTGTCATTAATAAACACATACATAAACTGGCAAGTACCACCCATGGACCATGCTCATGACAGGTCACTAGTGTAGTAATTAATGGAGTCATCTCATGACTGACTTACATTATTATTTCCCATAGAAAACACTTTTTAAATAGAAGAAAATAAATTGGTCCTGTGAAACTGTGATATCTTTTTTATTGGGAGCACCTCTCACACTCAGAGCCAAAGAAAGAGTTCCATTTAATTCTGGTCACCAAAGGCAGTCTACAGTTATTTAGGGAAAATGAGACTTAACTTTACCTCTGTTTTCTTCAGAAATAGTGAACACAGGCACAAAATACTTAGCTTTTAAAATGCCAGGTGCTATTCCAATATAAAAGTAAATATGGAATAGCACCTGTCTTCATGTGTAAATAATCCTATAAAGATTTCTTAAATATTTTAAATATCTCTGCCTAAAAGTCTCATACTGTTAGAATTTATAAACGGTCATCGAGATTTACCATTAAGTAAAGTGCATAAAATGACAAAGCCATAGAATATAAAGATATTTCTGAAGTTTAAGCATGCACAGTTTATAATTTTAATTCGGGGGAATAAAGGAAGAATATTTAAATAATCTTGGACTTATAAGGCATCATTGTGCCTTAAGAAAAGGAGTCTCCTACTCACCCCGTCTGGTGCCAGGGGATGTAACAAAGTTTCAAGCTACTATTAGGAAGATTCTTGAGGAATTTTGAAGAACTTCTTATCCCATGACAAATGTGTAATTATGTGTCACCTAGCTGGATGTGAGATAGAAAATGGGAACCAGTGGTATGAAAAAAATAAACAGATAAATCAGAATGTGTGTATTAAACTGTTTGGAAAGTGCAAGAAAGAACTGAACATTCTGGAAAGCACAGTCGTTTCACAAACCAGACTCCTGGTTAATCACAAAGCAACTACATCAATAACAGAGCTGCACAGCAATGCCCCCCACCACCTGCCCCTACCATTGCCACCAGGAAAGTTCATCATCATCTCAGGGACCTGACGAGGTATTGAACATGAGTGTCAGGTTGTTGACGGGGCACTTGTGATTAAGGTGGTTCTCCTGCCTGAATAGATCATCACATTCTAAACAGCGTTCTGCCCAGATGGCATTAAAAAAATGTAGATAGAGAGAGAGATAGTCAGCAGACATGTGCTGGCTACCAATTGTCTAGATCGGGTTTACTGGGCTTCTTTGTGCAATAAAAATTTGATCTGGAGAAAAATGGTCCTGCTTTTTCCTTGGGTGGATGCTGGAAAAGACTGTTTGAATAGTTCCCAGAGGTGAACAAATTGTTTCTGTCAAGGGTGTACTTGATTTAGAAAAATCTCCATAATTTTCTGTCTTACCGCCATAGATAAAAATTCTATTGAGGAAAAATGATTTGAGAAAGTTGAAATTATATTAGTTTGCTTTCTAAATTGTCTTTATTCTCTAGACAATTCTAATTTTAATTTTCCCTGGCAGGCCTGATTTAAGAATCCGGTTTCTTTCAAAAAAGAAAGAAAACCAAAGGAAACAACTTTAGAAAATCACATGGGAGTTAAACTTTTTATTGATAGTAAAAAAATATATATATTAAGAGAAAGAAATAGAAGACTTAACCTTCACCAAAATTTATTCCCAAATTACATTTAGCTAATTTTGCAAATTTATGTACTTAAATTACTCAAACTAGTTACAGGAATTAATTTGAAGAGTGTTGTAATGTATAGTTTGTATTCATTGATTTATAAAAACATATTACATTTATTGATACATATTTTTTACTCTGTGAATCAATCTTTTCATAGATGTTTCTGGATTGCAAGAATACATATCATCATTCTAAAATATTTACCCCATAGCTGCTTATGTCAAAGAGAATAAAGAACTTCCTCTGTGTTCTTGTACTTTGTGGTCAGAATGCATCTTAAACAAGGAATTTGAAATAAAACCACCACTTATAAGTTCTTTCTGAAAAGAGCTGTAGTCATAATATTATATACAATAGAAAGAAGAACAACAGAGTAATTATACTCAATATAAGGATAAATTGTAATATAAATCAAGAAAGACTTCCTTGCATATATAAAAAAAGAAGCAAATACGTGTTTAACGTTGTGGTGCAGTATAAGTAAGATTTTAAATAACAATATTTACAGGTGAAATTTTAAATCAAAAGATTTCTTTCTTGTCATCAAAAAACACTATTTACACTTCTTAATGTCATCATTTATGTCAGGCCTTTTTCTTGCTCTGTTGTTTATAATCCGAGATAGAACTGATTTGCACATACAACAGGATCTACATGTTAGTCCAATATAATAATGACAATAATAAAATGTGTACATGTAAAGAAACAGCAAGTCATAAGTAACTGAAAGATTTCCTGTTGGACCAGCGTAATAGTACAAAGTGGAATTTGTTACCTTCTTTTCAATTAAGATAGGCTTCGTGGAAGAGGCCAAAGCCAGCAACCGTTTTCATAAAGAAGTGACAAATGCCTTCCAACGCAGGAGAAATCTAGCAGCTGAATGTTTCTCGTGTTTATCTTTTTGGAGATTTGTCTTACTATATCTATTTAAAAATGATCTTTTCCATTCCCTCGCCTGACACTTTTAGGAAATAGGAATGTGGCCCCTTCCTTAGCTCTGCCCCCCATCCCTTCGGTTTGGTGCTTTTCCCCAAGTGCTTAAGTGTCTGTTTTACTTCTCTTCACAACAACTGTGAAATTAATAGGACTGGTGTTGCTACCTCTTTTTTAAATATAGAATCTGTTAGGTCCAGGAGGGCCCTGTTCATACCCCCATAGTGTGGAAACCAGACTCCTCCCTTACCTTCGTGTGGGAGCTGGACTTTGCATCCGAGTTGGCAATGCTACATGCTCACCTCTTATTTCACTGGACTCTTCTCCCTTCACCGCCAATTTACCCACTTGAAATATTGCCACTGAAAAAGCCCGGCTCAAGCCCCATATAAGTTTCAGGTCCCCTTGCATTCGGGGCGGATGCCATCTTCGGCTCAGCCCAGCTGACACTCTGCTACAATAAACCTTGATTAACCCCTTCAGCCTGTGTGTTCCTCCTTCAGCAAATCTAACAGAATCTGGATTGAGAAAGGTCAAATGACCTTGGCCAAGGTCAGAGGATTAGTCAATTAGGGAATGGGACTTGAAGTTTCTCGTTGGTTCTCCAAAGAAAGGGGACTCAGGAACAGTCGTGGGGTGGGCTGGATGTGGAGCAAGTGCTGAGCCTTCCTCTGCCACCTTCCCTTGTGCTGGGACATGCTCCAGTCCTTCACCGAAATGGCTGCCGAATGGCTGGAGCTTCAGGACATGGCCATGAGAGAATGCAGCAGAATTGAGTCCTCTTCACGTCATTTATTATTTTGCCATGTACTTAAATCACCAGACGCCTTATAGGAATGAATCTGAAGAGTGTTGCAATGTACAGTTTATATTCACTGATTTGCAAAATCATGTTTATTGATATACACTTTTTACTCAGTGAATTAATCTTTTCATAGATATTTCTGAATTTCAAGAACACATATTCACCCCAAAGTACTCTATACTCATAAACTAGCCAGTTCTCAAATCCAGCCTCTACAGAAACAAAAATTACTGTCTTCAGTGGAGAGTTTAAGTCAATAGGACATGACTGTACATAGCTGAAATGAAATAGAGGGCAATGAGACTCTGAATTTCATCTGGATAGACTGTTAACCAGGCTCGTCTCTAGAAGGTTCTCTCCTACCCAGAAAAAAAATTTCTAATAGTTTAAATCTTTACTGTTTTACCATTTCAGTCTGTCCATACATTATGCATTTTATATACACATATATATTTACATGTAAAAATTCTTTATTACTATTTTAAAATATTTTCCGCAGTGTGATTATTCTTCGTTTTAATAATACCTATGTCCTGGTCACCCCTTTTTTCTTATTAAAAATATTATTTATAAATTAAATTCTCACTTTTACCTCTTTGTTATAGAAGAGTTTGAGATATTCTTGAATAATTGAGGTACCTGTCTCCTCCACATGAGCCGCCATGGAGGATACTCTGATTTCGTATCAAAGTCTTGGATTTTAGTTTATTATTTTCTTCTCCAAAAATTATTATAAAACATAACATTTCCCATAATTTTAAGTGACCTTCTAGTTTAGGGATTATAACAGTAATATAATGGAATATTATATTACTTCTTTCATCTATTACTGTAGAAATTATTTCACATTATCCCACTGTAAAAGTAGTTTCTGGGAGTCTAATGTAAACTGTAAAGCAAGCACTGTTATCTGTACTCACTTTAAAAAGAATTAGTAAGTACAAAGCAATTAAGCAATAAGACATGACAGGCATCGTATTTTGGGAAAATTATCATACATCTCAAATGTCTTGAGAGGTTCGGGCCAAAGGCTGAGTGGCTTCAGCCACTGAAGAAGTATAATATACCCTCAAGAACTGTACCACCTGTCATCTATTATTGCTGTTATGAAATGAAAATCATGAAACCAAAAGAGGGGGAAAAGGTTAGATCTGTGCCCTTGCTGGGGATTACTTTACATGCCTATGACATCACTGACAGTTCTATCTGTGTCCAGAGAATTCTAAAGCCATTGCATAATTATTGCACAAACAACACAACTCATTTGAAACTGCTGCTTCAGCATTCTACAACGCCATCTTTGTCATATACCTGTTCCCCGATGTCCTCTTTTTGAAGAAATCATTTTGGTGCTCTTGATCCCAAGCTTTCTTCTTTCACTGATCATACAACTTCAGGGGCAGAGGAGGGTAAGCCAGAGGCGGTGGAAGTTGTTATATAGAAATAATTTTGCCCCCTAGAGGGTTAGAGGCATTTGGTTCCTTGTATGCCTTGCAACACTCCAAGGTCATTATCTCATGATAATCACATCTCCTGGCGTTGCCTTATTGCTTAAGTGTAACACTAAATTTTAATTACAATGAAATAGAGCTCTTCTGGTAGTTTATACAACATCTTGTGTTCTCATTGCCAGATGGAAATAATACAGAGCTTTTACTGTAATCGCATGTGGTGGTCCTGGGCTCCCACACAATAAACACACATTGTTGGTTTGTTCAGAAAAGCATTTTGCTTCATGAAACTATCTACGTTCTTTTGCAGTATGTAGAGTTGAGACTTTACAAAAAGATTTTTACTTTGTTTAAAAATATTGAAGCATAGTATCACTCCCCTGCCCACCCTTCCCCGTAATTTGATTGCAAAGGGTAAATTTTATTAAGAAAATCAAAATAAAGTATTGCCCATTGAAAGATGAGACAAATTGTTTTACCCATAGGCTTTTATTTTCATGGTTTCTCTTTAGTTATTTGACACTTTCTCTTTAGCCGTTTTGACACGTGATGCACCTGAACGCACATTTTTTTTTTTAAACAAGCATATTTTCTCATGGATTTACCACATTCCTCTAAAGGATTACTATATATATCTTTGTTCTGGCATTTGGGCAGCCTCTTGGGCTTCTTTGTCATTCTGATTGTTGGGAAAGAAATAATTATTCAAGAAAATTGTTAAAGAATAGCAAGGCAGATTTATTCAAGGGGGTGTGGGGCATCACAGTAGGTGTAGCAACCATTCAAGTGAGGCCTTGCAGTGGGGGTGAGAGACTGGACTCAACTGTGAACACAACAAGGAAAGGTGGAAATTTATAGCTAAGAAACAGAGAACAGTAAGTGGGAAATTATTAAGAGGAAATATCAGTGGAAAGGGAGGCTTCTGGTTAAATGATACGATTCTGGCTAAAATGAATAGGATTCTTGCCGAAGCCAGGCCGATGTGATCAGACATCGCCTGGGGATGGTGCAGGGTGAAGAATCCAATCAGATATCAAGGGTGCTCCAAATTGGAGGATGGGAGGTTCTGGCTAAATTGTCTTAGAGAATTCTTGCTAAAACTGGGCAATGCGGGGATGAAAAAAAGTTGAGGACTAGTTGAAAAAAGAGCTCAGAGGAGTCTGCTTAGGGTTTGGGCAAGGGGATTATTTGTCACTGCTTCATAACCAGTATTTCCTTGTCAGATAAATGCATGGTCCTTAGAAAGACTGAACCAAGCCTGAGCACTTGTGGATAGCTGGGGAGGTGGTGATACAATTATTCCTAAAGAACGATAATAATAAAGAAAAATATTAAGTGTGAATAAATAGTCTGTAGGATATTTTTATATTCTTATTGATTTGTGACAAAAATTCTAAATAAAACAATATGCTTGCTGTTAAAAAAGGAAATTCAAAATAAGTCTCTTAACCATCATTCCTTCCTTCTATATTGCATTCTAAGGCACTCCTTTATTAAAATTCTGCGTCTTCTAGTTTATGGGCATCAAAGAGTCCAAATTTTTTGCTCCTTTGCTCATGCTGCTCTTGTCACTCGAGCCCTTTGCAGTTCTTCCAAACCACCAGGCCTACCTTCCTTTGGGCCCTGCATGGGATGTTCTTCCCTCAGATGCTTGGCAAATCTCTCACCAACTTCAAATCTTTGCTTACAAGTCAGCCTCTCAAGGAGGTGCATGCTGATCGCTCTACTTAAAATTATAACCTGATCCCTGTCTCACTCCTGGATCTTTCTTATCTTGTTCTGCTTTGTCTTTGTTCCAAGACATTTATGACTTCTCAAATATTATATAATTTAGTTATTTATTGTGATTAATATTTAATGGTTGTTTCCTGTTTGTAGACAGGAAACTCTCCAAGAGCAAGTTTCTTTTGTTGTCTTTTAGGCTGATGAATCTGAAGTGTCTAGGACAGTGCTTGGTATATAGTAGGCGCTCGGTAAAGAAATTTTGAATGAATGAATGAATGAATGAATGAATGATAAAAATAGAAGTGGAATGCTCCAGAGCTTTTGGCAGTCCCTTGGGCTTTCATGTAGTACTGAGGCTGAGCTTTTCACTGTTGAGACTTGTCTTAAACAACTTATGAAAAAAGCAAGTACTATTCTAGCTCTTTACTTCAAAATTCAAAGAGCTCTGGCAAGAAGGTTTAGACTCTCTGTAGAGTTATTTTAGAAAGAGGTTTAATCATTATGCTCTTAATATTCGCTTGACACAAAGTACTTTAAACGTCCAATATCATATCTGTTATATTGCTTTACATTCTATGTTTACATATGTATTATCTCACACACTATTTAAAATGCTGTTTATTTTTTCAGATTCTTCTGCATTAATTAAAGACATATTATTACAAGTCTATCAATTTATGTTTTCACTTGTGATTTATTGCGAATATTTCTGTAAGTTTACAATAATTACATTGCATGCAAATTTATCACTCAGTGATGCTATTGTGTTAAATTATTCACTTTAGATGTTGAAGACAGGTATAGTTACCCAAATATTTATTAAATTGCCAGTCTAGAAAATACTATCATTTCTAAATGTTAAAAACCATTTTTCTCTTGCATTACAGTGTGAATAAAATATTATTGATAAATTATTATTTCTGAAAGCTGTGATTTAAGAAATTAATTTAATAGTTAAAAAAATAAGGAGACTATACATAATATGTTGTGTTAGCATCCAATTTAATCTCCTTGAAGGTGGAATTCTATTTATTTGTTTGTTTGTTTGTTTGTTTGTTTATTTTTAATGCCTACAGCACCTGGTCTTCCTAGGTGGTCTCCCATCCAATTACTAATCAGGCCCCACCCTGCTTAGCTTCTGAGATCAGATGAGATCGGGCTCATTCAGGGTGGCATGGTCATAGATGAAAGTGGAATTTAAATAGTTTTATCAATGCTGTGATCTTAACAAAACTGTCTTAGAATGCTTAGAACTATGTGTTTTTATTTTATAGTACGTATGAATATGACTGAAACTATAGTTTTATCTATCAGTTTTCTATGCCTAGTGTTTTTATTTTGTTTTTGTTTTATTTTTTTTACATGTTGTTTTCCATGACAATTCAGTAGTATTTGTTATAAGGATAATTTACAGAGTTTCCAAGATATGAATCAGGTTTTAACTTCGTTTAGCCATACAATGTACATACATTTTAAAAATCCTTTTTTTCACTTTTAAATATATATTTTTGACTCTACTGTTTTAGTGCTTTGAAATTTGATTTAATCTTATCACATACTATCAAGGACTGCTTAAAACTCTTATGACTTTAGAATTAAATTCAGACTATGAGACCTGATATTGATTCCATTGTATGATAATCCTCATTTTTTTGATCTTTACTAAATTTTAATGTATGCAGAAGTATATGTTACAAAATTTGTACCACAAAATAAAGTGGAGAACTACCTAATCAATTTTCTTCAGCCTCTAATAATCTTAACACAAATAAGAATATAAGAAAATTATTATTCCCATTCCATGTACAAATTCGGTTGTAATCATTCTACATAACATATTAGCTTATGGAATCTAGCGCAATGTCAGAAAAGAAATTATGAAAAGTAAGATTTATTCCAGAATCAAAAGTTGAGAAAAAAATAATATCTGTATTTGCTTCACTGGTGAATTTACCCAAATGATTAAGTTAGAGGTGTTACCAATTCTATAAATTGTGGATACAAATTTGAAGAACATGTAATATTTTCCTTCTTCATTTGTGTAACCACATTAACCTGATACTGAAAGCAGACAGAGATATTTTAAGAATACTACAGAACAATGTCTCTCCATAACTTATATGCAAAAATTCTTTTAAAAATATCTTACAGTTGGTATATGATGTGATATTAGTTTCAGATGTACAACGAAGTGATTAGACATTTATATAACTTACAAAGTGATCATCCTAAGAAATCTAGTACCTATCTGATACTCTACATAGTTATCATAGTATTATTCAGTACATTCATTATGCTACATTTTCATCCTCATAACTATTTTGTAACTACCAATTTATACTTCTTAATCTCTTCCCCTTTTTCATCCATCTCTCTAAATCCCTCTTATCTAGCAACCAACAAAATGTCCTCTGTATCTGTGAGTTTGTTTCCATTTTGTTTTTTTTGTTGTTGTTTATTTTATCCTTTAAATTCCACATGTCAGTGCAATCATATGGTAAGGTGTTTCTCTGTCTTACTCCAGTCAGCACAATACTCTCTAAGGCCACCCATGTTGTTACAGATGGTAAGATTTCATTCTTTTTTTATGGCTAAGTAATATTTCATTGTATATATGTACCACATTTATAATCCATTCATTCATTGATGGACACTCAAGTAGGCTCTACATCTTAACTATTTTAAATCATGGTATAATGAACATATAGGTTCACATGTTCTTGAAAGTAATATTTTGTGTTTCTTTGGATAAATACCTAGAAGTGGGATAACTGGTTCCTTCTGGTCTCTTATTATAGGCTTTGTTTTAAAATCCTTTTTGTCTGGTATAAGTATTGCTACTGCAGCTTTTTTGTTTGTTTGTTTCCTTTTTTGTGAAATATCTATTTCCATTCCTTTGCTTTCAGTCTATGCATGGCTTTTGATCTTAAGTGAGTTTTTTGTAGGCAACATAGGTAAGGGTCATGTTTTCTTATCTATTCAGCCACCCTATCTTTTAATTGAAACATTTAATCCATTTACATTCAAAGTAACTGTTAATAAACATGCAGTTATTGCTATTTTATTATTCATATTTTTAATCTTTTTTTTTTCTTTTTAAAGAAATCCCTCCAACATTTCCTGTAACACTAGCTTGATGGTGATAACCTCTTTTAGCTTATTCTGGTCTGAGAAGCTCTTTACCTGTCTTTTGATTCTAAATGAGCTTCGCTGGGTAAAGTCATCATGGTTGTGGGTCCTTGCTTTTCATCACTTTCAACATGCCATGCCAGTTCTTTCTGGCCTGCAAAGTTTCTGTTGAGAGATCAGCTGACAGTCTTTTGGGAGGTCCCTTATACCGCTTTTCTCTTGCTGCTTTCAAGAATCTCTCTTTGTCTCTCAATTTTGGCATTTTAATTATGACATGTCTTGGTGTGGGTCTCTTTGGTTTCATCTTGTTTGGACCTTTCTGTACTTCTTGGCCTCAGATGGCTATTTCCTTTGCCAGGTTAGGGAAGTTTTCAGTCATTATTTCTTCAAACAGGTTTTCAGTTCCTTGCTCTCTTTCTCTCTTCTGTGGTACCCCTACGATGTGAATGTTGGTATACTTGGTGTTGTCCCAGAGGCCCCTTAAACTATCTTCATATTTTTTGGATACATTTTTCTTGTTGCTCTCCATTGGGTGCTTTATGCTGCCTTATGTTCCAAATTACAGATTCAGTCTCTGCTTCATCTAATCTACTATTGATTCCCTCTATTACAATCTTTATTTCAGTTATTATATTCTTCATTTCTGACTTTTTAAAAAATGTTTTCTATCTCCATTTTTATGTTTCCTATCTCTTTGTTGACATTCTCACTGAGATCACAGAACATCCGAATAACCAGTGTTTTGAACTCTGCATCTGGTAGGTTGCTCGTCTTCATTTTGTTTATTTCTTTTTCTGGAGGTTTGTTCTGTTCTTTCATTTTGGATATGTTTCATCGTATCTCCATTTTGGCTGCCACTCTGTGTTTGTTTCTTTGTATTAGGTAGGGCTGCTATGTCTCTCGGTCTTTGTAGAGTAGCTTTATGTAGGTGTCTTGTGAGACATGAGCCACCAACAATCCACAGATGGCCACCACCATACGCTGGGCTTGAATGTGCCTGGAGAAGCCAAGCCATGAACCAGGCCAAGCCATGAACCAAGCTGCTAGTGCTGGGCTTGAGGCTGCTTAGCAAGAGGTATGGGAAACTCTGAGGCTAGATGCTGCTTGTTAAGGTTTTGTGAACTTTTGAGAGATTTTAGGAAAGTCCACAGCATGAGCCAAGACAGGCTGTTTGTATGGAAAAGCCATAGGAGGAGGCTTAGGTGGGCCCACAAGGTGGAAGGGGCACGGTCTCGGAATTGCCTGGACTGGGTGAATGAGTGTTAGCTCAGGTGATGGAAAGTCAACATGGTGGTGGCCTGCATCTGCGCTCTGGGTGAGGTGGCAGGGCTCAATAAAGAAACAAGGGCTCTTGCTAGCACTTCTTTCTGGGAGAAAGCTGTCCTTCCAGCTCTTGTCCTAAAGGCAGACAATTCAGTTTCTCCCATATGTCCCTAATACCTTTTGAACAGTTGCCCTTGCTCTGGAGCTCAGAGCAAGTGAGTTTGTTGCCAAGTAAGTCTGTGCATGGGCTCTTTAGGAGAAATGTCTGCGACTTTTATAGCCCTCTGTCTCTGCTGGTTTTCACAGCCAGAAGTTGTGGGAACTTTACTTCCCGGCACTGAAACCCTGGCCTGGGAGCTCAATGTGGGGCTGGGGCCCCTCGATCTCCTGGGGTGGGGGCCTCTGCAGCAAAGATATCCCTCCTGATTCTTTTTGTGTCTCCCCTCCTCCTACCAATTTTGAGGTGGCCTCTTCTGTGTGACCCCAATTGTAGGACCTCTGTTTAGCTAGACTTCAGGTGACTTCCAATGATGGCTGTTCTATAGTTTAGTTATAATGCTGATGTGGTCATGAATAGAAGGTGAGCATAGCATTTACCTACTCCACCATCTTGACCAAAAGTTCAACAATTCCTAATAATTTTAGTAAATTGAATCCAAAGATGTATATGATAATACATTATGACCTAGAGAGGTCATGTGGTTTGAGTAATTCTCCCATTTCATTTTATGTGCTTTATCTTGGTCATTACATGCTGTTACAGCTGGCTTTTTAAATGTTTCTAGCACTCTTAAACATTTGCTGTTTTTCACATGAAACACCTTTCTCTTGGTTTTCAGATAATCAGCCAGTTTCTTTTTCCTTTTAGGTTTTAGCTTAAATATCATCTCCTCAGAGAAAACCTGTTTTATTTCAATGCCTGGTTTATTGTGTGCATTGCGTATTATAGCCTGTAAGTGTTTTGTATTTAATTTTTGTTCATCATATTTAATGTATTTAATTTTGCCCCATCATAATGTAAGCTCCTTGAACTAGGACCCTCATCTGCCTTATTTACCACTGTTTCTCCAGCAACTCACACATATTATCAGGAATTCAGTGTTTGTTGAATGATTGATTGAATGAATGAATGACAATTAAAAGTGGGGGTACATTTACTAATATATGCCTACTGTTGTGATCTTTATATCTCATTAATAGTATTTTTGTTCCAGGATCATTGTTTGGATTAAAAGCTAGACAAGAACGGGATAGCCTTGTAACAAATGCCTATGGAAAATAGGGTTTTAAGATTTTGTAGGATTTTTTGTTAGTACTGTCTAACCCACTGCTGGCGACCACATTTTCTTACCATTTCTCATTCCACATAGTAGGGTTATAATTTGTGTTTTTAAATGCTGTATATTCATTTCACTGATAATCACATTTTGATATGTTTTGGTTTATATAAGGTTATGCTAATATAGTTAAAGCCAAAGGAGGAATTTAAAGGGTGTTTAAAGAAATTGTCTCTCAGCTATTCCTTTAATCAGTGCACAGTAGGCTCTATGTTATGAGATTCTTCAGACATTTTAGTTTCAATGAGAAATCATTTTGTTTCTTGCACAGCTTGTTTTTAATATTTTCTTCAAAGTTGTCATTGATACCATGATAACCCTAATTACCACACTACCCGATACCATGAAATTTGATCTTTATATATATATATATTTTCTAATTGGCCTTTTGAAATCATACAGGGTGTATAGGATGCCTCAAATTTATTGTTTCATCCTTGGTAGTTCAAATCAACTAAACGAGTCTCTTCCTTGGCATGACCACATGAAAACATAAAGAAAACATTCAATATCATTTAGTAATTGTCTGGAAACGGGAAGGCAAACTATTATCTATAGCACAGGGCAATACCATTGTGGAAATTTCACCCTGACTGTAACCTCTTATCTTGTTCTGCTCTTACACGCAGGTCATATTATGCACTGCTTTATGCTAGTTTGACAAGAACTAATGTGGATGCTTAAATATTTTAAGGGCTGAATGCTTCAGAATGATAAAATACTGAGCTGAACAACTCTTCCTGTTGCATTCGTGGTTAATGATAAAGTAATTTAATACTTTTTTGGAGGGGTCTATTAGTAGTTTTAACAACAAACATTAAAGTTACTTTAAGGAAAAATCTTCAAATAAGGCCATGCAATGACACTATTTAACTACAGTTGTTTTTTATTCAGCCATAAAATCTATCTTTCATAAAGAAACCCACTTACATGTCTTACTTCAGTGAAGGTTATTTGTAGACTGAAGGTCTTTTCTTGTCAAGATATGATGAATACCATGTGTGAAGACAGAAGAGCATCAGACCTGTATTAGCTGGAAAACCCACTGATCTGTGAATAACCTAAAAAAGAAAACCTGAAGATTAGCAACGTCGCTTTTAAGAATGATCCATCAAATTCAACAAGCAGATTCACAGAGATGAATCATCTGGTTCCTTTTATACCTACTATACAGTAAAGGTTATTTCCTTTCTCTACAAATAGAAGTTTAAAAATAAAAAGAAAAGGGAGACTTTGAACATCCATCCATATAAGTCAATAATCTTAAAGTGTATTTGTTGTTTTAGTTGTAAATTTCCTAATGATGATTAAAATGGTCAATTCTTTCAGTATTAGGCTACATATTTTTGGAAATCAGTCTTTTTCTTTTTATGAGTATGTTGGAGAGAGCCCAAATTCTCAGTATACCTCCTCAAATTCTTCACACCAAACTTTAATTTCATGGCAAGTTAAAATGTCTAGTTTAGGAGTTTTCTATAGAGCTTGCATAGATAAATACAAGCAATTAGATAAGTTCCTTTTTTGGATGTTTGATTGATTGAGTAAAAGAATAAAATATTCAAAGCATATAAAAATCTTTACATGGATATATAGTATTATTAAGAGTAAATGTTTTGTTTTTTAATTTTTAAAATTTCAAAATAGATTCAAAAGTACAAATTCAAAACATCTATTTCACAGCATAACTTTACGCAGTTTTAATATGTCTTGTTCGTAGTGTTTCATTTAGTTTTTACATTGAACTTGAATGGGTGACATGATCTAAAAATAACAAATACCAAAGAGGAATCACTGTAAGGATTTTTCAAATTTCCTCCATATCATTGTTTTCAGTAAATGAACAACTCCAATATAATTTAAAATAAATTTGTTGATTTTTAATTTTTATTGAGATATGTTGATATTAAACAGCAAAAAGAAATAATTACATCATAATACCACTACAAAAACTGAATTTTGTAACTTACTTGTTAAAAACATTTCTAGCAAAATATACTTTAGTAATTCAAATTAGTAATTGGATAATTTTTTAAAGTTAGCAATAATTTAGACTTCAAATTTATTTTCTTTAAAAAATATAGTTCTCATTTTTGGGGGATGTCTTTTGATGAAATTTTGACCATGCTTATTAAAATAGTTATATTTCAACATGCCCAACATAAAAAATTTTTTTATAGTGATTGAATGATAAATTTGCTCTGAGTTCAAGCAATTAATAATTTGTGGTTTGAAATTAATCATTTTGTTATGCTTTTATAACCATTTCCAATATGTAAATTAAATAGGAGAATAGAAACACCATTTCTTAAAGAATGAGTTCAAGTTTCATGAATGAGAAGATTTCTGTCAGAAGAAATTTTCGAAACCACTCAGAAGCATGCGAAGAGTTTCTCTCTCAGCAGATTATCTTGGAGTAATGAAGAAATAAGGAATTGCTAAAAATCTTTACCTAAGGACTTAAACTGATTTTGTCACATGAAATTTTTTCCTAAATGCAAATATTAACTATTTTAGAAAACAGATTAAGCTCTGAAATTTTTAAAATTCTATTTTTTATGAAGTTCTAAAATTAAGAAATATACTCTCTGTTCAAAAAGAGTAAGAAATGAAAATTCTTCTGATTGTTAGAAGCCTAAACACTGCGAGAGGCCTTGAAGCTTTCGTCCCACCTGCTAGAGCAGTCATAAATCATAGATGAACACGGGAGAAAGAACCGTCAGTGATGTTTAGATATAGGGATGCAGCAAAGTGAAAAACACAGAGTTTTAGAACTTAGTACCTAAGGCCCACCTAAATATTATTGATTTTAACTTGAACTGAAATAGTCACCCATTCAATTTAATAATCCTTTCTGTAGATGATAAAACAAACTTTAACTAAATAAAATATGACTTTAAAGAGATGCGGCCTTTATGATAGCCAAAGAGGGAAGCAATTTAATTAAGCGATAATGTTCACAGTGGTGAAGCAATAAACAACATATGCAATTGATTAAATGCAGGAGGGAGTTCAGGGTGAAATCCTCCTTTTGGAAATGGCTGTCCACAGATGTTCTTATCTTCTTTCTCTTTTGGTGGTGGAAGTGAGATGGGACTGCAGGGGAACCTAAACATTTGCTTTTCATGGATTTCCCCTCCTCTGCTGTGTTTTGCGGCCATGTTTAGCCATCGGCTGGACGTAAGATAGAGTTTTAGACCAGAAAATGACCATTCCTTCTCATTCAAAATTGAAAATTTATAATTTTATTCCCCTATATAAAGTCTACTGATTTTCTTATGGGAGCCACTGACTTCACATGGCATTGTCGGTGACCACTGGGGAATTAATTTTTTTAGTTTTTAGATTATTTTAGGGTTTTTATTTATGGTGCTCCAAAAATGAGTGTCAATTTCTAAACGTCAGTTGCTTTCCAGAAAAATGAGTAATTTGGGACTAGTGTGGAAGTGTGTTAGTAATTGAATTCAGTTTCAGAAAGAAATCTAGGCTATGGTCAATTCTAGAAGACAAGAAAATAAACCAAATTAATTTAATATCAAAGTACTGTGTTCTGATGTAGTTACAGAATGTTAAAGCAGTTAAAAGAAACTCTTTTTTTTTTTTTTTCCCAAAAATCTCCCTTTAATTTTTGCTGTTGGAGATTTAGATATATTATGTTGCAGGTGAGTGTATATTTTATGATTCGATTTTTTTGTCCAAAGATGTTTATGTGCTGGTATATATACATATTTGTAAATTCACAAAAACACGTTGGGAAGATTGGAAGACTATGTGCCAAAATGTTAATAGCAGTGGGAATGGGGCAGATTTCATTTAAGTTTTAAATAATGTGAATGACTGGGTTATAGGTAATTTTTATACATGTTAGTTTTTCTATACATATTTTCAAGTAATGAAATAAATATTTTATCACAAAATAAAATATAAAATAACAAATACAAAATTCACACAAAGAAAAACCTTTAAATTTTGCCGCTGCAACTACCACTAAAGTGTATAAAATTTGAATTTATTTTTACAAAAATATACTTACATAAAAGGTAAAAATAAAAAATAAAAGTACTTAATTTATTGTTAAAAACATATTTCTCTAGCTATTTACAATTATTGATTAAAAATACAAATTATTAATAGGTACCAATAAAACAAAAATATTTAAATGGGCTGAAAATTTCAGTTTAATACTCCCCCCCCCCAGATTTTAATCTTTAAGCACTGTGTTTTTATTAATACTTTCACCATATAAAGTGTTGTCAGAATTTTAAAAGATAGTAATCCTATATCATTTATTTTATTTTTTTACCTTGTCACCTTTATTGAGGTATAATTTGTATAGAATAAAAGTCACCAAATTTAAGTATACAATTAGATGAGTCTTGACAAATTGTATAACTACCACTACCACAGTCATGATATAGAATATTAAATCACCGCAGCAAAGTTCCTTTGTGCCCCTTTGTAGTCACACTTGAAGAGAAGAGGCTCAGTTGTCTGAGGCTCAGTTGTTTTATATGATTATTTACATGTCACATTACTGATTAAGTAACCTGGTTCCTTTTAACTTTGTCTTGTCACACATAGGCTAGAATCCAGTATCCTTTATCAAATACAGTTCACACTTATTTTCATGTGTTTTGATTGTTTCTCTACTTATTTCTGCCTGGAAATTATCTTTACCTCAGTAGTTTCTATGCTGGTGAAAGTAAGACTAATATGCATTTCATTAGTCTTCAATCTTAATTTCATTTATCCTTATGGTACTTTTCATACAATATAAACTCACTACTTAGCTAACAGGGAGGATTTAGGTTTATTGATATTCAAATTTCTTGTGGGAAATTAATTTCTGTCTCAAAGAGTTTTTGTATAAACATTCTTAGAGGTGTAAATTAATAAGATGGCTTATTGTCATATAAGAGTAGCAATTTAACATTTTAAAAATTGATTTAAATATGATTTTTGTTCAAATAAAATAATTCCTAATTCTAGTGTTCAATGACCATCTAATAGCCAATGTTAATAATTGGTATTATGTTTATGTATAAACAGATTTAAGGGTATTATGAATTTCTAATATGGCAAAATATTTTCAGCTGCCATGTTCTGACTATTGCAAATACTATGCTAATTCATGAATGTCATTAGCTTTAATACAAAGAGAAACAAGACAATGGATGGTGGACATTACTGGGAACTAACACTCTCCATGTAAGGATTGATATCATATTCGTGCTCCCTGAGAAGAAGAATCTAAATTAATTAATATGTCATATCTATAACCCAAGTGCTTCTGTGACAGGTTGCAGCAAAACTTTAAAATTTAGGGTACTGTAACACGGTTGTCTTATATTTTGAGTACACCAGGCAAAGAGACACAAAAAAGCATTTCTATGGAGTCTGACCTGTATTAGATACAGAAGTTTTAGAAGATGTTTAAGACTATGTATGAGTTGTGCTCTGCCAATATTAAATGAGAAATACTAATGATAGAGGTGCCCTTGTGCTTTTTAATACATTTAATTTTGCATGTGTGCTTGTGATATGCAGGGTTCCAACAAGCATGAGGTCCATTCAGGGCAGTGGTCTCTTTTATCTGGGCCTAACAGAGGGACTGTCCATCATCTATCTCAAATCTGTAAATATTTATTGAGCATCTGCTATGTCCTCGTCACCGAGTCATAGAGAAAACCTAAAAACATATTTCAAATTCTGCTCCCATTGAATACATTTTTAATGTCTTGGGGGTGGTGTGAAGCAAGAAATAAGCACTCACATAAATTTTGCCATTAGAAGAAGGACTAGGAATGGAGCTACACTGAAGATACAAAGTTAATCACAGTTGGGAAAATCATCGATTATTTTACATTTAAAACGAACTTTGAAGAACTGGTAGGGTTTAAATACATAAGGAGAAAAAGATATTCTAGGAGCAGGCAGATGATTTCAAGAAGGAATGAAGATGGCTAAATTTAGAGTATGGATTTAGGGGATGGTGGATAGACTAGCAAGTTCTGCTGAGGAATTTGTATCTATGTGTTGTAAGGAGTGTAGTAGGTTTTTGAGAAGACGTATGGTATAATCACCGAAGCAATTCGAGTATTCACTTAATTGAAACGTTCCTGCTTGTTTAAATAATATCCATCTGGTAACAGGACTGTCAAAGCAGAGAATATGGATGGATTTCGATGAAATTAAATATTTAATGGTCACAAGCCCTTGTCTAGCACCATACTGCTTTAAGTACAGGCATTTCTCCGAACAAAAGATGGATTATAAAAGCCAGGTATTTTATTCCTTAATTGCTTTAGAAGCTAGTTCTCCAGTTACAGCTCTGAGCTTTAGCTAATGTAGGAGTGTTTTGGCAAAAGTTAAATTTAATAGAATGCATTAATTCTTCCCTATTACAACCAGAACTTAGCACAAATTTTAGAATGCATTACGGCATGTTAAAAGGGCAGACATTTATAAGGTTGTAACAAACCTCCTTGCTAAGTTTTAGCTAGAATATAAGAATATAAGCTACCGTACTGTGAAATAATTGATTTCATAGCTCTCTTCAAAAAATAAATACCACATGCACTTATGAAGTAACAAGTTTTACGAAGAAAATTTCAAAAAGTGTTAGTTATTGGTAACTGAAGAATATTTAGGATTTTATTCTTTAACAAGTGAGTGTTTTTTTTTTTTTTTCGAGTAAGGAATAAAAAGATAGAATCCTGGCAAGAATTATTTTTCTCTTCTATGAGAGACATTAAATACTAGGTTAAAACTATTAGGTGGTAACACATGAACAGAAAAATAACCACAACAATCTAAATAGCACAAAATAAGAAGCTGGACAAAAGTAGATAAAAGAATATGAGCTATATTTTTATTTATTTCTCACTTAGAGCAAATTAATTGTTTTCTTTATATGTTCAAGAAATAGCAAAAAAAAAAAAAAATCACCAAACATTTGTCACTCCTCCAATTTACCTTTGATATTGCAGATTAGCTTGCTAGTTTATTCCTCAGGTAAATTACCATTTCAGAGTGTTCAGAGTTTGGTTTCAAGGAGTTAGGAAACAAAGAGTTCCCTCAGATGGGTATGAGAGGCATTGGGATGAAGCAGTTTTGGAATCTGTGACACTAGTCCTTCCCAAATCCACAGAAGTCACTGTTCTGCTCTGAAAATAAGATCTTTTCTCCAACATCTGTGAGAGGGAAACTTCTCATGTGAGGTGTGGGTCCAGCCATGAGTTTAATTTTGTGTGCACATTGGAAGATTTAGTAGGGACATCTGTGATGTATCTTGCTCAACTAAAAGCATAGAAACATATGCAAAAGTAAGCACCATTATATAATGTATAATCATACTTTAATGTGATTTTAGTAATCTGCTTTCCTTATCCAATGTTTGCCATTCTGAGGTGAATTCTCACTGCTCTGTCCCTTATTTTTCTTCAAAAAAGTTTTTTATTGCTTATTGCTGTGATATTTAGCCCCTTGTCATAGCTCTTTAACAAGATTATATAAAGCTGTATTTCTCTCAGAACCGGGAAATATTAAATGAGATCCAGACTTAAGCAAATCAGAAAACTAATTAGAAATTTATCTAATTCTATGAAGAAAAATATCTTATTTTTATTGTTCTCATTAAATGAATAATTTATTATTTAAAGAAGTTTTCATTTTAAGGCATTCATAAACACAGAATTTAAGCAAAGCAATGACCACATTGATTATCTTAAGTTTCTCAAATTTCTGTCTAAATAAAATATTAAAAATAATTTTACGAGTATTCTAGATAAAATAATTACATCATATAAGGATGAGATGCGTGATTATGGGAATAAACTGCTTCATCTTAGATATGTGTGTTACCAAAAAAAAATACAAAGTAGTTTTGAGTAACTAAATGAGCAAAAAATAACTAAAACAAAACTTACATAAAATATCAAATGAGCAATTGATATCAAAGTCCTATTTCTAGCAAGAATTACAATATAATTCAATTAACCCTAATTTAAGTCAATTGGTGTGATCACAGGCTGCATAACAAACAATTTAGGAACATTTATCCTGGTTCTTATTGTGATCTGGTCATTTATGACCATATGGGCACGCCATTTTATGTGTATGAAACTCAGACAACAGGATGAACTGAGTTTAGACCAGCTTGAAAAAGACTAAGGGTTGACACCATACTATGGTGCTATATCATTAGAGACCTTAAAAAATGATCGAAAACGCTCACCTTGTTCTGCTACTTTCGAGGTCCCCTGGCAGATCATCTAGCCATCACTGGAACATTACACCAAAACAGAAGAGGCCAATGTATTCCTTAGGAGATAAAGAGTTGCTAGAAAGTGTTAACGGTTCAGAATAAAACTTCAAGGTAAGTCAGGCAAGTCTGTGGCTCTTAAGCATGACTTTGTTCCCTGTGTTATCCTATTGTTTTCTTAGTGGTATCACCAAAAAGCTTTATATTGATTGAAAAGTTTCTATCAGATTTGAATGTATGAGATCTCCAGGCCTTAAAGTCATCAATACTCACTACTCCTAAGTCTAAGCTACAAAAACACCAAAAAACAGTAAATTAAAGTGAGAGATCATAGAAATAGTAAGAGAAAAGAATAGCATCTGATAAAGCTTGTGGAATAAAATTTAAACATTAATTCATTGACTGATTGATTAGTGGTAATAGAGTCAGCATCATGGCATAGTGATTTCTGCTACATGTATATGACCTTTTCCTCTCTGAGTTTATATTAATTTTTTTTTTTTAAATACACAGGCCCTACAAAGTTTTTAATATATTATTTTTTTTTAGTGACACATCTGAGGGATTAGAGCTCTACTACTTGGTAGGTAGTATTTGTTTGGAATGCCAGCTATTTTATTGAACTGCTATTTGTCTCATATTTAGTATTTCTAATATTTTACCTTCTTCCTTTCTATACAGTAAGCTTCATAAGGGCAGAAAAAAATTTAGCACCAGGGAAAGCATTGAATAAATATTTTCATTGCCTTGGTTTCAAAATAAAATTTCAGTATCATTTAATGATGAATATTTGTGATATACCCTTGAGAGAATATTTATATCTATTTTTGGAAAATATATATGCTGCTTTCTAATGATTATAGTCAAGTATATGATGTATTATCTTGGAAGGATTTTTCTATTATTTAAAACCTATTGGAAAATCACTGTAGTTAATAAAAATTCATATTTTAATCTTCCTTTTCTTCCTTCCTTCCTGTCTTCCTTCCTTCCCTTCTTCCTTCCTTCCTGTGTTCCTTCCTTCCTTCCTTCCTTCCTTCCTTCCTTCCTTCCTTCCTTCCTTCCTTCCTTCCTTCCCTCCCTCCTTTCTTTCTTTTTTTTTTACTCCCTTATTTTTTGCTCATATATGTTAAAAAGTCATATTTCTACTTTTCTTTGTAATACTTTAAGTCATTTTTGAAGTAATATAGCTCTTTCTTTTTGAGATCTAAATGGATAATTCTGTGAAATATAGACTAGAGATCTATGTTGAGATTTTCAATTTCTCTATTAGAAATTTTTCTGAAATTTGCAAGAAGTATAAGGACAAAAGTGTGATAAAAAGTTGTCTAGACTTGTCTGAATAGAAAAAAACTTAAAGTGATTTGATTATATCAAATAAGCATCTGTGTTATTTTCATTTTCAAGGATAAAATGTTAGATTTTTTTTCAAGACAAATTAGTTGAAATTCTCCTCTTCCTTCATAATTAAGTAATAATATGTGACAAAGCATGAATTATTATGTAATAATTCATACCTTTTTGCTTTGCTAAGAATGAGGCCATAGGATGAGTGCTTGTTGAAATGCACAAGTTATGAGTTATTATATCATAATTCACACCTTGAAATTCCATACTATGATTATAAAGTAGCCCTGTGCAAATATTATTAATTTTTAAAGTTTTGAAATAAATTATTAAAAAATAACAAGTTATGACTTCAAAAGAGCCTCTTTAATGTGAGTTCGTTAAAAATGGAATGAAAAATAAATTAATCTACATCTAACTGGAATTACATATAACCTTTCTCGATGAACTATTTTCATTGACATACTGTTATGAAGCATTCACTCTATAATTTGTAGCTGTTGTGTAGATCTTTCTTTTCTTTAACACCCCAACAAATAATGTACTCTTACTTGATTTTTTTCCCTCAAGAACATAACTTCATGGTGACTATCAGTCTGCCTTCAGTTTCAGTACTGTTAATTTTTGTTTGTCAGGTTTGCACGTAGAAATTATAAAGGGCAGCTCTGAGTTCTGACCTATAGACTTTGAACCCCAGTCCTTCATTGCCTCTGAGGACACTGCCTTCTGCTGATCTCCCTCTGCTTTCCTCTTTTCCATATTTTTCACCAATTTCTTTTCATCTTTCTTCGCATTGATTATGAGTGGTCTCCAAAATTATTGTCATATTTTCTTTTCTTTTTTTCTGTTTAGACCTATTCCAGCAAAATAGTATCTGTTTCAATGATCTCCTCTATTCCGATAACTCCTTAATATAGCTTAACATCTAAAATTTCACTCATACTCCTAATTACTAATATTTCCTGTTATTATTCCAGTTATTATTCCATATCTTGAAATCCAACATGTCACCTCCTCTCTAAACCTGCTCCTCTTCTCATTTCCTTCAGTGCCAACACTGCTTTTAGTGTCTGACATTAGATGGATGCCCTTCAGTCATTGTTTAGCCTTTATGTCTTTTGAGCACCCACCCTGTGCCAGCTACTCAATGAGGAATAATTTAAGGTGAATGTACTTAAAGAACTTACCTTGCAATAAAAAAATATATATATAAAAATAAATAAATTTAATATGAGGAAGAATGTGATGTGCATAAAGGGTGAAAAAGCACAATCAATTATCTCTACCTGTACTTATCCTGAAAAGCTTCGTGAAGTGATTCTTGAGGTGGTCTTGAAAGATGGATGGTGTTTCAAAGAGAGTAGGTGGACCACTCCAAGGCAATCAAGACCACAAGCAAAGACCTATAGGAGAGAATGTAGAAAGTCCTCAGCACATTTTAGTGTTAAAATAACTTCTCCTTCACGAACACATGGCAGTGGTAGATGTTGCTTTTACTATTTTAATGTTCTTACTTGACAAAATAAGATTTGACAAAATTGTGTCAGTTCTATAAAATTTTTTACATGATAATAAATTTGAAAGACAGGAAATCACCCTTCTGTATACAGAGTCACCAAGTCCTTATCTGATATTTTTTATCTTATATTCCATTTATCTCATATTTCAGACTCGTCTCTAAACTCCCCATTTACATGGCTGTAACCCTAATTCAGAAACTCACTATTTTAGTTTTAATTGCTATGGCACCTTTTTAGCTGTTTATATCCAATCTGTTCTTTTTCTATACTATGCTGTACTCTGCTGCTAGATTAAGCTTAAAATCCTGATTTCTTTTTCTCCTCTGATTATGAGATTGTGATATTTTTCTATTACCTCACTGTTGAAAGCTCTGTGCCAGGCTATCAGCCTCCTCTAATAGCTACCTCATCCCATCTCCCAATCATATTTCCGGTGACTTTCTAAAATGTGGCATTAAATGGTTCTGACCTTACATTCCTCTGCACTGATATCCTCCTGCTTTCGTGCTTTTGCAAACTCTGTTTATTATTTCTCATGTCACTTTTGTATATCTTCCACTCTTCTTTGAATTCCAGCTGAAGTTGGACTTTCTCTATGAAATGATCTTTAATCATTGCACTCCTATCTTTTTTTTCTAGTTTAATTCTGCTCATTTTCAAACCTCTTTCATACCTAATATATGCCATTCATTATCAATTATTTTAAAATACCTACTAAATTTAAAGCCTTGTTGGGAGTAAAAGAAAGAAACAAGAAAGAAGAACAAAAAATTATTATTGAGTTTTTCTATGTATCAGACACTACTTAGTATTTTTAAATACCTAACTTCTGATCCTTAAGGAGCTTTCAGTCTCAGTATGAAGAATTAATGTGCAAATCTGTGATGTAAAGAAGACTATATTGAGTGTGGGTGACAGGTCAATGAACAATGATACTGTGGAGAAAGGACACAGTGATTCTTAGTGATATGACTAGAAACGGCTTCAGAATAAGGTGGCATGAACCGGGCTATGAGGAAGAGTAGATTTTGGGATGTGCAGAAGTGAGAGCAAGGGCAATCCAGGTATGGGGAATAACATATGTAATTGTAGGGAGGTAGAAAATGTTGAATATATTTAGAGAGGAGTGATTAGTCCCTTTTGGCTATAATGTAGTTTAATCCATCATTGATCTCTAATTGCTTTATTAGATTATTCCCTTATAGCTATTTTAAAAGCCTCTAGAAACATGGAATGCTGCATTGCTTTTAAAAAATGTCCTAAAGTAGGTAGCACAGGCTAAGGCTGTAATAGTCAATAAATATGTGTTTGATTAGTTTAATTTTTATTAACTAGATTGTGTTCTAATATACTTTGCACTTATATATCACCTTTATTCTTTAGATCTTAATGTAAAGTCACTTAACCATTTGATCTTCCAAAGGGCTTGCTGAAATTGGAAATCTTTTAAGCTTTACTTTTACAGAGTGTTTGAATAATTAGCTGAATGGGCAATAGTTAGAATTTCATGTTTCAGATGAAGCTTTTACATTGCATAATTCTCCAATTCTCTTATTTCTTAGACTTCTGATACTTTGTGGCTACAAAATGTTTTTATTTATTTTTATTTGTTTAGTAAATAACTACCTAGTACTTATTTTATGCCAAGTTCTGGCAGAGGGATTGGAAAATCTAGGGGAAACCAATTTCCAGAATGATTAATGGTGGAGAGTGACTCAGAGTGAGATAGCTTGTTTACTCAGTAAGAATGTGCACTGAGAATTTAGGAAGCACTAGGGAAAACCTTTCATTACATAAAACAGGTTTCTCAAAGTTTAATCCAGTCCTGTTCAATATACATATGTTGAAAATCAGCTGGGGGTGCCAGTCATTATAATGTATGAGGCATAACTAGTTGTCTTCAAGGGATTCATAGTCTTGAAAGGACCTACCAATATAATGTAGGTGCAATTCTCTCAGTGTAGACTTAGGCCTGCTCTTACTGGATTCAATTCTATTTCTTATTGTAAATAAGACCTAAAATTTCCCATAACATAAAAAAACATAATGGTATATACTAAAGTGATTTTCTAGCATCTATGCCAGAATAAATTAGTAAATGTTTATAACTCTTGACATATTTTAACTTGTCTTAATGCACAAGAAGCAACCAGAGGCATTATTGTTGGAATCAACTGAGGTTCATCATTATCTTTGGACGCCTACAATAGTAATCTACAGCTTCCACAATACAAATCTAATGTTGTGTGCATAAATTAACTGCTTTGTTATCAGACTTTGGCCAGATATCAGAGGACAAAGTCAGTCAATGATATGGAAAAAAAAAAAGAAAAATTCCCGGCTCTTGGAACTGCATTTCTGTTTTAGTGAAATGTACCTAACAAGTCTTTTTATTTCAGCTGCTAAAAGTGGTTCCTTGCTGAATTACTTTTCCTGCCTTTAAACTCTTCCTCTAGATAAAATGATGGAGGAAGGGCAAGAGAAAATCAAAAAACAAACTTAATAACACCATACCTTCGAAGCAACTTGATTTATAATGAGTTTGTGGGAACATTCCGAACCTATTTCATGTTGAATTACAGTTCACCTTTACAAGTGGCTGCTAAAGAAGGAGTTCATGAACACACTCCTTGGACTACTTCAATCCTCTTCCTGCTCAGCCACTAAAATTTAAAATGCGATACAAACAAAATGCATCTATAAATTTATATAGTAACTACACAAACAAATGCAAACTCATTCTTAGTAACCATAAAATTACCTTCTGTTATCTATCACTTTGTGAATTATAGTTTCATCGCTCGGAACAGCAACAGCACAGAATTACACTGCTTCTCTTCTCACCCTGTGTCGGTGCTGTTCTAGCTGGAGCAGCAATCAATAGTCTCATGGATAAACAAATGATTAAAGGCCAATATGAACTACTGTAAATAGGAATAACATTATCTATTTCTGTACTGAATATAATTAAAAAAATAGTGTCAACTTTTGGGCATCTGGCTTGAATCATAATCTAATCAACGCCCTACGTTACTCCGATTTCACATTCTTAAAATTTTTTTAAGAGGGCCAATTTGTAACAGGTACAAAATAAACTATGAAATAAAGTTAGATTTGAAGGGATTTCTTAATGTTGAATATAAATTGGATACACATATTTACATATGAAATGACATGGAAATTTCAGCTTCAAAGTCACTAGAATTTTAAAACCTTTTCTTACTTAACACTAGTTCAATATCCAAATAGTGTCACTGGTTTGGTGAACATAAGATTTGCAAAGTTTTATATGCTTGATTTCATATAATTGTGTAGTTTAAGTGAAATAAAGATAAAGGCTTTAAAAAATCTTTAATTCTTCATAAATAAAAATGTATTAATTTTTCCATAAGTTATGGGCTATGAAATATTTAATTTCCATTATTTAGATGAAGCAAATAAATCTTACTGTAGCAACACATTTTCTATGTATTCTTTGCATTAAAATTCTGATTATAAGGCTAACCTATTTGGATTTTATTTTTACTTAATTAGTCTATTGCTGTTTAGCAATATCAAATTAAAAAGTAATCAGTATGAAGGATGATCATTCTACTTACACTTTAAGTGAGAAATTTTCTTATGCTCTATAAAGTATTGTACTGTTTTATTACACTAAATGGTAACAGTTAAGTAGATTCATTTTTCAATTATTTATTTTTTGCTCAAACTGGTAGCTCTAAGTGAAGAGGTCTCAGAAATGCAATATGATTGCAAGAATTAGAATTTTAATATCCATTTTGACAAATAAAGGCAAGGAAATCACTCAGGAAGCAGATTAAAAGGGCACAGAGGGAAGAAATATATATACATACATACAGGTAGGGCAAAATCCAATAGTAAAATTGAAGATATAATGAAAGACATTTCCTTATACAGAAGGATCAATGCCCAGAATGAAGTATGAAAAAAAACTAGACCATAATTGTGAAGTTTTTACAACATCAAAGATAACACAATGACTTTAAAATGTCTTAAAAGAAACAAATAGTTCATCTAAAAAGCAATGAATAACAAATATGCACATTTGTGTAATAGGATGCTAGAAATTAATACAGCGATAACTTAGAAGGTTTGAGAAATAATAATTTAAATCTAGAATTGCATACCCAGTTAATCTCTCCGTCGTACTTGAAGCTAAAAGAGACTTATTTTCATGTCTGGAAGGCATGAGGATTTATCTCCCTTTCTTTAGAAGCTACTTGAATATAGACTTTAGGCATTTAAACCAGGAAAAAGAAAGAGATAGATTTGGGGGGAGTATGTTGGAGGGTTGATTTAAGATTATCAGTGGTGTAGTAGGCCTGGAGAGGAATGAGTCCAGATAGGAACAGGATTGAGGAGGAAGTTCTAGGGAAAAAAGGCAATCCCAGAGATTTAATATTGTCTTTGGGAATTTGGAACAATTTAAGGACCCACTAAAAGTAATCAACATCAAAAAAACAAAATTGCAAGTAGAAACTCCAGAAAAAACCAACACACAGCCCAACAAAACAAAGCAAAACAATGTCTGTACACGAAAGGAAATGCAATTATAGTACAGTATTGGTTATGCAGTACATAATATTTACATAGTCATAGTCATCAATATTTTGTACGTACAAAAACTGCTAAGGAACATAATTATGCTTTATAGTACAAAACATAAATGCCATTACTCATTAAAGGGAAAGCACATATGGCTGAATTTGAGAGTTGTAAAAAAGGAGTTTGGCATCTTTATCTTTTACTGGAAGGAGTCAGAAAATTGGCTTACTGATGTATCAAGAAATAAAACAATTTACATGTTATTTAAAGTTATAAAAGTATGCTATTTAAAAACTAAAAATTAGTGTTATGCGGGAAGAGATGTAAGAGTGGTATAATTGGGTTAAATATCCATCAATTGTAGAAGAAATTAATATTCTTTATAAATTTTCACTCCATATGCATCTTTTGACTACAAGAGGAAAGAAATTGAGAACGATAATTTGGCATCGGAAGTTGTGGTCTATGAATGATGTTGGTATCAGATTCCCACCCTCTACTAAGACTGTGCCAAGCACTATGCTAGCTGCTGAAGAATATAGATATAGAATTTAATAGAAATTACAATAACATATAAGAGGACAAAATGTTTAATAATTTAAATCAAAATTATGAGCAGCACAAAAGAAGTATGTATTATTGCTGTGAAACTACAAAAGGCAGAGGGAGTAACTTCACCATGTGGAGAAGAATCAGTTAAGGTTGCTAATAGCTAATGACGCTGTAGTGGAATTTTTAAACTAATCCATAGAAATTAATTATAAAATCATGGTGTGACTGGTGAGGATGGAGTTCAGGGAGAGCATTCCATGTACAGGAAACAACATGTGGGAATAGGGCCTGGAGTGCTCATAATTTGAAGTGACTGCAAATAGTAAGATATAGTGTAAGTCAGGAGTAATAGAAGGTTTTGTTTTGAAGGACTATTCATGTTTCAGTAGCAATCTTGGCACTATATTCTAAATGTAACAAGGAGTCGCTGAAGGAGTCTAGGCTGAGAGGGAGCGTGATCAATCTTGTTCAGATGTCAAGCTCTGACCACCTGTGGGGGGAACAATTGACTGGGGTTCATTGTGGCATTTTAGAAGTGATTTAATGATACAATCCTTAAATGGTCACCAGATAACATTTGCATTCCATGAGGAATGCTTTCATGAAGATTTGACAATAAACTCTAGAAATTTGAGAGTGAATGAAAATAATTTTGGAAGAGTGAGCAAGAAAGGATAAAGAATAATAATGAAAAAAAAAAAAGTCCATTGGTGGAGACTGATGATAACACACAAAAAGATTTACCATTAATAGTCACAATGATGGGGCCAAGTAAATTAATGTAGTATAACAGCAAGCCAAGCAATTTCCTTTAGACTAGTTTTCGCATAACTTCAGTTCTCATGTATAAAGGACCTAAGTAAAGGCCTATGAGGAAGTTTACTGGGTCAAGTCAATATCAGTGAAATGGAAAGAGGAAAGAAAAAATATTTTATTTTAGTTTCTAATATTTTTGTCTGACTTTTTTTTTTTAAGCAATGGAGAAAAATAACTTAAACTCAAGGTAATGGTAAAGTGGTTGAATAAGCATTTAAATCACTTAAGGATTTTTTTTTTTTTTAGTCAAAATCTCAAGGTAAAGAACAATGCATATCATTTCAAACTGTTCAATGTTTTTCACATCCATCCTGTGAACAATAGTCATTATTGTCCTATCAAAAGGATGTGCATAGTACAACCATTTGTTAATATCACTATTTTTTTTAGAAGTTGAATTCAGAGTCAATAAAAATTCTATTTAGCAACTCTGCCAAGGAAATTGAAATTACTACTTCCAAAATTGATTTTTTTTGACCTAATGTATATTAATTAAAAAAGAAAAATACTAAAGCCAGCTATTAGGCTGTGCTTAAGAAACTTTTCAGAAAAGAACAATTGTATGAGGAAACATACAACTCTGTATTTTAAAATATTTTATTTTTATTATTGTTATGAAAATGTTAATTTCCTAAGGAAATGGAGTTTAAATGAATACTTTGGAGTTCATTTCCTAGGCCAATCAATCATGACCTCAAATGTATGAAGAAGAGAGTACCTGTACATTTCGAAGTAAAATTTATGGCACCCACATAAGTTAAGAGATAAAAATTCTAACACTCTGAGACAGCAAACACAGATTTATGTTGAAATACTTAATTGAGCATTTGCTAAGACCTTGTATTCCTATATGGATACCTATTTTCACTAACTAAAGCTTGAGGTCAATCAGAACTAGGTGTCCTATCATTAACTTCAGAAAATAATCTGCTCCAAAATGCCATGACACTATTCTTATGAGGTCAAATAGCTGGCATCTCATTTGCAAAGAGGAACTAGAATTTCCTGGCTAGATAAAAATGGAAGTAATTTTCACCGATCCATTAGAAAGTAGCAGAAACGATGTAGCATAATAACAAAGCAATTGATAGGGTTGCTAAATACTTTTATTCACTGAGAGGAGTTCTTCAGTTTGAGCAGTGGTGTATTGCAAACACTTCCCTTTCAAATATTTGTGTTTAACATCAAAATAACACCCTTTTCTGTCAGCCAGCAATGTTCATTTATATAGGGAAAGGCAACTTTCAGAGTTTGGAGTGGAGCTGTCAATCAGAAGTAAGGCAGATTGGCCACTCCCAGTTCTTTTAAATGCTGTGCTTGCTCTTACACGCATCTCTGGTTTGGCTGCATAGCTACTGCACGGTTTTTTACATGTATTATCTACACAATAATGCTTCATTTACATAGCTTTTATATGGATGCTACAACTGCCAACATTTCAGAGTTAAAATAATATTGGAATTAAATATGAATAGAAGAAAAGAAAATTTAATAGTTGAGATGGAAAAAAGATGCTCTCATGTATGATTAGAAAATGATGGGGACTTGATGAAGTGGAAAGATATGGAAAGCTGTTCTGGATGCCAACTCTTACAGAGGGTCCTGCATCAATGATAGAGTCATGTGATGACAGCGAACATCAGAAGAGAATCTCTTTGCAATTTTAATAAGTGTACAAAGAAAGAAAAGTCGGAATCCATTGATAAACTTAAAGGAAGAGTTGACAATAAAAAAGGAAGCAAAGTCATTTGTTCATTTTAAAAAGGAGATATTTATATTTTGCTGCTCACGTTTTAAAGAGTTGGATGTGAGTCTCTTTGGAAGAGTTAAAATAGAAAGCAAATTGTAGACCGAAATAAATAGCTAGCTGTGTATTTGTGGTTTCTACAATTTTTTTTCTAAAAAGAAATATTTATTCTCAAGTTATTTGAAGAAGAAATGGTAAGGCAATTTCAAGTTTGAGGTGAGTTCTAATTTATTTTTTCAGAAGTCTCCCATTGGAGGGATAAATGTAAAGGTACATGAAAGGGCAAGCTACCAGTCAATTTAGGTTTTAGGTGGATTCTGCTATATGTCAGTAATAGCGATCAAGGCAACCTGTTATTTAGAATATTTAGAATAAGATACTATAGCAAAGGAAAGTTTATGCAACTTTGTGCAATTAAAGTTTATTACAAAGTTTATTAAGGTGATTAAAGTGGGAAACGTGTCTATTATTACTAAATATCTCCTACATGGGAAAAAAATGCCTGTATGACCCAGTTCATTATACTGTCAGAAATGGAAGCCTAGTGTCTTTTTTGAATATGAATTTGGATTTTCTTTTCTGAAGGTTTCAAAGGAAGCAAGAATATTGCAAAGGATTTATTTGTTTGATTTTTTATTATGCTAATTTTTTTAAATTAAGAAGTGAAGCATTTATACTTTATAAAAGTTAGATGATTTAGAAAAACATAATGAAGAAAATAAACTATACAATTACACAATTAGATGAAATCTTAATTTGACTATTTTATAAATACATGAAATATCGTATACTTTATAATTTTCACAACTATCAAGTAGAATTAATCACAATTCACATTGTGATTATAATTTAAATGCATGATGCTTTTTTCCAATTCTGAATGCTTTTTATATAATGTTTATTATATAGGGTATTTAAGATGTTATATGATTTTGCCCAAATATTTAAGAAGTAAACTGAAAAAATTCATATAAAGTATGTCTAGCAATTTAATATTAATAATCTAACATATCTGGAAATGATATGCTAAAGTAAAAAGCAAGCAATGCTAGTAAAAATATAAGTATTTCAGATGACACTTCAGAACCAAAATCACTTAATATTTTTAAAAACATTAGAACAATTAAACATAGTTTACTTCTTCCTGTAACATAAAGATTATAACGTTTTCTTATCAAAATACTTCCCGTGCTCGTGGTTCTTTAACAGAATGATTCTCTTTGCTTTAGTTTGCCAAGCACACTCATAAAAAGAAGTTCATACATTCATGAGACAAAATATTTTACACTGAAAGACTAAGACAGCAAAGTTAAACCCAAGAGAAACTGAGTTTTAAAATTATGACCCTTTTTACTTATTTCTTATAGAAATGTCTGTTTTGTAGGTGAGATCAATCTGGACTCCTTGGAAAAATTTAACCAACCATAGTCAATTATTTTGGGAAAGTACAGGGCACCGATTCTATGCCAGGATCCCGGGATGGGTTGCTCAGTCACCAGTCCCTTCTCTGCCCTGAGGGAAGTGGGCTGAGTCTGGCCCAGTAGGAAGAGCGACAGTCTCTGCTTCTTCCCGTATGTGACATGAAGCCACACCCGACTGCCCTCTTCTTTGCAATAACATTTTCAATAATATATTAACTAGGATGATATTTCAATAATATATTAACTATGTTGACTTCTTGCTCTAGCAACTTACTTGCTTTTACGTGCTCTCTGTGTCTCATGAACTGAACGAAAAGGCATGAGAAGAAAAGAGAACAATTTTGGTTGAAGGATAAGAGGGATAAAAAAGAGTTCATGTGAGAATCGAGGGGGAGAGGTGAGCTGGCGTGACTGGCCTGGGTTTGAGGGGTTCCATTTCTGTTCCTACTCTTGAGGTGCAGCATTTCTTTTCCTAAACAGTTTTCTAAAGTAGATCAAGTTTTTGCATTATTATGCTGTCTACCTCATAGGGCACTGTTCACCACTGACATAAAGATGAGACCCTTAAGGCCTGTGTTGTGTGTGCCTTAAGGTGTGGCTTTTACCATTTCTCCTCTCCCTGGTATCCCAGCAAGAAAGGGCCAACCTTGGTCAGGAAGGGGATCTCTTACGTGACACAGCTGCCCAGAGGCCTTTGGCGATACCTCCCATCCTACCCTGTTCTGCTCACTCCAAGTCGGAGGATGGTAATCTTCAAGTCCAGATATGATGTAAAACAACAACAAAAAAGATCATTTCAAAATGAGAGTCATAAGAAAATAAAAGGAAAGATTCTCTCTTGTTTCTTCTAGACTCCAACTAAAGTTCAAATTACAAATATGGAAAAAAATATTTTTGTCTCTATGTTCTTGAATTATATAGCAGTAAATGCCATTTCTTTCAAGTCAGGCTCATACAGGGCAAACATAAGATGCACTTAAGTGACTGATATGCTTAATTAAGCAAGAAGTGAGAGGTGAAGTGGATCTGTTCGTGGTGGTGGAGAGCACTTGGAGACGGAAAGGAGTTTGAACCAGGTGCTCAGGAATGCAGTCCCCTTTGGAAGTTAACTAAGATTTACACAGCTTTGTATAACCCTGAGTGACAGAAGCAAAAGACTGGCCAGCAAAAGAAAGACTGCTCAGAGGCAGCGAAGCCCTGAGATTAAGAGTAGGGGCTCAAGAAGCTTGATAGGCAGGATTCGAATTGAAGCTTTACCACTTCTTTGCTGGGAGATTGTGGGAATTTAGTTGAGCTCTCTATGCTTCAGTTTCTTCATCTGTATAATGAGAATGATAATAATGATAGTTTTGAGGATTAAAAACATCATATATGGAAAATGCTTATAATGTAGATAGCATCACAAAGCAATTATTGCCGAATATGACGTAGTCTTAACCAAAGGAAGTAAGGTTTGCAATGGAGTAATCTTATCTATAAGAATTTGTCACCGTGAGGTATAAATTAAGTATCAGTATATTGCCTTTATATCTTTAATTGTACTTCATTTCCTAATAGTAGCTCAAGCATCATACTATTATTTGTCCTCAACAGTGCATGGAGCGCTCTAATACAAGCAAGTTTGTCAGAGAACAGTTGGGCATTTACCTGGTTATAGAAAAGGCTGAGAAAACTTAAAACTTGGTTTACATATCATTGATGTTTGTATTTTCTCATTTAGAAATCAGACATTCAAATCCTAATCACCTGGTTGACGAGAACTTTTTGAGAAGCTTGTTAATAACTATCTAGAATATTCTCCACATCCATAACCTTAACATTTCTAACATTTATTGAAACTCATAAAATATAGGTCAGTGTATACAAATCATTTTTAAGATGATATAAGGACAAGAGCACATAACCTGTTCTATCCAAAATATGACCCGTCAATGCAAAAATGTGTATTATTGCCATTTAGATACTTCAGTGATCTACTAAATAGTTTTAGAAATGCCGTTAATATTTACATGGCTGAACCTATATTTAGTACTCTGTACATGAAGTCAAAAGGATACTTTTCAGAATAAAAATGAGAATTAGAGTACAAAGAGATTATTGTATAAGAAGAATGTGTGTTTGATTTTTGAAGTCTACATTTTGTCCCAAATGAAGATTAAGCAGCTTCTAAATGTCTTCTGTTTACAGAATCAGGGATAAGACTAAAGTTTACCAAATGAACTCCCTAAAATTACTGGAAGTTTTCAGTTTAAGATCCCTTCCCATGTCAGTCGGGCCTACAGAGTAGTGTAATGCCATTTTTAATGCATGCTATCATAGATCTTTTTCATGACTCTAAATCATCTAATATTATCAGTCAAGCTGACTTACTCTCTTGATCTTCAAAGAGAAAGTAATTCAAACTATTTCCTTCCCTGAAATTTTATTCAATATCTTCTATAGATGACTTTTAATGAACTTTTAATATCAGTAACTTTCACAATGTCAGATGCAAGTTCAAAGTGCATTCAACTTGAGTTTTTATTGACTATTAAGTCAATAAATATACTGTTTTTCCCCTCAAGGGATTAAGAATGAATATGTTAAGAAAGAACAATTTTAGGGAATTTAACTATATTTTCCTGGAATGAAACTAAAATTATTTTACACTGGAAATATTTTCTGTCTTGTTTTTATTAAATAGGAAACCAAGAAAGAAGTCATATTCAGTTGATAGATGAATGAATGGTGCTCAACTCTGATAATGAAGAAAGACGAGAAAAGACATCATCTTTTGCCCACCTTCTTTGTTCCTAGTTGAAACCAAAAATAGAATTAAAGTTGCACTTTATGGTGCATGCAGAACTCGAGATAAATGCTGATTATTAACATGGATGTCATGATAGTGTCACGCAGGCATGCTGTCACACATAAGGAGACCTCCTTAAGAGTGGTATGGGGCTGAGAACTCTGATAGATGCCTGCTTGTGCTGTAATAATACTGTTGATTCTGTGAACAATAACTGCCTGCCAAACAAACTCTGTGCATGTGCCCTATAATGACAATGTCTGAGTCCTGATGTACTGCTAGGGTCAAAGGTTGTTTGGAAGCTGATGAATGTCTGTACAAAGGTAAGACAGAGGGGTCCTAATCATGAGATTTAGTTATCAATATTCCGGTCACGGGATTTAAGTTCTATGCCATTCCAATCAAATATGAACTCAACATAATTGTAAAATTCTGGACAAAACAATTTCTTGTTGAGTAATCTCATTTTTATGATAGTTTAAATACACCCTACTATTATCAGAAATTGTTCTACCATGAGTACAAATTAAAAGCTCTACGAGCAGTTATAAGCTTCCACATGTAAGCTGTCTGTAAATCTGAATCCCTTTCCATAGATTACTTATTCTTTATGTTAATTATGACTTAGATTTCATTTTATGTACATTTCCATTTGCAGACATGAAATGCTTTAAGTAACTCTTGTCAGTCAGACGATATATGAATAAGCAAAGGATTTTAGTTAATCTTGCTCTTTGAATGTTTGAAAAATACATAAAGTCATTTAATTAATTCTTTCAACATTCAGTTTCACATGGAAGAACTCATAACTTGGTCGCCTTGAGCAACAATTAGTTATTTCTTTATTCCTGAAGTTTTAAGTGTCTGCCTTGTACACAAATTAAGGTCACTTATTGTCATCAGGACTGCTTAAACAACTTCTTCCTCATTTTGCATGTTGAAGAATGTTCATCCATTATATGTTAACTTATTACCTATTCGATTTTTCTGGGAGCTGTTGAAATGGTATACAGATACTTCAAACATAATTTTATAAGCATAAGCTGAGCTAATGCACTATTTCTCAGTATGGGATTTTACTTAGTCCACTTGACTACCTGTAAAGAATGTGTCTGGACAGTGACTCAAAGAACCTTTTTAAAAAAGCATATGAATCATACTCAATGATTTATTCACATATCTATTTAAAAAATTCCATTGGTCATGCTAAAAAAAGTTGCAAGCCCTTTGACTTAAGTATTTCTATAATGGCTGTTAAAATCAATTCTGGCATTAAAGTCTCCAAGAATGAACAATGCATTGAGTGGAAAATTGATTACATGGTCAAAGAACAGTCCTTTGTGGCCTCGTTTGCTTTTTCGATTAGCACAGCTGTCATGGCTGTTGTAGGTGGTCCTCAAAACTTATAGGGAAAAAAAATCTGTCCTTGACACTTAATGTTTGTCTATGGATTTTTGGGAAAGAAATATGTTTTTGCTTGCTTGTTAGAACCCGCCAATGTAGGTACCATTGTCAAGTTGAGTTTTGAAAAGATAAAGGAGAGATACAAAGGAGACTGATGTGTGAGGAAGAACTAAGTAATATAAAATACTACTTTTAGGATTTATATCTAAGTTCATGAGAAATCCATTATTTTGTAAGGGAAATGCTCTGATTTTCACTGCAGCTGCAGCTATGAGTAGCATAGTAACTTTCCTCTGGTAGAAATTCTGCTGATGTATTAAAGTGCAGAAGACAGTAGCTAAAAAATGGAAACTGATCACTTTTTCATCTCGATTTCTATCTTTGCTTTTTCTTTTCTGCCATTAGAAAGAAACTTTGAGGTCAAGCCTCCTCCCTGGTATGCCGGGAGGGACTGTGCCACCTACGGTGATCCTGTATACTTTACCTTCACAGGCTGTGGGTGTTTAATACGTGCTTATTGGAGTGTGCTATTGATTTATCTTAGATTTATTTATTTCTATTTAACGTTTCCGTTACAATGAACAGGTTTCAGATCAAATCCTCCCAAAGTGCTGGAAGGTTTATCTCCTCTGCTCTCTTTGAAACCTTCTCTAGACAAGACCCATATACCAATCTATCTGGTCTTCCAGGCTAGCAGCTGTAGAATTTTCTACTTTTCTTTTTTCATATATTGTATTAGTTTCCTTTTGCTGCTGTAAGAATTGACCACACATTTATTGCCTTAAAACAGCATACATTTATTATCTGACAGTTCTAAAGGGAAGAAGTCTGAGTTGGGTTTCACTGGGCTAAAATGAAGATGC
Organism: Rousettus aegyptiacus; assembly: GCF_014176215.1. Lineage (NCBI taxonomy): Eukaryota > Metazoa > Chordata > Mammalia > Chiroptera > Pteropodidae > Rousettus > Rousettus aegyptiacus. Next base: position 76,067,054 of record NW_023416286.1, read on the forward strand.
CAACAGGGCTGTGTTCTTTCTGGAGGCTCTACTGGAGAATCAATTTTTTTATGTCCTCCACTTCTAGAGGCTACCTGCATTCCTTGGCTTGTGGCCTCCTTCAGTCTTCACCGATAGCAATGGCTGGTTGAGTCTTTCTCACACTACATCGCTAACACTGATGCTCTTGCTTCCATCTTTCACGTATAAAGACTCTTGTAATCACATGGGACCCACCTGGATAATCAAGCATATAATCTTCCCACCTCAAGGTCAGTTGATTGGTAACCTTAATTCTGTCTGTAGCTTTAATCCTCCTTTGCCAAGTAAGATAATGTATTCACAGTTCCAAGAAATTAGGCTGTAGATATCTTCGGGAGAGATTGTTCTGTCTCCTGCACCTGTATTGAGTCAAAGTAAAGAAACTACATCTATAGCATTTTTAATAACTAGGTTATCATGGCCATATCTTTGATACAGGAAAGATGCCACACGTCTAGAGAACATCACTGGCTTTCCCACTAGCCTCCATTTATCTATCTGGTCTTTCCATTTGTAAAAAGCATTTTAATCTGAAGTTTATTAACTCTTATGGTTTCACACATGTGGGTCTTTGGATCCTTCGCAGTTATTTGTTAAATCTTTTGGTAAGCACATTTTTTTTTTTTTTGGTTTGTTTTTTTTCAAAGAAGCCATGAACAAAGTTATATAATTATATAATTCCACATATCCTTACATTCAATTATCATTGTTCCAAATTATAGTTTGATTCTTTTCTTTCCTCCTCAGAAAACTAGAGTGGTTTCCAATGGTTTTAAACTTACATTAAAAGTAATAAGCACTCGATTCAAGATCTATCAGATTCTCCTTAGCATTCTGGAAGGTGAACATAGAGATGCTGCTATTCTACTGTGCTCTTAAATTCGACAAAGTACCATTGATGACTAAATTACCAGTGAATCTTTCATTGAGGTTATCCATTTGTAAAACTTGGAAAATCTTGCAAAACATAAATATACCCCACAGCTGAAGGCAGGAAAACTAAAGGTTTTGAGGAAGGTTTTACCTTTCCACTTCCGGTCAGTCCTGTTTCTCTTTATTCAATTTGCTATTTTTGGTGCAAAACTCTTATGTTTTCCTAAATGCCTTTTGCTTTTTATGTCTAAGATTGTATTAAGATGGTTTTGATGTCACAAATTAATGAGAAGTAAGAAGTCTGTAGGATACCAAATTCCTCTCAGAAACTCATTTCATTCCCCCAAGTGTCTTATTTTCCTGTCACTTAGTTGTAAATGAAAAATCTAGTGCTTTCTTAGCTGATAATTAAGATTCTGGATATCAGACTTCTTAAATGTTAAAAGAAACACAGAGATATAGGAAGAAACTTCTTAATTTTTACTCTTCTCCCTCCATGGTGATTCTAGGAGTCTAAAGCCTGTAAAGCTTTTGTCCCTCAAGTTCTTGGTGTTCCTCTGTTGAAAGACTCATTGGAACTGTTTTATACTATAATGGTCTCTGTTGGGGCAGGTAGGTAGATGATCTATGAGACTCTGCCATGCTTTCTTTGCCCAAAGAAGTTGCCATGAATCTGACCTTGGGAAGGAACAGATGAATGAAGATTTGGCGCAATATCTCTGAAAGATTGCCAGGCCTCATTATACCACACTGTCTAGCTACCCACCACCTCCTAGCTTTCAAATCATAGCTCATCAATTTAATTAAGTTTTTACAGATACATGCCAGCTCTCCAGTATAATATTAAGTTTTTAAACTCACTTTTTAAGTCAACAAACTTATTGGCTGCAAGACACAGCATCATGTGTCATGAATTAATGTGACATAATGTGGCAGTTTACTGCATACTTGTTCACATAAAAGCTTAAAACATAGTTTAAAAGATAAGGAAAAAGGAGACAGGGAGTTGGAGAGAGATAAAAAAAATGGAGTGGCGAAAGGGTGGGGGGGAGAGAGAGAGAGAGAGAGAAAGGGAGAGATTAAATAATATCAATTAAAGAAATATCACAGGTCATTACATGATTAATTACTAAATGAGTGCTATAAATTTTAAGTGCCCTGGCTTCAGAAAAAAAAGAGATCATTGTGAATTGAAGGGTGAACTTGAGAGAGTTTTGAAGGGTAGCTAAGTGGAGAATAGAGAGTTGGTGTTTTGAATAGATGGGCCCAGCGTGAAATGGAATGATCTGATACAGATGCTTTATTCAAATTATCTTTTTAGTTTTATTCATGTCTTACAAAGGCTCATGATTTACTCTTCTTAGAACGATTTTTGTGCAATAACTTTACACAACTGGTAGTCTAACATAGAAAAAAATAATTGTTCATTTATGTTGATTTTAAATAAAAATATATACTTTTATTCATATTTACAGGCACAAACATTCCTTGATTATTAAAATCAATAATTAATCCTGTCAGCAATATTCACAAAGACACATGCTAACATTTCTTAAAATTCTAACAATAAAATGTTTTTTTTCTAAAATAATTTAAAAATCTTCTTTAGAGTATATTAACTTTTCACAATCAGAAACTTTTTGTGAGCCTCTGTCTGAAGCCTGACCTTTCTTTGATGCTTGTAACTGCTGTAGTATGTTTATTTTTGATTAAATGGAACCCTCTGCTAGTTAATAATGACTTTTAGCTTGTACAGAGCAATAAAAGAATTTAAATCATTTAAAGTGTAGCTCTTCTTTGATATCAACTGTCCAACATTATTCTAACAAAAGAATGCCTAATATACTTCTAATGAATTTCCTTTTATATAAGATAAAATATTTAGCAAGAGAATTTGAGATGCCCATTAGGGCATCTCATTCATAAATGTCTAGGATGTTCATCTTGCAGGACCTGATGATTCACGGAAAGGTTTATGTGCTGGATAGAATTATCCAGCAAGTACATTTACTTTTGGAGAAGAAAGACCTAAAGCCATGCCTACAAAGCCTTTTCTAGGATCCTTTATTAAAATACAACTCTTTAAGAAAAATATCTTTTTTTCCTAACAAATATCTGTAAAGTGTGAATCTTACCTTCTTTTCTTTTTTCCCCCATAGATAAAAGAAAGGAATTTTCAGCTGATTGCTAGTGACTTTGAAGGAACTTTTAACAGCTGTTCAAGGCCAAATAGATTACTCTGTTTTATGCAAAACCTATCAGCATTTTTGCTATTGCACATTTCTTTATTTCCTCGGAGTTAATTGCTAAATGTCATCCACTCCTGCTGTTCTAGCGAGTCTGAATTTTCTCAAGATGTTTCATAACTTTCTCCTTAGAGATTTCAATCTCTGTCAAATATTCTAATTTTTCTTAAACAGAGCCTTTGAAGCAGGAGCATTCCAAATGTCCTTTATGGTAAAGATGAGTAGAAACATCAATCTCCCTTTGTTATCTTCATTCCGGATTAGAAATTTCAAGGGTATTTCTATATATTTAAAAAACAGGTAGAAATTTAAAAATTCCATTTATACCCTTTTCGCCCTTTTGTTTCCTAAATCCTCCTTCTTTAGAGTAGCCGCATTTTTCTAATTCTTGTATTAAATGATCAAATTTTATCCATGACATTTGTCTTCTTAAATCTGAAAAAATGATTTAGCAGCAAGCTCATAGGTTCTAAAACATCTTTCTTTTCGAAAGCTGCTACAGTATGTCATCCTTATGCTCTTTAGCAGGAGTCTCTTGAGCTCTTTCAAAAATGTCTGAGTTGAAGACATTTGTTTATATTCCTTACCTAAAGGGTACCTTCCTCTCTTCACAATGTAACTAGATCCTTTAGTCAAAATGTCACACACCAGCCTGTCAACAAATCATGAAATAGGTAAGTTTCCTCTGAAGGTCATGCATACAATTGCTCATCAAAGAATTATACCAAAGGTCTTGTAGCTTTACCACTTCTGTTTGCTCATTTTGCATTCATTTTTTCCTTTCCTTTTGTTCCTACCATTATCCTCCCTGGTTTTCTCCACCCCACTCCTTGTGTTAATCTGGAACTCTTAATTCTTTTGAATCATAAGGCGTGCTCATCTAATTAATCTCTAATACACTCACTACTTTAGATAGATGAATTAAAAGAAAATGCCTAGGTACCTGGGGGTCTCTTGTTTTCTCCTTGGTTACACTAGGTTGAGTAGGAATTGAGGGGAAGGGGTACAGAAAGGAGAAAGGATGTGAGGAACTCTTAGAAAAGAAAACTAAAAACAAAATCAGCAAATGCTAGAAACTTAAAGGAAGACATGACGGAGCAACTGTAAATTTTCACAGGGAATCTATATGGGGCATTTCAGCCACAATTTTATCTAGTTTTCAGGGCAAGGTATAGGTTTTCAGAAGGGCCTATTAACACATGCAGTTTTATAAGATTTTTCGATGTCATTAACTTCACTAAAAAATACCCGAATGTAGATTTCTCCACAATGAAACCTTCCACAGAAGTATCCCACATTAAAGGTCTTTTTAGTTATCCTACTCAACCATCCTGCCAAGCTGCCTCATATCCAACTACTGAACAGACTTGCTTCAGAAAAGCCCTTTATCCATGGAGGCCAATAGTTAAAAAAATCTTACTAGAATAGGTGGTGATAAATTTTGCTAACTTCAGTTTTTTCAGTCTTGAAGAAGTCTTACCTAAACCCAAAGTTTTGAGCATACATTGTATGTAAAGAAACTGGACAACCGAAGAAACTTCCCAGAAAAGGATGATGCTATTTCATGAATTCCATATGTTCTTCACTAGCCTTAAACGAATTGTTAATTCTTTAAAGATAACAAGGAAATCTGAAAAAATATTACACTGGATCGTAACATTTAAAAAAGATTTTGAAAAGGACATATCTGAAAATGAAGGAATTTCTTCTTGGTAGACCGTAACTATTCTACTTTGTGGTTAGTATTCTTATTCTATTGTATCCACTAAAGGTGGTGCCTAGCCCTTTACTGAGTCATTTACTTGGCTTTTCTTTGAGCTCCTTTGTGTGTTATCAAAGCCACTGCTTTAGCCTTCTGTTTTTCAATTGAAAAAGGAAGCATTCAATACATCATTACTTTTATTTGTAGCACATTATTCCATTGCAGAGAGGCACTATAATTGTCTAACTAATTCTCTGTGATTAGACATTTTTGTAGTTACTGATTTTTCAACATTATAACTATCCCTGTGGTAAACTTTCTTATTCAAATATAAGAATGTCTCCAATTGTTTTTTGAGGAAATAATTTTAGAAATAGAATTCCTTGGTGAAAGAAAACATACTTTATAGTTTTTGATGCATCAAATTTGCCACCAGTCTTAAATTCACTAGTAGAATATGTGAGTACTCATTTCCTTATATCATATCATGAATATTTCATAATTAGAAAAATCTTTACCAACTAATAACTTGCATTTAAATTTGCATTTTTCTGATTATTTGTGAGATTAAATTTGTCTTACTTGTTTAGGATATGGGTTCATGAACTAAAGCGTACAGGCCAAATCTAACCCATGGCTTATTTTTTTTGTACAAACTTTTGTTAAAAATGATTTTTACATTTTTTAAAAGGATGTAAAAATACAATGAAGAAAAATATATGAAAGGAATTATATAGCCTCAAAGCCTTAAATATTTACTATCTAGCTCTTTACCGAAAATGTTTAAAACCTCTGGCTCAGAGTGAAATAATATTTAAAATATCCAATATTATTAATTTTTAACTAAAGTACAGACATACTGCAAAAGATTTTATACATACTGTTTAATCTCCATAGCAATCTTCCAAAAAGAGATATCCCTTTATGATTATTTTAAAGCTAAATAAACAAGCTCAGAGGTGTTAAGTAAATTGTCCAATGTCTCATAGTAAGAGATGAATCTGGGATTCTAACTCAGTGGTCTGTACATTAACTATTATGCTAAATCACAGATGATTTTGTTATATTTATACATTAATTTTGAGAGACCTGGAATCTCTCTGATATTGAGATTTCACATCCAGATACATGATGTCTCAATTTATTCACATTTCTTTTGTGTTCCTCAGTAAAAATTTTGTAGTTTTCTTCATTAAGATACCATGTATTAAATACTTTCTTCTAGGCATTTTGGATTTTGGTTGAGTCGTGAATGGAATAATTTCCATTTTTAGAATGGAAAGTCTGTAACTTCTCTAATGTCTGTAACTAGAGGCATTTGGACCCTCTGATAGCTGTCATCAAATTTCATCTGTTCCCTTTTGTGTCCAAGTACATAATCATAATGAGAAAGTTGCCGCCTCATTTTTAATATTCATATTCCCCCTCACCCACCCCTGCTTATGATTTCACTGCTTGTACTTCCAGGATAATGTTAATAGACATTTATGTATTATTCTGGTTCTCATAGAGATGACTCTACAATCAGCAGAATACTTTATCCTGGTTTGTGTAAATCTGTGATTTTCAAATCATGGTAAAAAAACTGTTCTATGCTCATTTTACTAAGATTTTTTTTATTCTGAATTTTTATAGAATTTTATTAAATCATTTTGTGTATCTGTTGAGTTGATCAATTTTTATTCACTAGTATATTAATATGATGAATTCTTTTGCTAGACTTCCTAAGATCGAACCATCTTTGCAGTCTAGAAATAATCCTTAAATAGGCACAATATGCTAAACTTTTAAAATATTGCCGTGTTCAATTTGTTAATTTCTTTTTAAAGAGTGTTTTATATTTGTGTTACTAAATTAGTTTGTGCTGTGGTTTTCTTTTCTTGAGAATGTTTTCACTGAGCAATCTATTATAAAGTGGATGGTGATATTTTCTATGACTGTATGTTTTTAAAAGTATCTTTTAAAACATAGATAAGGATGATTTGTTCTTTGAATAGATAATCAACAGGACTTACCTTTTAAAAAAAATTAAGGCTCGATCCCATCTTGAGGGGTAGTTCTTTGATAACTATTCTAATTTCTTACATTCTAAGGGTCAGATGGAATTTTGAGCCAAATATGATAACTTCTTTTCATGAAAATTTTCATCTCAGCAAAAAATTGCTTACGGTTTTTGTTTATGATCTTTAAAATATTTATGTAACTAATCGTATCTCCAGTGTTATACTTAATGTTTTACACATGTGCTGTTTTTAGCCTTACCAGAAATTAGTCTAAAAAATTAATCTTTTTAAAGAACCTTCCATCACTTTGGGCTTTAGGATTTCAACATGAATTTTTGGGAGACACATTCAGACCATAGGAATTACACCTCCCTCCCCCCCCCCCCCGCCAAATAATAGGTTACTAATGTTACTTTATATTCTTCATATTCAGCTTTCCCCAATTACTTAAAAGAAAAATCTTTTTACAATTGGTTCACCTAAATCAGGATCCAAACAAGTTGCACACACAGTATCTAGTTGATGTGTTTCTTAGGGCTTTTTTTTTTTTTTTTAAATCTTTAAGTGACATTCTGTCCTTTGTTATTCCCTTTATTTATTAAGAAAACTTGGTTGTTTACCCTACAGAGTATTTTTTTATCCCTTTTATTTAATGACAGAAACTTTTAAATCATGTTTTATCATTGTTTCACACATCATAAAACTGTGGCTCATAGAATTTAAGTAAATTATCAGTGGCAGAGTTGTCATTTAAATACTCATCTGACTAATTTTGAATTTCAGACGTTCTACTACACAGCACTGCATAAGCAGAGCAACTTACGAAGGGGGATGAGGGTGTGGGAATAGAGAAGATGGAGATTAGAAGAGACTGCATATTTTACTTTACATCATGCAATATTTTTCACGGTACATTGTGAGGTAAGGAGAAAGTAGAACACCTTGGCATCAGCTTTGGTTTGCATTTTCCTTTATCACACCCTCACAAATGCCCAGAATTCAATAGCACTTTACATTTTCTATGCATAATTCTCTTCACTAAAAGAATTAACCTGCAATATAAAGCTTATTAAAGAATTTGTTGTGGAAGTGGAAAAGAGTTTAACATCCTCGTGCCATGCTAGGGCTACCATAACAAAGTACCACAATCTGGGTGTCTTAAACCACAGAAATTCCCTGTCTCACAATTCTGAAGGCTAGAAATCCAAGACCAATGGGTTCCTTCTGAAAGTAGTGAGGGAAGGATCTCTAGAAGGCCAACTTTACGTACATGTGACATTTTTCCTGTATGTATTTCTGTGTCCACATTTCCCCTTTTTGGTAAGTACACCAGTAATATTGGATTAGGGCCCACCGTAGTGACCTCATTTTAACTTGAGGTCACTGTAAAGACTCTATCTTCAAATAAGGCCACATTCTTATTTATTGGGGTTGAAGACTTCAACATATGAACGGGGAAGGGGCACAATTGAGCCCACAGCAACATATTACACAAAACACAGCTTCACAAAACCTCTCTATCTCCGTCTTTCTAGCCTTGCCACCACCCTTGCCCAGGAAACACCACTCTCTATTACAAACGTGTTTCTCTTCTTGTTTCCTGCAAGCAGTTCCACGCATGGCCCCATCCCAGGTACCAGGCCCTGTCTCCAAGAGAGCCTTCAAAGCCTTTATCCTTTAAAGAATGTTTCTCGGGAAGATTTTCATATTAGCTTTTAGCTGAGTAAGAAAAGTCTACCAGTGTCAGGCTTTTTAAGTCCAAGTATGAAAAGCCAGAATTAGGACAAGCTCAAATACCTAAATCTGAGACTATTCCGAGCTGGAAAGAATCCTTCTCACTTGTTATGAAGTATGGTTTAATCAATGAACTTTAATGAAGTATAGTTTAATCAGTGTTAAGTTTCTTTTTATTTCTTTCAATTTTGTTTTACTTCTTAAATGTAGTTCTTGACAATATTATTCTTATTCAGCTGTTTTATTAAAGACTTTAGTTCAAATCTTTATAAAACTGATGAGTAGAATGTTTACTGTTCTATTTCAGCCAACTATGACTATAATCTAAACCAGGAAGTATTAAAACTATGCTGTGACATCTATCTTTACTAAGTGTACCTCAGGTTCACATGTAATTCTTTGAAGGTGATAAATAAACATTTGGAATGTTTAATCAAAATGGTCAATATAAGGAAGGTAAATTATACCCTAGTGAAAGAACATGGAGTCACAAATGATTTAACATAATATAAAATTTCAAAATATTTTAGAGTGTTTTTTACAACTTTTAAATTGGGAAGATTTGCTTTTTAAATTTGGATTTATGTAAGCAACTATTCCTTGAGTTCATATTGATGGCTATTCAAGAAAGGGGACTAATTCATAAGTGGGTCCATTGTTGGATATTTATTAGGCAAGAAAGAAAAAGAATGCTACAAATAACCCGCAAATTGGATAATCTATACAAATAATTTAGAGTTGTCCAAAGTTAGAGCTAGTGAAATCTAGTGACCTATAGGAAAATTCCACATGTTTATCTAGGAAAAAAAAAATCTCCTGTGAACCTCAGATATCTAGCCACTTTTGATCTGTTATTTTCTCTCAGGAAACCTCACACACATCAATGAAGTCACAGTTAAAAACATCACTCTAGGAATAAAGCTGCTCCATTATCTTGAGCTCTGCCACTATCTTGCATGTCAATACTCAGACCAGAAATCTTTTTCTAAGGTTGATGGATGCACTGTGTCTCAGTGTTTGTGTGCCTATAGTTAGATTTGGCTTTTAAAAAGAAGCCATTAACCATGCCTATTACAAAGTGTTTCCCCCCTTTTTAAAATCTATACAGTCAAGCTAATGTTTAACTATTTCATAACATATACTTTCATAAAACATAATAAAGGTAAACCAGAATTCTATTTAGCACGACTTTCATTTTGAGTGATGTAGAAAGTACCGTTAGTCTATTCACAAAAGTAAACTGTTATGCAGGGTAATTTTTTCCCCAAGTCTGCTAACTTGGGGGATAGAAATTTGCGACTAAAAGACTGCAACTGGGTTCTAGAGATTATCAGTCTCAAAAGCTAGTCTACTTGGCTGAATCTTATGAAATTGCCAATATTCAGCCATTTTCTTCAACCTACAAAGACAGCAATTTCATATGGCTCGTAATGGCTTTTATAATTTAAAGAATTTTTATTCATTTTGGCTGCAGATAAAAATATTACTAAAAGGCATATAGAACAAAAAGAGTTAATAACAGGTTTTTTTTTCAATTAAAAGTAGATGATATTATCTATTTCTATGACTCAGGTTTATAAGTAAATCTTAAAGACAGAGACCTTTACCTGGTCGTCTAAGTGTAATGTATTGAATTATGTGATAGGAGAGGTTTTGTTTTATTTAACACTAATAAACAATAACAGATAAATTTGGGGCTTGATTAATGTTATGAAGATTAAATGGGATGATATGGTGTGTTAATTGGGGACTTCTATATCTCAAGTGGTCTGGGAAGATCTCTGAGGAGATAACATTGCTTTGAGACCTTAGTCATGAGCATGAAGCAATGATATGAAGATATAAAGACCCTGTTAAGGAGAAGGAACCAAGAATATAAGAGCTCTAAGACAGGACTCAACTTAGACTCATCAAGGAAGAGAAGAAAGACTAATGTGTCTAGTTAAATGTTGCGTACTTGGAGGAGGGCTCAAGAGAGAAAGGCAGAATTTCAGTCAACGACTGTTGCCGGGCTCACTGATGCTGCAGCCCTCGACACATGACTTAACGTTGCAGAGACACAGATTCTTCATATGTAAGTGGCAATAATTCATAATCATCACAATATGTGTAAAGGGCATGTGCTGGACACAAAGTAAATCTTCCATAAATGTCAGTTTTCATTTTAGGCATGTTATTTTCTGGCAATGAAATCTTTAATGAATACTGTTAGTGCCAAGTGATAAACCGCCAAAATAAATGAATGGCATGTTTTTTGCCTTATTAATGTTCATACTTTTCTTGGGGGTATTATGTTTTCAGACTGTACGGTATTAACAAAACATGATACAAGTGCAGAAAAGGCAGGAAGTAGAGACAAGTGGAGATAACCTTGAAGAGAGAAAGGAAAGTCTTACAGAAGACATATAATTGAACCAGGCTTGAAAATTAACTAAGACCTTTTCTTTAAAGGGAATGCATTGCAGAACAGGAAAAAAACATAGTAGCAAGACTAAGAATGGCACAATTAGGGTGCTGTAGCGAGCAGGAACTAGGTTGTTCTGATTAGTCAAAACATATTTCAGTGAATGGGAAAAATTGGCTAAATGCGTAGTCAAGGAAATTGATGATTAAAGGAACTGGGAAACTGACCTTGAAAGTGAGGAAGAGGAGTCTGAACTTGAAGCAGTAAAAATCAGCATTTCTTTAATAACATACCAGGAAGCGGTATGCAGAATAATCAAAAGGAAAAAGACATTGAGTGAATTATAAACTGCTTGATGAGGTAAAAAGAACTTGGTAGGAGAAGAGCCATGGGCCTAAAATGAAAGAAGTAGATATGAAAAATAACTTGAAGGATTATGCAACATTTAGTAGCAGAATTTTTATTTTGACATTTGGCTGCCTTGAATGAAAGGTTATTGTTTCAAGAATTAAACTAACTGTACATTTGTCATCTCTATTAATCTAATGACCTAAAGATAATTATTCCGGTTTTCATTATTCAAGAAACTAAAGCTCAGAGAAATTAAAGGATTTTAAAAAACAAAAGTGGAATTATTTTTCCATTGCTGATGGTTACCTATCAGTAGCTCCCAGAAAAGACTAAAATGCTTCTTTCACCTTCAAAATCTTAGAAGATTAAGATGAGTTTGGGAAGATTAAAGATAGGATAACAACAACCAGGAGAGTTCTGGACAAATTTATGGGCTGCTCCTCCTTGCAATTTATCAATTCTTCCGTTGAAGCTCCTCTCTGCTGACTGGGGGCTACAGGAGAGAACAGAACTGAGAGGCATTGCCAATGGGTGCGGCTCACTGAGCCTTTTCTTAATCACTTTAGTTGTCAAGGCCTAAGCTATTTTATATTGGTAAATATATTGATTAAAAAAAATGTATATCTTACGTAGTTGTTGTCATTGGTTAGGTTACTTTCTTTATCTTTTTCTATATAAATGTGACAACTGTTTTATAAGATTTAAAGAGTCTCGTGATGACAGGATACAATACTATGACACTTGGGTGGATGAAAGGCAGACTTTTTGTTACTTACAACTCCAAATGAGAGAAGGCTGCCGGGCAGGGTCACACAGGGGATTGAACCAGAGACAGAGTAGCAGAAAGCTGGGGCTTCAGGGGGAAGCTTCTGTGTGGCAAGAGGGGTGGAATTACTTTTCAGCTCCCTGTAGACTGGCTAATGTGAGTAATTTCATGGGCTCCAGAGTACAGTTCTCCCTAGCATTTTGGTACCTGGCCCTGGGACAATTAAGGTGATTAATGGCCCTGGAATGTAAGAGACCCATAAGAGAAGTGGCTGAAGTATGGACTTAGCTCCTGAAAAAAGGGATATTGACTGACCTCCAGCCAGAGCCTCAAAACTGGGCCAAGGCAGCATTAAACACAAAAACAAAAATAAAACTATGTTATAACTACCATACTATACAGTGCAGTTCTCACAGACAACTGTAACCCTTTGCATCCCAGGCTAAGGTGAGTATTCTCCTGCCATCTGGCTGATGCTTCTCTGGAGATATATGTGTGTGTGTGTGTGTGTGTGTGTGTGTGTGTGTGTACACACACACGCGCACACACACATATACCATTTTCTAATTACAAAGACAGCAATTTCATATGACTCAATAATTTTTATAATTTAAAGAATTTTATTATTTATTTTGGCTGCAAATAAAAAATATTACTCAAAGGCAAATAGAACAAAATGAGTTAATAACAGATTTTATTATATAAGTATATATATAATACATATGTATAATATTATATATATATCTTGGCAAGTATCTAATAAGGAAATACTGCTGTGGTCATAGATAATTCTAAGGCATGCATTCTTACTGGTTTGACTTTTCAGGTTTGGTCCACCCAAAGCAGAGCCTTTGATAGTTCCAGGATAAATATTAACTAATTAGGTGATAAATTATGGGGTGTCACTGACAGAGCACTACACTAGGCACCGTAAAACAGAAACAAAGCTGACCTTTAAGAAGTTTATACACTTAACAGCAGAGAATAGTGGTTAGTAAAATTGCACAAAGGTCAAGGAGACTATCTGCTGTGAGGCTCATAGTCTAAGAATATTCCTTCACATGTGTTCTAAATACTGTATGGTCTCCATGCTCTCTTTCTCTTTCTGCTCTCTATGTCTGTCTCTATCTGCTAGATTCTTAGCTTAGCTCTTTTCTTTTATTATTTAACTCCTATTTTTCTCTTCCCTACAACTTTTAGTATCTCTGACTCCATTAGTAAGTATATTTCTTAGTACTGGGTTTAAGGGAGTACATTTTCTGTGTCTAGGTATTAACTTTCAATGAAGGCAAGTTAAATTCTTTTTCAAAGAAACCTTGAATTAAGTTACTTGCTACACTTTTTATGTCCACTGAACATTGATTTAAAAAAATGCTTTCTTATCTCTTACTAACATTATTTGAGGTTTAATTTCTAGATATTTTATCTTTTATTTTCAATTAGTTATGTCTATTAAACCCAGTCATAGACACATAGACATACATAGAAATCCCAAGAGCGTTAAACTAAATTTAAAAATTTTCTGGGCATTCAGCCCAGCTCGATTTAACTTTTTAAAAATTCTCATTGTGTCCTAGATCCTGTTTTAAAATAGGCAATTTATAATTATTAATTAGCCAGAATAAAAAGATAAGGAAGACAATTAGCTGACAAAAGCTGTATTTTTTTCAAACAATGATTGAAATCACAGCAATATATATATAATGTAAACACTTCCCTATATAGTAAAAGCTTGTTTCCCCTCCAGTTGTCCATATCCTCTTCATTATTACAAATAAATTAACCCTGTCAGAAAACTCAATCATCTTACTAGCAGTACTACATTTTATCTCCCTTTATTTTCTGCTGATCTCTTTTCTTGACCAGCGAATCAGTTCTAACAGACTTACATCTAATTCATGTTTCTTAATTCTTATATCAAAGTGTTCCCCATAAAATCACATATTTTAGAGGATAAAATGAGTATTCCACAAATACTTTTACTGAATGTATAGAAAGCATTTCCTCAAAGATAAAAAGATGTATTTTCCCAAAAACAATCCCTCAAGCCTTGCTTAGTTTTAGGCTTAAAATTTATATAGCTTTTTAATGATGATTTTTAGAAAAATATATACTGTGGGGTGCTGGGAAAGTTTTTAAAAAATCCCTGATTTTTAAAGCATCTTCTTTTCTGTGGTGGAGTATTTGCACTATGCCTGATTTCAAGCCACCAATGTGAAATCGCTAAATACAGAGTTTGAAAGGGATTCATAGTGTCACATTATATACTATTTCCACCATATAGTTGTAATAGACAGCCTCAAGAGAATTAATAATAGTAGATTCTAGTGAAATTATAAGAAAGTGATGAGTTTTAATAAGAAAGTGAGATGAGAAGATTGTAAGAAAATTACTATGTATTCTTTGAGTTTAGCTCATCTCCAGTTCATGGATTTATTGATAAACTCTGAGAAATTATGGAGTGTATTTCTCAACTTATATTGTGGTAACAAAAGATCCCAAAATTTGAGTGACTTAAGACTTCAAAGGTTAATTTCTAATTCATGTAACATGTTCATGGTGGATAAGCTGTAGCTCTGTAATATGCCCTCTATATTTCAGGACCTAGGCAGATAGAACTGCATTTATCTGGGACATTGCCTGTCTCCTGGCAGAGGAAAAAGAGAGATGGCTGAATCATGTGCAAGTTCCTAGAATGACACGTGTAACATCTATTCATATTTCATTGGCGAAGGCAATCTACACAGCCATGCCTGAATTCAACAGGGTGAGGATGTATAATCCTTCCTCGAAGAGGGATGTCATAGGGAGAGAGCTGCAGGGAAGAACAGCAAATATTTTGTACACAATATAATCTTCCACATAGAAGAAAGCAGAGGTGTCTGAAAGATGACTAATTGTTGTAGCAGAGAATGCTGGGGTTCACCAACATTTGTGTTCTTTTTTTCGTGATCATACATCTAGATATTTACTCATCTCTCTTAAAGGTAAGAGTGGGCACTTGACTGAGTTCTGGCCAAGGCCAGACTGGTTTGACCACTGTTGTCACTTCTGCTTACCTTTCATTGGCCAAAGCGAGTTTATGGCCATGCATGAGTTCGACAGAGTGAGGATACAGAGTCATCCTCCAAGGAAGGGTGCCAAAGGATGAGGCATCCTAGGGTTGGGCAGTAAACCTTTTGGGCGATAATACAGTCCACCTCATGAAGAATGGAGAAGATGCCAAAGGGTCCTGTAGCAGGGGCTGCTAGTATTAGTAGTACAACCTTACATGTATGAACCTCTCGCTCTTTCCCCATCTGCCAACTGACTGGAAAGGGTGCTGAGGACCAAATGGAGAGTAAAACCACATGATGGAAAGTGTCTGGGTCCTTGAAGGATAAGATGGAGCAGAACCCTCTCCTCCATTTTGAACTAGACATGAATGGGAGATAAACTCTCATATGCGAAGCCACTGAAATTTTAGGTTATTTTGTTGTTGTTGCTACAGCACAATCTAGTCTATTTTGGCAAATACAGCTTACTTGTTGTTTTGGCAAAATACAGCGTATTTTGTTGTTGTATGTAGAAAGAAACCTGAGACCTAGAAATAGGAGACTAGTTTCTAGTTTGAGGGGACACGAACATTCAGGCCAGAGCAGGTTGTCTGAGATGGTCTCTGAGAAAAGGGTATTTGAACTGAAATCTGAGTTATGAGAAATCTATGTAAAGATCTAAGAGAATAGTGTAATGAGCAGGGAAAACAAGTTTAAATGCTTTGAGAAGGAATGCTAAGAAAGCAGATGGTCGACTTAGCTAATCACTAAGATCCCTTCAAAGGGAAGAGGTGCTCTCGTGTTGTGTGATCCTTTTGGAGGTGTAGGTGTGGGATGTATTAGGGCAGAGGATGAATAATCCAGGGAGACTCAGCAGTAAAGGCAGAAGGAGGCAAAGTTTCACTCTCAAGTCTTCGGCTTTCCTGACCTTCCCCTCCACCCTCCCTTAGTCACTTCTCAAGTATCTCAGACTGTCTCATTGCAGCAATGAAACCTAACAACCTCATAGTTCAACATAGAGCTCTCCGAGAACTTCTACCATGTTTCCACTGATGACGCTGTTTCCTATTCTATTGAGCGAATAGAATCAGTCCAAAAAAACTTCTCTAAAGCCCACCACTGAACCTACCTCTATATCTGTGACCATTTACTCTGCTTTCCCTTCTGTTACTGTGGATGCATTCTCCATTCTTCTGGAAACTGCCACCACTTCACTTATTTACTCTCCTCTACCCCAAAATATTGATACAGCAATTCTCCCTCCCTCTTCCACAGTAAGTGCTTTTAGTTTTTTCCTGGAACTTTTCCTTCAGCATAGAAAAGTGTAATAATTTCTACCATATTAAAGTATCTTCTCTTGGTTCTTTCTTTTCAAGATACTTTCTATATTTCTGAAGCCCTTTACTATAAAACTCCTTGAAAGTATAGATATATTCAGTCTCCAATGCCCCCTTTCTTATTCTCCTTTGAAGTCCTCTAATCAGCCCCCAAATTCTGGCCCTACAATCCAAAGACACACACTGGCTCTGCTCTTCTTGTGGTGACCAGTGCTGCTAAATCTCAGTTGTCAATTTTTTTGGTTCTCTTCTTACTTGACTTATCAGTATTTAACAAAGACCATTGCTTCTCTTCGTTGAAATACTTTCTTCACTTGTTTTCCAGGATTCTTCATGCATCTAGTTTCCTCTATCTTGCCTGGCCCTAGTCATCTAGCTCTGGGATTACCCAGGGGTTAGACTTTAGATTTTGTCTTTTCTCTATCTATATTTTCTTCCTTAATATTCCATACAAGCACACAGCTTTAAATGCCATCGATATGCAATTTCCATATACATGTTGTAAGCTAATCTCTCCACTAAAGTCCAGCTGCCTTTGCAAAGTATCCTTAGACATCTGATAAGATTCTCAAATTTGACTTTCTCAGAGCTAAGCTCCTGATTTTCCTCTGCAACTGGCTTTACCTACATCTCAATGACACTATGCTCGAATTATTCTTTTCTCTCCCATCCCACATTCCATACAACAGCAAGTCCTGTGATACTTCCTTTGAAATGTAGTTAGAATATGACCACTTCTCGATGCCTTCTGTGTTCCTGTCCTGATCTGAGTCACCATCTTTTCTGGGTGACCATAATGGCCTAAACTTCCCACCAAGTTTGCCCTTGCCCCACAGCAGGCCGTTTGTTATTTGCACAGCAGCAATCCGAATGGTTCTTTATAAAAGTCAAATCATATCTCTCTCAAAGAAATTCTTCCAACACTTCCCATTTGACTGAGAATCAAAGCGAAAATTATTATAATGGTATATTTGGGCCATACATGATGTAGTGCCTGGTTATGTTTCTGATCTCATCTCCTCATGCTCTCCACTTACTCACGATGAGTCTGTCACCCCGGCCTCTCTGCTGTTATGCAGATATTTTACCAGATGCCATTTACCGGAGTCTTTGCACCTGCTATTCCCAATGCCTGGAATGCTTTTCCTCAGACAAGTGTGTGGATCATGTCATCTTTCTCAGACCATTGTTCAAATGCTACACTCTCAGTGGGACTTCCTTGGACTGCTTTATTTAAAATTGCTACCCCCTCAGAATCCACCAATTTAATATTCCCTAGTTTTCTTAGTGTCTTCTTGTACACAGCACTCACCACCATCTATCATATGTATTTTATTCATTTATTTATTTATCTTCTCCCACTGAAATGTAACTTCCACAGAGAAGGGATCTGTTTACTGTTGTTTACTGATATACCATCAATACTCAGAATAGCTCCCGGCACATAGCAGGGCTCAATAATTACTGATGGAATAAATGAATATATGGCATAATTTGGAAGAAAAACTTCAACTGGTGATTCTGGTAGAAACCATTACCCCTTTTTAACTTTTTCCACTCCCATCCAACTCCTAACTTATGAAAAAAATCAAACTCGCTTTCTGAACATTAGGGTTGAATTCTGCTCTTTTGTTTACTCTTAGCACATTCTTGAAAAAATGGCTTAATTTCTCTGCCTCTTTTTATTCATTTGTTTATAAGGGAATATAATGCCAGGCTCACATGGTTGTTGTGATAATCAAGTAAGAAGGTTATGTACTTTACCAATATGGGGTATTGTTTTTAGGAATTACAATTCACACTAAAACTGGATTTTTTCTTGTAAATTTTCAGCATTGTATTATTTTGTTTTAAAAAAACACTGAAGAGTGATCATAACATTGTCTAGACACTTCCCATAGCGTCGTTTGTTCACGATCACATATTTTCAATGGCAAACATAATAAGCGAACTGTTTTGGGTGCAGGATACTTCAGGAAATGCTGAAGAAGATTGGGCAAAATTGAGAAAGACTACACAGAAGAGCGTTCACTCCAATGAAGAGCAAGACACACCTATACTAGCGAGGTGTTAAGAATTAAGTTATTCAAGATGAAGAGGCTTAAAGAAAACAGATAAGAACCCAACTGACTGCTCATTCTAGTTATAAAAGTCAACTGTTTTCTCA
The DNA here is from genome assembly GCF_014176215.1 of Rousettus aegyptiacus. Classification (NCBI taxonomy): domain Eukaryota; kingdom Metazoa; phylum Chordata; class Mammalia; order Chiroptera; family Pteropodidae; genus Rousettus; species Rousettus aegyptiacus. The sequence goes on from NW_023416286.1 coordinate 76,085,693, forward strand.
TCCTTGCTATGATTACTAATAGATTTATATAGAAAAAAGATAAGGGTGTGCAGTAATCATGTGTTATTTTATCTTTCCAACAGTTATTCTCCCTTATTTACAGTGCTCAAGTTTCCTTGTGATAATTGCCCCATCTCCTGTGAGAATTACGCCATCCCCGGTGTGCAGGCTGGTGGCATCATAATCGGGGTGCATGTTCTCCCACAGAGCAGGTAGGTGGAAGCAGGGGCCCCCTGGAAGTCCCTTCTGCCAGATGCTTCCTTTCTTCAGGATGATGCGGGCAAGGGCAGGCACCTGAGAAAGATGTGGCCAGAAAGACCCTTAGGGACTGGGACCCCCATGCTGAATGATGCAAGCAAGGCAACATGGTGGGAGTTCTAGTGTTCCCATGACATTAGCCAGAAAAAGAGGTGAGTGGACCCTGAAGCCAGACTCCCGGAGGAGCCCAGCTCCTGCCTAGCTTCTAAGCCTAGTTCTCCAGCTTCGCCTCTCTCTGTGAGCTGCCCAGTAGTCTTCCTTTAAATTCTCCTCTTTTAAAATCTTAAGTTACTCCATTTTGATTTCTATGCCTTATAAACAAATAATTAGGATACTACTTGATCAAAATGTGAGAAAAGATAATCTCTATAGATCACTCAACGGTCCCAACTGCTTTGAATACAGTCACAGGCTACCCTCAGCTTGCTCTCTCAATATATTTTTCTCCTCCAGAGTTATATAGTTGATGGTTTCATTTCACTCACACACAGTTCCTACTTTACATCTTCCTGAGACAGATGTTGTAGAAAGACGTTCATTATAAATAGTGTAATAGGGCAGTATGTTTCGTAGATGACATTTTCTCAGAAAAGAAGGAAGCTACATGAAGAACATGGGACAGTTACAATTCCTCTCTGCTCTATCTCCACACCAATTGAAAATGTATCATTAATCAAAATACAGAGATAGTATTGGGAATAAAGCTTTGTTAATATAAAGAAAGAAAATCAGATATAGAACAGGGAAACTAACATAGGTATAAGCAGTGCTTTTCTTGTTATACTCATTCTCTAATCTATTTTTTTTTCTGTTCTCCCTTTGCCAAATCAGAATTGCACTGTTATCACCTCAAATGTACTATAACTTTAAGTATCAGTGCTCCAGTAAAAATCGCTTAAACATTAAAGTGAGGACATATAAGATTAGCTCGCGAACGTATCTATTTGCTCCTGAAATTAGCTAAATGAAAACAGAGGAATGAAAGAGGTATAATCTTATAAAATAACAAAGAAAATGTGCGTGATACAACAGAAAAGGTACCAAATAAATTTTAAAGACGAAAGAGGTGTAGATAAACAATAACTGCTTTTAAATCAGAAAAAGCTAACAAATACAAATTAATTTCCATGAAGGAACCCTAAATAAACTCAAAATGAGAGGCACCAGATCCTTCTGCAGGTGGGGGCATGGATGGTACTTTAGAAGAGTGTTGGTTAAACTCTCTGGATTCTCACTAGAGTGGCTTGCTTAGTTTTTTGTACACCCTAGAGAGCTGACAAATATTTTTTATTAATTGAAATGACACAACTTGTGGTAAATTTTAACAGATATTTGAAAGATAGAGCTCTCTTTTTTAAATCCAAGAAGATAATACTTGGTTAAAGGTGCATTGGGATTTATGGGTTATGTGAAACGTCTGAGATATAATGGTGGGAAAGCTCGCAGAACGGAAATTATTATAAGCAGTAAAGCTGCATCATAGGTATATAGGATTCATTTTACTACGCTTTTTTTCAAATGTTTGAATCTTTCCATAACAAACGAAAAAAAATTAAATGCTTAGAGAAAAGCTTAAAAGTTGGCAAAATCTACTTGTTTTGCTTCTTCTCCTCTGAAATCAACCTGGGTTTTGGCCTGAAATGAATAGCTCCATTAAGAGAACAGCTAGTTCATTCTGTCAGGTGCTATTGTTTCCCATGAATCAATATTTCTACAGCATTGTTTGAGGTTGTGCTTAATATGTCTCATAAGTGGTTTAACACAGAGGCACTTGTGGCTGCATCCGAGTAGAGGGTGGTTACCAGATGATTGAAGGAACAATTGAAATAACGTGATTTTAGGACCAATAGAGAACAATAAAGTGACATCTTCCTGCAAGTGATAGAGTGTTCTTATTAGAATATATGTGAAGATTTGCATTATCTTTGGATGTTATGTCTCTTCATTTCTGAATTGTGAACATGCTTTTATGTCTTAAGATATACAGATGTTATTTATCACTACACACCTGACTTTTTAGAGAACTGAAATTGGGTCTTAACACATCAAATCACATTTAAGAAAAAACATCAGTATTTCAGGATTAGAATATGAATATCACTTTAATAGAAAATTATAGAATGAGGGAAACTTAAAAATAAGAGTGGGAATGAGAAAAACAGGCATCAAGTAAGAGGGACAAAAGATAGATGAAAGTGAGCTGGTGAGAAAGGGAAGGAAATGACATATTTTTCCTTTCAAGTCTGTGCCCAGCTCTTATTTGAGTATAGTAATTTGATTCATGCTTATACTCTGTGTCTGATTTATTACTAATTTCATCATGAGTGCCCAGCTCCACTGGCTCTTGCCCATTTGTCTCCAAGGTAGTGAAACCACCATCCACACAATGACTGTACCAGTTGACCCCGTTAGCGCTTTTAACTCTCAACTTAAACGTCTCCTTTTGCTAGTTATTTTTAGATTTATTGTTGTATGGGATGTGTATGTTGTATAGCAATATGATACCTATGGAATGTTCTTCACTGTGTAAATCAATCACCATAATAGCATCTCTGGGTGAAACCAGGGGCAGAGAGGACAGGATGAAATGGGACAAGGAACAGAACAGAGAATGTGGGCAACAAAGAGTGACAGAAAGGGGTAAATATATGGTTGGAAAAGTACTTAGGAATTAGATAGTGAAAAGAGAGATAAGAGAGTGAAGAAATGACTTCCTAATGAGAGAGAAAACTAAAAATGAAGATTTAAACATGAATAGAGACAAAAGCATAATTAAGAGAGAAAAATTATTCTAAAGAATAAGGAGCATCAGGAAACAAATTCAGTCAATGCATTGGTATATAACTGTTCCTGGGCTTGAAAGAATAATAGACTATTAAATCTTACTTATTCGCAGGGTAATATGAATGCATCTAAATAAAGAAGTCTTTTATAATATCCTAAAGACAGGCACAGAAAATCATAGAAAAATTAGTTTGGGGTAGTAGAGACTTGGTTCCCCAGGGGCTGGTAGCAATATACAGATGATGTATTATTGAATTGTACACTTGAAACCTATATAATTTTATTAATCAATGTCACCCCAATAATTTAATACAAAATAAATGTTAGATTAAGAATGGAAAAAAATATAATAGGGACTTTTTTTTTTTAAGTGAAGAAATAAAAAATAAACAGATTTTGAGGCTTTTGCCAGGGCAAATAAAATGCAAAAATAACCCTCGGACTAAAGTTTTGGATAAAAAAGTGTTCGTCTGAATTTTCACTATCAATTTGTTAAACATTGAGCCATACTGCCTTTTTCACATTGTTTATGAGTTATGAGAAAATTCCTTTATATACGTGGTACCTATTTGAATATTTGGTATCTTGCCTAGGCATTTCTTCTCCCTATTATGTCTCCTATTGAGTAAACAAAGGGAAAAAATTTTGACCCACCACCAGCACCTTGTTGTAGAGTATTACATGCAGTGATTCACTGCCAAGACCCTACTGATGAATTATTTTACCTCTTCAGAATAACTTGATTTAAAAAGACCTGTAATTAAAGGTTAGCCTTAATTATGGAATAATCTTTTCTTCTTGAGACATTCAACAATTCTAAGTGTGTTTGACTACCAAACTTTCATGCTTGGTTTTAAGCAGAATTATAGTAATTATTTTGGAATTTTTAATTGAATGAATAATAATTGAGGTGAAGGCTCTTTAGCTAATTTCCCTAAGAGTTGACTTTGCTACTAAATAGGCATGAAAGATACTTTCTGTTTCCATTACATTTTTCTATTAATAATTATACCACTTAAAGTTTAAACAGGCTTCAAAAGCAAAATGTAACATCTTAACATGAAAATCGAAAAGATTTATTATTTTTCCTTGTTATTAGCTTTCTATATTTCAAATGTATGCTTTACTAATTTCCAAATAAATTAATTTGTTTTAAATTCATATTTAAAGATCAAGTAAGAGTATAGATGTATTTAAAGCTATGGAATATGACAGATATCCTAGATAAAATAACTGTGGATGATGCACATTGAAATGTGAAATAAACAGCATTGATAATCAATCCATTGATCTAAAAATGATTAAACTGATTTTGGGTTATATCTGTTTTTCCCCTCAATAACATAATCTCCTATAGAAGACACGACATAGAATTAAAACTACATTATAATGTTGGCAGATTTTCTTTAACCAAAGGTATAATTCTAAGTTCCATTTAAATTTAATTATTGCTGAATTTGAAACATCAAGTGATTTCTAAAAACAAAAATTATTCATAAAGTCGATCTGCATTTGTATTGAAGCCAGATTTTACTAAAAACACTGATGTGGAATGATTATATTGGTTGAAATACAAATTACAAAAATGAGCCTTGACTTTTTCAAACTTTAGTTGTGTTAAGCAACTTCCTGTAAGACAAGTTTTAGCAGATCAGCATAAAATTTTCTTAATTTCATTACAGTCTCTAAATTAAAATTAATGAGTCTGACACCCACAATTAACAATGAAAAATGCAGATTGTTATAATTACTTAAGCAATAACATTGCTTTACATAGAAGACTTAAGGTGCTCCACAAATTATTTACAAGTGTTACATAAAACACAAAAAATGACAATTTCAATTTATTTTGTCAATGCAAAAAACCAAAATCCTTACTAAAACCTTTCTCGTTTGGGAATCTCTCGCCATGCATAATTAAGCAAATTTGATTGCAATTAAGCCTGGCTTCTACAGTAGAGTTTTAATTAATGCAAATCTGGCATCTACATCTATAAGATTAATTTTAGTGAATTAAAAGAAAACAACAAAGCACATTTGAAAGTGCAGTTGTATTTTTGAAAGGACAGAATTTAAAAGCCGGTTATTTTTCAGCCTTCCATGTGTATAGCCTTTGACTTAGACTTTAAAGAGTGTATATTTAATTCAGATTTGTTGTTTTGTTTTTAAATGCCTTATTAAACAAGATCATCAAAATTACACAAAGCCACTTCAGAAAGGTATCTTAAAAATTCAATATACCTTAGGAACAAAGTCTACTCATAATATATATAGGTATAATGTGTGTATATATATATATATATACATATATATGTATAAATGTGTATATGTTCATACACAATCCTTCCTATTTTGGCAGAATTATCTGTGAAACTCATCAACAGATGTACATAGATTTTATTTTACATGTTTTTAAAATATGTTCAATATTTACATCTCAAATTTAGAAATAATAATGAAGTATCATTGAGGACATATTCCCTTTAATAAAAATGCTTAAAGAGGAATATCAGCTAAAGCACAAAATAACTTATATATCATATATATGTATTTGTTAATGCTATTCGATATAATTTAATTTAATTCGAAACTTCCTCACCCCTCATGTTCTATTTGTCAGAAATATAATTGTTTTTAATCTCATATTAAAATGATATGAATGAATACATGACAGGATTTGGAAAGAAAAATTTTGTTCTTTTTAAGTTTCTGATTTTTAAAAAATCATTTGTAGGAAAAAGACATTGCTATTAGCCATAGGATATCTTGATATCCAAAGTTTCATGCTCTTGTTTCATAAGATAAATTGATGAGATGGCTTTAAATATGGTAGTGTTTCTACCTGCGTTTTGGCTGAGGCCCTAATAGCATGAATGGCAGGCAAAGTGGGACAGAGCAGGACTCGCCAAGGACTGGGTGGACCACTGATTTTATAAGCCACAGCAAATGGCATCTTCAAACATATAAAACTATCAATGTTGAAAAATGGAGAGGATACCAGCTTTGGAAAACAAGTGGTGTGGCATTTTCTCTATTTTCCTGGTCCCAACATGGGACAAGGGAAGACATCTCCCTTATCCTCATTCTTGTGGGAGGAAGGGTTTTATGGTGAGAGGATCAAAAATGTTCCCGATGTTCAGTGCTGGTGTTGACTCTGCAGAGGTCTCAAAATCAAGAGGTGGTGATAGTGACCTCAGGCAGCAGAGCAGAGAGAGAAACTTGGTTCTACTGAGTGCTAACTATGGTTAGCATTTGCTAGAACACCTTGCCCTTGCCAAGAGAGCTACCAGGAAGCTCCCTCATCTGGGACACACACAGGGGTCTATGAAGAAGAGAGTCAGCTTTGCTTGTTTACAAAGCCCAGAGAGAAACCTTTCCAGAAGAAACCATTGTCCATTTGCCATGGAACCAGTCAAGTGAAGACGTTGTTCCTTTCTATTACCTGCTCGGCCTCCCCTGCCAACCTAGAAGATTCCGAAGCACCCTGAGGACAAAGGAGGTCAAGGGGTGTGAGTAGAAGCCTGGAAAAAAATAAGTCATCAGTCCTCTGCTGCAGCAGGCCTAATCAGTGGGCAAATCTTTAACATTAGTGAGATTTGGAGTTTTAACTATTACATGGACTGTGCATTTGACCACTGAGAGTAGACCTTTTTTTTTTTTTTTTTTTTTTGATTAAAAGTAATGTTAGGTGGCACAGAAAAGTCATAGGATCAAAGCACAGGAAATGTCTATTAACACTGAGAGGCTCTAAACAGGCACCCCATGAATTCTGTTAGCCTGTTACATGGACAAAATAATTTCGATAGGTCAAGGGCAAGTGAATAAGTTAAATTGTAAGGAAAACTAGTTATTAAGCACTTGAAATCAGAATGCCACTCTGATTTCAGTCTACAATGTGTCAAAATTTATTGTCTTTTGAATCATTTCTGTGGATTTATTTCTAACAAAATGTTTTAGAGTATAAATTTCTGGGCTTTAGTGCATGTACCACTCACTCAATTAAACAATATTTTAATATGGAATGCCTATATATTATGTGTTATGTGATTTAGAGTATTGTAATACATAAGGCATTCATAGTCTAGGGGAGGCAGACTATAATAAAGAGCTACCATGTTTCATCTAATCTAAGATGCCATCAACTGTAAGATGCATCATTATTTTATGCGATAATGAGAAATAAATTATGTAAAATAATATTTTTGCTATTATAAGACATTCAGATTTCAGACATGTTAAAATATATAAAAAAGAGGGGGCATCTTGAAATTGACAATTCACAGTATAGTAAATACTATAGTAGTACTATATATATAATTAATGGAGGAATTATATAATCTTGGGGTGGGAGACTAAAGAGCCAAGGGATGCTAAGAGAAAGACACAGAGAAACTATGGCACTAGAGTAAGAATTTAGAAGACAATAGGTACTTTCCAGATGTACACAGATATAAAGAACTCTCCAGGCTGGAGAATAGCCAAGGTGAGTGGAACCATAGAAATGGGGAGATCATTCTCCAGTCATACGCAGTGGCTGATGGGGAGTGTGCGTGGAGGGACAGACAGGAAGTTGAGAAAGAGGCTAGAAAGGAGGCTGGAATCAGTTGGTAAAAAGCCCTACATGCTGCTCAAAGGCGGATAGACTTTATTATGTACTTCTTGTGGGAGCATTTAAGAAGGAGAGTGGCATAATCTATGTTATAGAAGAAAACCTTCTGCAACAATTAAGGATGAATTATAGAGAGAAAGACTAGAGGAAAGGGATGTATCACAATGGATATCAGGTCTGGAAAATTCATTACAAATAGAAAATCTGGATTGTATATATGTATGTAGATATATTTGGCTCAAAGAGAAAAAATGCTTATTCTAAATTTTAAAACACCCTTTAAAATTAATATATACAACTTTATAATGTTAAAGTTAAAATCTTTCCTTACCTGACCTCTCTTCTTCATCAGTCATAATTAAGATATCTTCCTTTCAGGTCCTACAGGTATAATCGAATCGTCTATTTAGCATGTATGTCAGTCGATCTCATTTTGCAGTTTTTTATGTCTACATTCCTTAAAGGTTGTAAGCCTCTTGGTGTTGGAAGACCAGTGGTTCATTGCACCTGTGGGAAAGAGAATGTGCGGGAGAGGATGAGGGCCCAGGAAGGGTAGGTGGGAATATGAAGTTATTGCGGGAGTGCGGACAAGAGATTTGCTGTAGGTAGTAGCAAACAGGAAGAAGTAAATGTCTAGAGATGCTTAGGAACTAAAACTCAGAATCCTTGAAGATTGGTGGTCTGTGGTGTGACGGCTAGTCAGGGGTCAAAAATGTTTAGCGCCGTGTCTCTGGAAAGGACAGTTGGGTATAAAGCTGCCTTCACTGATCCAGGAACCATTGGAAAAAGGAGGAGTTTAGGGAGAAAGTCGATGTGGGCATGTTGTGTTTAACATTACTTTGAAACCAGGGCTGGTTATAACATCTGCGGGGCCTTTGTTTAAATTTCAATATTAAGATAGCAGAAGATTCAACCAAGCCTGGGGCCCTCATGACTTTATAGGTTACATGTCCAAGAAGCTGGTCCTGGCTGAGATCTTCTGCAAAGATAGTGATTAAGTAGGCAGTTGTATATATGTGCTCAAGTTCAGATAACTATTCTGAACTAAGATACACATTTATAAGTCAAAAAATTACAGAAATTAAATAAAAGTGAATAATGATTAAATCGATCTTGAGAGAGACTATAGAGTGGGAAAAATGAAACTTGACATTTAAAGATAGAGAAAAAGAGAAACTATCAAAAAAAAATGCAAAAGAATAGCCAGAGATGTGAATGAAACATGCCTTTCCTTATTGTAGTATAATTACCCTGCAGTTATTCTGAGAAAAATTCTGGGGCAAACTGTCTCCTTTTTAAAAATGTATTCATACAGCTACTTGAGGAAATGTTTATACAAATTATCAGATTAAGGTTAACCTGAAAAAAAAAATAGAAAATTGGTCACCCTATTTATTACAGAGATAACAACAACAACAACAACAACAACAACAAAAACAGAAAGCATCTTTCCTTCGCACCATTGCTGCAAGCAGGAAATTCACAGAAATCGTTAGAAATAAGTTGGAGATACCCACAGTGCTCTGGGTCGAGCATGTTGTGCTCTGTCCCTAAGGTCATGGGAAAACAATCGAAGCATACCAGTGCCAGTCAGAGGCGTAAGTGTGGTGTAACGTTGGGTGGTGCTGGAGCCTGGACAAGGAGGAGCAGGGATTAGTGCAGATCCCGTGAGAGTCCAGATGCTCCATACCTTTCCTCCCCATTGCCCTTCGGATAAGCCTGTTAGCAAGAGATTACATTTAGGAAGGCAACCCTTGGAAAGGAGCAATGTGGGTACAGAGAAGTTCCCTTGGATCTGATTCAGATTCACCAGTGGTAATGGGGGCAGACATCTAGATGGTTGTACCTTACTTCTTTTCCTCACCGGGAAAGGCACAGGCCATTACACAGATTTTCAAATCTGATATCCCAGATAGAGTCACCTAATTAGCTCTCAATTTAGCTACAATAAATATACCTGTCCAAATTCCCTTTTGGAGCTGCAAATGAGTGCTTCCTGGAATGGGATTCCTGGGTAAGAAAAGACCATAACATTGCACTAATATGGCCACATTGCTTTTCAGAATGATTGTACTATTTCTTCACATTCTCACCAACTTGCCATTACTCAAACTACCAGTTTTTGCCGATCTAAGTATAAGAGGTTTCACATTATTGCTTTATTCCACATTCTTCTGACCACCACTGAACTTGAGCTTCTGTTTACATACTTATCTTCCATCTCTATTGAGTTCTCCTTCATATATCCTTTACACATTTTTCTATAGGATTCCCTTTCTATCTTTCATGGACTTACAGGCTTTGCTCGTATATTCGAAATGTTGGTTTAGACTTTCCAAATATCTTCTCCTTGTCTGTTATTCATATGTTGCCATATTTATGTTGTTATTCATTGAGCAGAAGATTTTATTTTTATGTAGCCAAAAAATACCTCATTTTTCCTTATGGTTTATGCTTTTAAGTTATTTTATGCCTTAGCTTGTCTAAGACAAACAAAGCTGGACACAAGTTAAAGTGATGAGGATTGTTTTTAGTTAGTAATATTATAGTAATAGGGAAGAGGGTTTGGCATGAACTAAACTCAACTTTACTGAAACAAAAAGCTTTAGTGTTTTCAAAGCCTAGGGTGTACTAAGGCAAAGGCACTAAGGAATATGAAGGTGGGTTAGTCCATGTGACTAGGTCAACTGGATGTGTTAACTGGTACTTATCTGGAGGAGAAATAAACTTCTGTTTATGATAGGAAGCAGTGGTATAAATTGAAGCAAAGAAGTTAGGCCCTTACATTCCCACAGGGAGTGAGGGGGGGCAGGGAGAGAGAGACAGAGAGAGAGAGAGAAGGAAGGAGAGAGCAATATTGACTTATTGTAAGAACTTAGCTTACATGGTTATGGAGGTTGAGCACTCCCAAGATGGGCAGTTGACAAGTTGGAGACCCAGGAGAGCCAACATGTAGTTCCAGTCCAAGTCTGAAGGTCCGAGAACTAGGGGAGCTAATGGTATAAGTTCGAGTTTAAAAACTGGCATGCTCAAGGTGCAAAAGGAACCAATGTTTCAGTCTGAGTCTGAAGGCTAGAAAAATAACGACCTAGCCAAACCAGTCAGTTGGGAGGAGTTCTCTTTTATTTGAGGGAAGGTCAGCATTTTTGTTTTATTCAGGCTTTCTCCTGATTGGGTGAGGCCCACCCACATTAGGAGACTAATCTGCTTTACTCAGTCTACCAAATCAAATATTAAATATGTCTAGAAACACACTCACAGATACACCTAGAATAGTGTTTGACCAAAGATCTGGGCATCTTATGGCCTATTCAAGTTGATAACTAAAATGTCACAGGGTCTATCTGCCTATCACTGGGTTTTGGCTGGAACAAACAGTAAATTCTCGCAATGGTGAACTTTCTCAGGTAAGCATTTTAAGAGGAGCCGGGTTCATTTTAGGGACACAGCCTTATGCAGCTAGAAACTATGCTAAAGTTTGGTCTTCTTTTATCACAAAGGTTTGGATGGAGTCATTATGTGTCAAGAGTTCTGCAGTTCTCAAGCTTTAGAATTTACCTTTCAGATTAGTCCGTGTAGAGTCGATTTCTACATATTTTAGAATGTAACAATACAATTATTCCCCTCCGCAGGGTAATTCAGTTTTCCCAGCGTCATCTCATAAGTGTTCTCTCTTTCCTCCTACTGTTTGGATGCCACCTCCGTCGCATACTTATATCTGTTTCCGAAGTCTGTCTTCTGGCCCTTTGATGTGTGTACTCGCTGCCACACCAATGCCATGCTCTTGTTGTTCCAGTGCCATGCTCTTGTTGTTTCTCTGGCTTTTTAATGTAACTCAGTAGCTGGAGGGCAGCTATCATTGTTTTGCTCTTTTAAAAAATATATTTAATGTGTAGACTGCGTTCCCCTATGTATCATTTAAAACCAGTGCGTCAAGTGCCTGAAAAATAACTATTGTGGAAATATTCACTAGAATCATATTGAAGGTAGAGCAATTTGGGAAGAACTGATAATTTTACAACATAAAACAATCCCATCCGTGAACATGACATAGCTCTATATTTCTTCTAGTCTTGTTTCACCTTTTAATTCCGTTTATAAGTTATCCCTATAAGAGTCTTGTGAATTCTTTATCAGTTTAATTCCTAAATACAACATGATTGTTGTTTATGTAATCAGTATCTTATTTTTATTATTTTTTTAAATAACTTACATTGGCATTAGAGAAAGGAGAAAGGTGAGGCTTTAAAAATTGATCTTGCTTCAGTAACTTTGTTGAGACAGTTAAACAATACAAAGACTGAGCAGACTACATTTCAGTTCGCTCTATTGGTATTATTTTCTCCAAAAAGGTAAAAGTGTGATGCATTTTACCTTTAAGGAATGAACTGCTTTCTGGGTTCCAATCACTTTCCAACCAGCTTGTTAACTATTTCTTCAACAATTGTCCCTCTTTCACAAATTATAGGATTATTTTTTTTGTTTGTTATTTAAGCAACAGAAAAATTTTAGTCATAATTATTCTACTTACTGATTACTTTTACTACTTATTCTCTGCTTCGTTTCTTTGAGAAAACATTTAAGATCAAATTAAAGCTGTTTATACCACCCATCCATCTGTCATTATTTGAACACATTGATGAATATTTCCCAAGTGAAGAGATAAGGCTGATTTCTTGTGGAATGATGAGATATTAAGAAACTGAAATTAGGGCATAATTTTTTTTGGATCTGATGAAACAGGACATTAGGTTGTCTTTTTAAAGTATCCTTTCCCTGAAATTTGAAAGAAAAGGAAAATTGGGACAATTTTTTAAGGTTAGAATGCTTTGGAATAAGATTAGAAAAAGCTAAAAAATACACACCATAATAACTCAAGAGATCTGTGAAATGATAGCAACAATGGTGGTGATAACAGCAGCTAAGCCCTACATGACACCATGTTACGAAACCAACGAAGATTTCCATCATCAGAACAATTCTATGGCCCAGCAAGGGAAGGAGAGCTTTTGAACCAGGCATTCGCTTGGACGCCACTGCTGGACAGGAAAGGCAAACAATAACTATCTCATTTAGCAGAAGTCTGGGAAGCTTGGGATTAGGGCAAAAGCCATGTATCAGAGAAGATAATGCAGATGCAGCTGAAAGAATGAAACTTCACCAAGATCCCACTGGGCTGGGAACCAAAGTCCTCAGCCTTGCCTGTATAAAGGTTGTGGCTCTTCCTGTGCTTTGCTTTCTTCATCCAGCCCTCACCTAAAAGGTGATTTTTTAGAAATTGGTGTCTGTCAGAAAGACTGGAGCTTGTAACACAGAGTTATGGTGAAAAGAGTTGTTTTGTTATATGAGTGGTAATTTAAAAGATATTGACAAGATTTATGGTTGAGGGAAACATGAAAAGAAAAGTGATCTTAACTTTCTTCTAATTGTCACCATAGACAGAAAGATAAAACTTCATTTGTAACGGAAGACGAGAATCTATTTCATACATCCTGGGAAGAAAGATGTAAATTATTGTCTTTGGTGTTTAGAGAAAGCAAAGCAGTAGCTATTAGTGTAAGAGATACGAATTTGTACCCCACCTGCCTAGAAGTCACACTCTGATTTGAAAACAAGAACACATGAAAATGTTACCAATTCTTAATGTCAAAAGTGATCCAGAAGGCAGGATGTGTGAATTGAGAAAGTGGGACATTCGTGGCCTTCAGGGAAAGGGTAAATTGCTTTTGATGCAGCCTGTTTTTCTCCCCAGAGGAAATTCTACCACGTATTTGATTTTTCGTTGCAATGTGTTACTACATATTTATGCCCTTGAATATGTATTTATTACAGTTTTATGCAGCCCATTTTCATGACGTGAATTGTTTGTCTCTCTTAAGGGATATCTATGTTTTTTCCCAAGATCATATCAAATGGGGAAAATATGGAAAATAACTCCATTTGAAGCAGAGGCAATTCTGTTTCCTCGCAAATCAAACCCAAACAATTAAACAGGACTAGAAAACAAATGAGGAAATTTGAACCTATGATTTGTGATTAATTTCTTTACAAAAATTTCTTTGGCTCATTTCTGGTCATGGTTACAAGCTCCTTTTTACAAATGTCTCCTTTATGTGCTGAAATAAATCCAAGCTTAAAAATACTTTATAGATACATGAATGCAAATATTGGTAATTTTGAACACTGCAGGGAGACTCTGACATAGCATTAAGAAGGTTTCCATTACAGGTGCTTCTCCTCTCCCCCTATCCAATAATTTGAATCAATCATCACCTCCATCTCTTCCTTTTTGCACCCACCTCTGTTGTAGCAAGATTAAATGGGAGAGGACATTTTTTAACCATCCTAGAAGAAAGATCACTTCAAAACTTAGGGGAGTTATTGCACCCTGTTCAGAGTCTATCGTTTCCTCAGATGGGCAGTAAGGTTCAGCCCCACAGATCCAATAGTGATGGCTACTGTAATGAAAAAAGAAAGTAGTAATTACGGTTCATGGACTATTCCAAGGTATCCTCATTTTTTATGTGTGCCATTTCCAACAATCACTATGAGCCATTTAGCATGATTGCCTGCTCCCTATTCTTTTACTTAAAGTGGTAAGAACCAAGTTTTGGTCAACTGTTCCAAAGCCAAAGGTTTCTGATACTTGTGTTCATATATCTCAGAACAAACAGCAACTGCAGTGAGGAAGGTTTCAGACAAGAGAGAGGTCAATATCATTCCTAATAAGTGGGGACAGCGATGTGTTCAATTTCTATAATCCTTTCTGTATTTCAGTTCTTATTATCCATGCAATCCAGTAGGCTTGGAAACAGGCAATGCTATCTCGTACCTGCACAGGTATTAGTATAAGCACAGAGAACATAAATGGCACCAGATGGAGAGCCTCAGGCTTGGCAGGATGTACATTTCAGAACCTCAGGGCCCATCATTATGGAAACCTGCAGTAACATCAAACAGTAGAATGATCCACTCATTTATTGCTGGTATTCTAATAGCAGAACCAGTCCTTGCTTGTCATTGCTTTTTCACAAGCATCAAGCAATGGTGGCTTCCCTTAGCATTATCAGGGACTGGGCACTAGGCATCTCTTGTTAACATTTTAGCGCTAATGTGGATCCCCAGGTTTGTCACTGTGGCTAGGATCATCAGGGGGTACCAATCTCTGGGGAAAGGCAGTAAGTCTGAGATTTTCTGGTCTTATCAGTTTTTTTTTTTTTTTTAAGGAATCCTTGGTCTGAACCACATGGACAGTTGTAGAGCTGACTTCACCAATAACTTAGGGTCTTGCCTTTTTCTCTTACTCAGACATAGTATATATTTCTATTCTGCAGCTACTATCTGCCTTCTTTTCTAGAATGAGAAAGGACTCAGGGTGTCCTTCTCAAATAGGTCCCTCTCTTTATAATATTTAGACTAACAGTTATTCTATAAACGTAGACCACAGGCCTTTCGAACCACAAGAGCTTTCACAGAGGAGTTTCAGATTACGGCACTGGTTGATACTTGGCTCCAAATCAGCTACTATGCTTAAGTTTAAGATTAGAACCAAAACCAAGAACCAAGGCTGGACTTGAGAACATGCCCTCATCCAGAACCTCCTGACTCACGGTTATCTTGGAAGGCGTAGAGACCCCAAGGTGTCCAGACTCTAGGGCTTTGAGTACATCACAATGCCCATTACCGCTCTTATAATTTATGCAGTTTCTCATGTGCTATTGTCACTGCCCATCTTACCCACTCAAGGCTGTCTCTCTTTAGGGTTTCAGAACTTTCCCATTTCTGACAATTCACGTCTTCAAATTCATACATACTCTTGTTGCTATTAGCTTTGGTCCATCTGAAGTTAGCTCAAGAGGTTCTGGTGGCACTAATTAGCATTTCACCTTAAGAAACCATATTCGAAATGTCCTTATTTAATCACAAAACTACTACCATGGTCCATACACCTCATGTTGAGAAGCATCGCAATAGAAATTGTATATATAAGCTGTCAAGAACTGTGAAGGGCCTAAGATATTGCCTGAATTGTGAGCTAACAAATTAGCCTGCCATAGTTTCATGGATGCTGGTAGAAGACACAATACTCATTAGTCAGAGACAAAGAACATTATCATTCACGGCAAGTAGAATAAATATCTATATTTTTGCCCTGGTTACCGGAGCTTCAATTCCCAGAGGATGACATGGAAAGAACTAGATGACACATTACAGAGGTGTATACAATGAATTTCATTTCAGAAGAGGAACCACGGGCTTAGGGAACCCACATTTTTTACAATGGAGAGAAGACATACTTGCTATTTGCTCCAAAAGGAAATAATCTCTACCTTTTAAGGTAGTAATCAAACCTGTCCTTTGCTCCAGGGAATTTTACTACCTCTCTTTTTTTTCTAAGGCTGCTCACCATATAAACATCTTGGAAATGATAGCTTGTAACCAAAGGCAGTTACAGCCTTGATCACAAGATGTGCGGAAGTGTGTGAGAGCTATGAATTGTCTATTAACAAAACCTATAAATCACTAAAAAAAAATTAGAACATAGAAAATCCATTTCTAGAAACTGCCAAAGAAGCATATTTCTAAATAATAAAATATACTGTAGAAGCATAGTTAAAAACTTGAGAGGGTACAAAGTTTCAGTTGTATAGGATAAATAAGTCTACAGATTAATACACAAAATAATGATTACAGTTAGGATATTGTATTGAATACTAGAAATATGCTAGAAGAGTAGGTTTCAGGGACTCTCACCACACACACACACATACACACACACACACACACACACACACATACACAAATGGTAACTATGCGAAATGGGTTGCTAATTATCTTGATTGCGGTAATCATTTCACTATGTAGACATACATCAAATTATTATGTTATACACCTTAAACATATACAATTTTTATTTAAAAATTTAAAAATATATATAAAAAATAACAATAAATGTGAAAGGGTAAAATTTTACTATTAAGTTCAAGGGATATCGTCCTTTGTAGAATAAAAGAATAAATAAAGATATGTGATGATTTTGAGATACACTTCTAAAATACAAGATGTGAGATATTTTTAAAAACATATATAAATATGTGTTATGCAAATATAAAATGAAGAAAGCAGGTACAAAAAATAGAATAGTAAAGAAGAACTCAAATAAAAGTCACGTTTTGTATTGATGAATTAAAAATCTATGAAGAATATATGAATAACCATAAGCATTTAGTAACCTCCTGATGTAACTTTGAAATGTAAAAAGTCAAACTGCTAGAAACCCAAGGAGGATTTTCCTAATTCAAAATTGTTGTGAAATATTTTAGCACATATCTCATAATTTACAAATTAAATGACAAGAAATGAAATTATGTAAAATATGAAGTATTGGAATAGTTTAATTTACATATGGAAATACATGTCTCAAAAAATGGGCACTATACATCTTTTCAAACATGATGAGACAGTCACAAAAATTCTCCACATATACTTAATCACAAAGACAATCCAGAACTTTTTTCAAATGTATAAAGAAGTTAATGATAAAGAAATGCAGACAACTAAGCCTCTCTATTATATCTTTTTTTAAACGTGTTACTTTTCTATGTTAGCCAACCACTTACGATGAAGAAGATGACAACTCATAAGAATAGTAGGGCAACCCAGAATTCATTGACCTTTCAGTCCTTCCTTCCTTATCAATAAGTTGAAGGTAGAGAGTCTTGGGAAAACGTGCATTTATCAAGAAATAAAAGCAGTAGAATTAGGTTGGTACAGTTTTCCTCCTGTTCTGGTAAGAAAAGCTATGTATACATGTACAAGCTACAAATTACAAATGTACAATTTCAGTGATTATACTATAAATCTTTATATTTGAATTTAAAACTGACTGCACGATATAAAGAAGAATGGTAAAAATCTATGCTAATAAACACAAAATTTTAATTTTTCTTTACTTAGAATGATGTTAAATCGCAAATAAAAAATACCATGACAAATTGAGAGACCACAGGAGAGAAAAAACTGAGATTTTAGTACCATTAAAAGCACTTTTTCCTGCTTTTTGAAAGAGAACCCTGAAATCTCATTTCGCACTGAGCTCTGCAGATGCTGTAACCAGCCTTGCCCAGATTACTTACCGTATATATAACATAAGAAGGAATGAAAATAAAAATATGACCTTCTTCAATGTAGACTCCCCCATATGCTTTGGCGAGTCCCCTGGGGACTCTTCCACGCTTTAGCTTCGATTTGCTCTCCGCCATGCTTGTCACTGCTCTGTTGTGGTGCCCTTCCTTCATGTGACCCTGCTGCACTGGCACATCCACTGGGCCACTCTGCCGCGGGCCCCTCCGAGGCCTCCCAGTGATTCATCATTAATCAGTTCGTTCCCCCAACGCATTTATGCGATGTGATTTCATAGACTCCAACTTGACAAAATATAATTTGATTAAAATTCAGCAAGCCTCTCAGCACAACAATTTGTTTCAGACGACGAATTGGTTTAAAATGAATAATCTATACATTATTTTGTAATTTCTAATTCATTTCCAGTGAACAAACAGTGGGAGCAGAATGACTGAAAACAAATTAGAAATTACAGCACGAAAGCTAGAAAAGACACTCTCTCATTCTGGAAAAAAGAGAAGAATTTGAATAAGATGAATAAAGTGTAGAAAACCATTTTATTGTGCATTAAAATGTCTTAATTAGTCCCAGCTTTCCCCTTCCAAGAAAATAAAAAAAAGAAAACAAAAAGCAACAACCTGCAAGTGTGAAACACTTGTCTACTTTCAGTAAATGATTCTATACACATACTTTCCGGCTGAGCCCTGTGGTCCGCAGCAGAATTGAGGGGAAGGGTGAACAGCCTCTCCTCTCCCCTCACCGTGTGGTGGTTGCCTCCGCAGCAGTGAAGTAGTCCTCTGTTTCTGCACAGAATGCCATGAGTTTACTGTCTTCACTTCATTCGGTGTCGGGCCACTAACTCTTTTTTCCATTGCAGAGAAACTGGTGCTCCAAACCTATCAGAGCTTCAGATGGCTCCCCCACACATCCTGGTTCTCTTCATCTCTGCTCCCCTTTTCAATGCACAGCCACATAAAGACATACCAAAAAAAATCAACTTCTGCTTTCAGGCCAAACAAAAAAGCAAATCCCCATGGTTTTCAGAACGTAATGAATAAAGACACATGCCCCGAGAACTTCTCTGCACTGAGTCCACCAGCTTCACAAATAGCAAGTTCGGAAACCAGGTTGGTTTCATTTAGGAGTGGAAGCGACCTGTGACTAATACAAATATCCTATGAAAATCTTTACTGAGGACTTTAAATATAAGACAGTGACTTTACTGACCCTTCTTGTATTTTCCCCACAACCGATCTGCTTTATATATTATGCTTGCCTTAGCACATTTGCTGTCGTATAGTCCCAAGGATTTGCTGGCACTGTGGCACCATGTTGGCACATTGCTGATGCACACATTTGGTGGTATTTTCTCAGACGGCAGTCTACCCAGAGCCCAAACATCAAGGGATTTAGGTCAGGAGGGTAAAATGTTTAAGCAATTTTTTTTCTGATGTGCATATGTAATATTTATATATGTTCACTTGCTCAATCATCTGGAAGATAAGTACGAAACGTCTCTAGTTGCTGAGGATTCCAGAGTATATGATACACAGCCATTTTATTTAAGCAGCACATAATGTACCGGACTGATGCACAGTTGTACAACAGGGAGGTGAGTGTCCTCATTAAGCCGCAAGTCTTTGCTCCCAGAGCATAGGGCGGGGACATCCAAATCTCAGCCTGCTAGGGGCAGTGGGAAAAAACTTTCCATTGAATAAATGACATCAGGCAATTCTCAAAAGATGATTAGGTTTCAGTAGAGACAAGATTTATAAAAAAGGCATTTCAGGCAATAAGGCAGGATTTGCAAAGACACAGAGAAGAAAAAAGCAATGTGGCACATTTAGAAATAGAGAGGTGTGTCACAGTAAGGCTGGGCTATAAGATATGCAGGTAAGAGCAGCAGAGGATTCACCGGACAGGGTGTCTGTGCAATTTAAGGAGCTTGGACTTTACGGAAACTTTTAAAGATCTTAGCACAGAACATTCTTAATGAGGATCACATTTTATAAAGATCATTTAGGCCAGAGTATAGAGGAGGACTGAGTGAAGCAGAATGGGACTCAAGGGAAGAAAATCTATCATGAGTAAGATACAGAAATTGGGCCAGAAATGTTGAAGGAACAAACAGACATGACAGCAGGAGTGAGGAGGAAGAAATGTTTCTGAGAAATACAGAGATATGATTTCCTGGGCATCATGGCTAACTGTGTGCTGGGAGTAAGAGATGGAGGAGCCGCCCACTGATGACCGGGTGGGTGGGGAATGGTGCTTTTCTCTGACCTGGGGGAGGAGCAAGGCTCAGTGAGGAAGAGAATGACTTTAGTTTTAGACATGCTGAATATTTAAGGTTAGGTTTGTTAAAATGTAATTAACCTACAACAAAATTCACCCCTTTTTGGTAGATAGTTCTATAAATTTTGTCAGCCAAATGTAAATATTAACGAACCACCACGAAAATGGAAAAGGAGAATATTTTCATCACTCGAAAAAGTTCTCGTGTCCCTATGCAGTGACCACATTTCTCCACTCCCGCCCCCTGTTCCTACAGTTTTTCATTTTGTAGAATGTCATATAAATGAAGTCATACAATATGTAAGTTTTAAAAATCTGATTTCTTTTACTCGGTATACTATTTTGAGATTCATATCGTTACTGCAAGTAACTGTGGCTTATTAATTTCATTGATGATTAGTATTCCATTCTGTGAGTATACAAAAATTTGTTTATCCATTCACCAGGTGGTGGACATTAATGTTCTTCCCAGATTTTAGAGATTATGAATAAATCTGTTCTAAGCATTTACATACGGGTGTTTGCGTAAACCTAACTTTTTATCCGTCTTGAGTAAATAGTAGCAGCATTGCTGAGTCATATGGTAAGTGTGTGCTTAGCTTCATAAAAAACTGCCAAATTGTTTTCAAGCACTTTAGTATTGTCATTAGAAAAATAACCATTCAAAAGGTGTGTAGTGATAGCATTGTGACTTTAATTTGAATTTTTTAAATGATTAATGATTGAGACTTAGGACTTTTTTATATTGACTTTTTTCTTAACTTTTATCACAGTGTTTTATATCTAAGAGATTCTCCAACATATTGGGGGTAGCAAAAATAGCTTTACAAACATTAGAACTGTATATGAATTCTACCACTTCCATCCATTACTGTGACTTTTCATGAATTATACATTTTCTCTACATTCAAATTTCCATGTTTTTTAGTGTCATTTCATTCCTAGAATATTGTGAGGATTAAATAAATACAGAAAGGATTTAGTATTTGATACTATGATGCCTAGCATGTAGTAGGTGCTTCATAAAAAAAGTGATTTATGTAATTAAAATCTATTTAAGATAGATGACTGTGAAAAAATAGGTATTGAATTATGTAAACTCATTTAATTGTGCATGTTTCCCAAAGAATATTAAGACTTCCAGTCACCTATGAAAGAGCAGCTGCTTTTAATTATGTACTGATTTGAATAAGACAACATCAACTCAGGGAGCTTGTGTGAGATGGTGGAAAAGGCCAGGTATGCACAGAAGTAGTCTTTCTATTCTGGGTGGAAAATCTCAGTAGCTCTGCCATTGGGCCAAAGAGTGGTAATTTTTTAAATGTTTCTGATTGCAGAGTAAAGCTTGTTTCTTTGGATGTGTCGGCTAAGCCCGTGTTGCTGTGTCGAAAGACTATGTGTATAGCAGAAAGGTTTATTCATGTCGCTACAAGGGTGTTCCAAACTGCCACTGCCTTTGACATGCCACTGACATCCTTGCAGATTCCCTTCCCTGTCTCATCCATTAACATAACAATGGTGAGACTGGTCTAAAAATATCTGGGGGCTAGAAAGAAGGCTTTTGTTTGACAACAGGATATGTAACTGTAGCTACTTTGACCACTTGCATGTTGTGAGACATGCATTCATTTCCCAGGATGCACAAGTCAGGTGGTGCTGAGTGTCACGCCAGTGTGTGGCACCAGGGCATTGCTGACATGCTGCCACCAGATGATTTAAGGCATAGTTACCCAAATTTTCTCATTTGATGTCTATTTTGTGAGAGTTTTCTTCTACTAAACGTAAAGTCTCAAGGAATGTTGAATTCAGACACAAAATTTGTGCATCTAATGACCCTGAATGTCTCTGAAATCAACTTACCCATCTTCCTTTCCCATACTTTCAACCTCTCTCAGAATATTTCTATGTAATATGACTGAAGTTTGGAATTACTCTTTTAATAAAATAATTCAAGTAAGCTTAATTTGATTACATGATAGACTAGAACCACAGTGAGAGATATCTACTAGCATGTTCTTGAAAACATAACTATTTTGGTATTTAATTCTATGAAGATTAATGATGTTTATTCTAGTGTTAGTCTAGGGAATAGAGTTTAAAGAGTGAGGAGTATTTGGGAATATCTAATTTTGATATTCTTTCAGGGTGATTATATAAGAGAAATGCAATAATTTTAAATGTTCAACTGGGATATTTTGTTTGTTTTACTATTTGTTCGAGATACGTATGATGCAGTATATTATATTTCTTCTGAAATTATTACAGAATTTCTTTCAATTCTTTTTGCATTGACTACAGACTTATTGAATCTTTGGTAAAGTCCTCTTAATTTGCACATCATTAAGAAATCCATGCACTACCAGGTTCAAAAGGAGAGCGAGGCAGGTTTGAATAAACTTTACATAAGTCAAGGAGTGTGACCATCCTGCTTTAATTTTAACATTTTTCAAGATCATATTAAATTTACTGGGGCCTGTCTTAAGGCTCTGTCTTGTCACCTTTCTGAAAAGTACATGAAAAAAGGAAGACAGATGAAGGTGGAAGCAGAGGACGATAAAGGAGGATGAAATACACCAAAGTTAAGACATCATCCCATTGTTTCCATTCACTTTCTCTCACCTTGTCTCTCTTGGCTCTTGAAGCATGAGCCGCGAGCAGAAAAGGTGATGAGGTCTTAGTACATCACAAGCTAACAAGCATTGCTTAACTCTACTTCTCTCTGTATTTTTAATAAAGTTAATGTATTCTGTAGAGTGTTTTCCCCAAGTTGTCTGATCAGTTAAAATTTAATTTTGATGTTATTTTCAACATTAAATATTTTTACTGTTGTCTAGTATACAGTTTTTAGTCATATCGACAAATTTAAATGCTTCCCTAATGAACAGCTTTTATTTTTACAATGTATATTTTAATCTATTCTCAGATGTTTATTTAAAAACATCACAGATGAATACTTTATATTTAATGCAATATGTTAGGTATTATTAAAGCATTATTTACAGTTTTTCAGGGAGTTTCATTGAAATATAGGAATAATTAAACAGACTACGGACCAGCATCAGACTCTGACAATTATGAGAAATAAAAACTAGAAGAACATTTAAACAGAAAAACACATTAGCACAAATAACACATAAAGTTCAAATTTCTGATTTTTACACACATTTCTTTATATGCTTCACTTTTCTAAGTCAAGCTCAAAACCAGAACATTGCAGTGAGGAGAAATGAGAGAGTGTTCAGCTACATCACTACTCTTTAAGTGGTGTATGGATCTTAGCAATTTCTAATATTAAAATTTTAGACTGGTTCCATGAGAATTTGGATGATAAATTATATGTATGATCCCCACCCTTACGTCAGTAAGGGCAACCTCAGAAAATGTTTCATTTTTCCACCAATTTTTATTTTATAAGACCTCCCTTAGCTTCCACTTTAGGCTATTAAAATTGAATGAAAATTGAATTGATAACTACAAGAGATTTTTGTTTTTTTTAAATTAGGTGTGGATAAGTTGCCTGTAAATTGTCAAAATTAAAACCATATTAATGCATTATTCGATTTGAATCAAAATAATTTCTCCCTGTTATTTGAAATATTAGAATGAATGAGCAACCCATTAATGATGTCTTTTATGGAGAAAATAATACTTTTCCTTCAGAGTGTAATCATCACACAGTCATTGTTTTCTTAGAAGGATCTTTTGTTGGTCTAAAATTGGTTGTAATACTGAAAAGAATATACAGAATAGTGTATTGCAGATCACATAGTCCACACCGTCCAAGGAACCAACTTTTCCAGGAAACACAGCTAAGAAGCCTGGCTTAAAACCCATGTAAATTTGTATAAGAAAGCAACTTTTCTACAATGAAAACTTATTACTCAAAATTTGGGGGGTAATTCTTAGTTTTATGTTGTTTCTTCAAATCGCGGTTGCGTGTCTATTATTTAGAATATACTACTGTTTTTGGTATCATCTGCATTTACTTTAATTTCAGTTATGGAATTTGTGGACATTAATTTCATTTAACTCTCTCCAACTTATCTAATTATCTCTGAATTAACAGACCACTGTGAAATAATACTCCCTAGCAGGGTAATGTTCTAAAACAAATAGATGATTGGAATTAGCCATTCAAGTTTGTCAGGTTTTTCATAATTCAACACGTCGTCGATGCAGGTGGGTTGAGTCTTTCTGAATCACTTTCAAAGTGTTCAGCACAACATCAGTTACTTTTCATTCCCACAGAACTGGGTGAGATGCTCAAAATTAAGTATAATTTAAATAGTGTTCTTTGTGTGACTACTGTTTGCTTTTTTAAAATGTGAGAACTAGACTTTGCCATGAACTAAAGAAGCAGGCCGTAGGGGATTACTGCCTCTAAGAAGACTAGTATGACAGCACTTTGATCAAGTGAAAAGTTGTTCTTCCCATTTTGCCAGGCAACAGAATTGTCAGAGGTGTTTCTCTTAGAGATGGTTGTTTCCCTGTACAGTACTTGAGGAAGATTCATTAGGGCTCAAAATGATGTAAATGATAAATATTCTCTGGAAAATATAACTTTTAAAAAAGTGTTCATCATAATTAGTGTATAAATGGTGGTCTTGCAAGAGGATGGCCCATTATAGATTAAAAGGCAATGTTTGATAACAAATAGCTATTAAAATCGAAGAAATATTTAAGCTTTTGGGAATAAAATTTAAACAATATGTGCTAGTTTTCTTTATTAATTTTGTGAAGCTTGTAAAAATATATAATATCTATTGCTGGCAAGGATGTTGAAAAATGGGTACTTTAGATTCTGCCCTTGAGAAAGTAAAGAGATACAAATTTTCAAGATGGAAATTTGACAAGATAATTTAAAGTTCTTAAAAGTGTTTATATCTTTTAACTCTAGGGATTTATCCCAAGGAAAATATTCCAATTTTAAAGAAAGAATTCTAAGAAAATAACTATGGATATACATAGCAGTATATGTACAAGGATGGCAATTAAAATACTGTTTATAATTAGAAAAAAATGAGAATTACTACATGTACAATTAAAAATTAATTTAAAAATGTGGTTCAAATGAGTCATTTAGAAATCCTAATTTATAAAGCAGAAGGATGCATAAAGAAACAGAGTGATATTTATGACAATGTTAACTGAAAAAAAGCAAGTTACAAAACAGTATGCTTAGCACACTGTTCTTTTTATAAAATGAGAGCAGAAGCATATACACCAATGTTTATTATCAATAGAGTAGACAAATGAATTGTGGTACATTCCATAGTGGGAAATTAAATACAATGAAAATAAATGAATAATAGTTACACAGAACAATATAAATGAATCTTACAGATATAATATTGAAAAAAAAAAAAAGCAAGAAACCAAAGAATACATACAGTGTAATTTCATTTGTATATACCTCAGAACCAGGCAAAACTAAGCTACAGACAGCACTTAGGGATATACATAAGGGTGGTAAAATAAACGAAAGTCAGAAATACATGTGACACAACTCAAGACAGTGGTTACCTTTGGGGAAGAGGGAGAAGTTATGATCAGAACGAGACACAGAGGACTTCTGGGGTGAAAACGATGTGTGATTTCATGACCCTCAGGAGTGATGACTCGAGTATTCACTTAGTAGCTGTTTGATAAACTACAAACATAGGTTTTGTGTATATTATGTGACTATGTAATTTTCATTATAATAAACCTTTTAAATTGCAGGATTTTAAAATCTCTGGTTATAGTGTTGCAGGTTATCTTAGTTTTAGTCTTTTGCTTTATACCTAGACTAAAGTTTATCTACGATGAAGAGGTGTCACTTCCCTCGAGGTGTTTACAATAGCGTTGATTATAGGGTGAGAATTGCCTCACAGTATATGATTATATAGTGGGTAGTATTTTGGTGACTATAGTCATTTCTCAACGATATTAATTTCATGATGAAGGCAATTAAGAGAACTTTTTTATCAAGCTCAAAGAAAACAACATTCAGAAAGTTGGTAGAAAAAGAAGCCTAACTGGCACGATAGCTTAATTACACTAGTGATAAATCTAGAATAGGATTTCTATCTTAATGGTCCCATATATTTTCCTTTGTTTTAAAATTTAAATAGTCCTTATTAACCGGTTAGAATTTTTGTAATAGTGGTCTTTTAACATGAGAGCAAACAACTTGGTAAAAATATAGTATGGAAATATAGCATACTTACACTTAACACAAATTATCTAAAAAAGCAACCTTGGACACATTGTGTAATTGACATTATCCTGATGTACATGATTTTTTATGCCTTCAATGTCTGTAGCGATTTGATGTTAAGAAGCCAACTCTTCTCGGGAGTATTTATCCCCAGTGGGACAGGGAGTGGGATGGGGAATTGTACCTTTGCACAGGAGGCTGAGCTGAACTCTGCCTCTCTCTCTCCCAGGAACATGGCACTAAAGGGATGGCCCAGCAAGTGCTCTGCACAGAGGCTCAGGCATCTAATGGTGATAAAATCTGGTTGATGTTCTACGCGTCCAGGCTTGGGTGCTGCTCAAGCACACTGCTGTTTCAAGCAAGAAGGGACTTTATCCTTCCTCTGTAGGCTTTTTTTTTTTTTTTTTTTTTTTTTCTGATTCATCTTCCCAGAGTTGCCGCTTTTAAACCCTTATACAAAGGTTCATATAGGGTAACATCGGCTGTGCCTGTCACTCTGTGTACTTATCCAGAAAAGCAGTATTATCTTGCATTGATATGGGTCGCTGACCTTGAATGAAAATACAGTACCGAGAAATGTCATTATGCTCCTAGGAGCCACAAAGAGGCGTTTGTAGAACTAACATATAGGAGGGAGTAAGTCAGTTGAGGTCAAGCCAGGCTCTTGACTCCCCAGCCAATACTATGTCTACTATATTAGTCTCCTTGTGCTAGTCTAACAAATTACCACAAACAGTGACTTAAAACCGCACATATTTATTCTCTTACAGTTCTGGAGATCGGGAGTCTCAGATCAGTTTCACTGGGCCCAGAGCAGGGCGTGCATAGTGTTGTGCTCTTTCCAGGGTCTCTATGAGAAATCATCTCTTTGCATTTTCTAGCTTCAAGAGCTTCCTTACCTATATCTATGTCCTCTCTCTAGACAAAACGGACAGTCTCCCATCCAGATCCTTCTCTCCTTCAACACGTTCTTCCTAAAGACCATTTCATCTTGAGCATGCATTCATTCATTTATTTCATGGGAAACTGCTTTCCATTTACCTAGGCATTAGGAAGGAAACTAACTTTGACACATCATTTAAAAAAAATCCTGGCCCCTCCTTCATTTTCAAAGCCATCAGTGTTGCATCTTGCTTCCATCCTCACATTGCCTTCTTCTCTGTAATAAAATCTTCTCTGCCTCTCTCTTATTAAGACACTTCTGATTCACACAAATAATTCAGGATAACTACCCCATCTCCTGATACTTAATCACATCCGTAAAATCTCTTCTGCCATATAAGAACATTCACAGGTTTTGGGAGAGATCCTTTAGAGCCATTATTCAGCCTACTACATGAGCCATTCCATTCTCCCAGCTTGATCAAGTAACATGGATGAACCTATTAATTATATATTGGAAAGTGTATGGTTTGAGGTCGATTATGTGTGAGATATATATGGAAACTAATTGTGAGGAAAAGTTAACTAAACATCACTTACACTAGTAAATGCTGTAGAAGAATGTTTCTAAACTATCTTTGAAAAGGGAAAAGAATAGTAGAAGAAATATGGCATTATCAGTTGGGACCATCTTCTATTGATTTTATTAGGTAACATTTGGGTAAATCAATAAATCTCTGTGGGACTCAGTGACTATATGGTCTTAAAATGAAGCAGCTGGATCAGTAACCTCTAAAGTTTCTTCTTGTTCTAATTTTTGTGCATGCATTTATTATTACAACACATTATTGTCTAGCTGCCATGTATAAGAGCAAGTGCTCTTCTAAATTGTGGCGATGTAAAGATGAAAAAGAGTGTAGTGTTACTGCTACTACATGAGTTTATCTTAAAAGATATTAAAAAATGAGAATGATATTAAATATGAAACATGCACGTGAAAATTAGGCAGAATTTGTGTAAATGATTTGCCAAGAAAGAGGTGGAATAAACTGGCACGATGTGAGATGAGGGAGAAACATCTTTTCTACCTAAGACATGCTCTTGATATTTATATTTTAAAAAGGGGGATTGTTGCTCATTTTTTTTAATATAGTAAGGTTTCCAATCATAAGTGATCACTTTCAATTTAAATATTAGAAAAATTCATGGGAAAAATTTGCACTACTGTATTTAAAAATGCATACAACTTAAAAACCATTATCTAATTACATAAAAAAAAACTTCATACTGGATAATAACAATTATATTCCAAGATATTTAGATTAGGTACCAAAAAGTAAATGTTTATATCTTGAGTAAAATTTTTAGAGTTAGGAAAGACTTTAGAGATTGTGGCATGAATGTCTTTTTTTTTAAAAAGATAAAAAACATATTCAGTATTTCCCTAATATTTACTTGAATAGATAAGAATAAAAACTCAAATATCTTTTTCTTTCATGTCATTGTTTTCCCCTTATAAAATACTGCCTCCCTCAAATGAGAAGAGCTATAAATTGCTATATATATACATAGTCTGTAAATTAATTCTAAAGAAATCTAGAGAAGAGCAAAAGATTAATATATTAATAACATTATTTATTATTATAGTACTGGCAATAATTATTATGTTTTCTGCTTGACCTTAAAGTATGACAATATTAAACCAAGTGATACAATGGGGAAAAAATTGACAGCAAATCAAGACGTCTAAATTCTCATCTGGATCTGCAATATGTTAAAACTGTGACCTTGGGAAAGTATTTAAAGTCTCAGGCCTCTTTTTCTTCATCTGGAAAACAGAGGGGTTGAATGAAATGAACATGAGCGAAAATATTAGGATGACTCTATAAAATAAAATGTAATCTTGAGAAATTCAAAGCAGAAGTAAGGAGTGTGTAAAAAGGTAAATTGAGACTCATTTATCAGTCTAGGTCTTCTTTCTTGGTGTGAGTCCTAGAATCCTTGGATGTTAGCTTAAAGACGGGATTTAAAGGGACTTGACTGGCTTATTTCATCTTTTACCCTCAGCACCTACCACGTGGCATATCACTAGGATTTAATGCATGAATCTTATACTTGAAAACCTAGAGGAAAAATTTTAATACTATCATAGTCTTCCTTATTCAAGATTTTTAATAATATTTAGGGGAGAGTATTATTTAACTCTTGTTACGGAATCACAAGGTGGATTTATATCATTCTGTTTTTAATTATGGTTATTGCAGGAAATGTGTCTTGCCCACAGACCATTGCACTTCCCACTGGGGGATTTATTTGTTTTAATTTTATGTGTGTCATGCTCTTCATGTCCCATTTGAAGAGGAGCCTGGGGAAAAGAGAATAGTTCTATTTAAAAGATACTTCTTTAAAAAAAAAAAAAAGCCGTTGTATCGAGAAGTTTAGTGAACACGCCTTTGTTATACTACAACTGAGGTTCCCACCAGATTAAAGAGTCATTGTGAAATGTCTTAAGTTCATGAAAAGCATACGTGTTAAATCTTTTAACACTGTATCAATTTCATTCTTCTATTTAAATTTTCTTTTCTCTGTTTCTAAAATGGCCACATTATTCAGAAAAATCCCACTTGGAAAAAAAAAAAGTCTCCAATACACTAGAAAAAAGATCAAAGAGATTTCATCGCAAATGAGACCATGACACCAGTGATTTAGATGGCATTGCATGTTCTGGGTTTCAGCAATAAGATAACAGCTCCCTTGGCTTCTGCTCTTGGAGAGGGCTGAACTAGCCTGGCAGCTCCCTGGCATGATTTAAGGCAGTGATGCTGGCATGCTGTTCATACTAAAGCAGAGATGAGAGCAGAGCGGGAACTAGTGAGAGGCTTGCTTGCCATGGATTGAATAGCTGTGGAGAAATTCAAAGAGCAATTTTAACTTGTAGTCAGTGATGGACGTTTTCACAGTTTGGTGATCGAAAATAAGAAAACTTTTTATCAGGCAGAGGCAAACACTGGAGGCCACTAGTATTTAAGAACGTGATCGTAGAGTTTAGTCAGAGACCAGTTAGAAAGTTCTAGTCCCCGTTTGGAAAGTCTAACTAGTTGATGTGGCCAGATTTATGAGATGCAAAGCAAGTGCTTCTAATGTACGATGTCACTAGATGTCACTCTGGATTTCATTATTTGTAGTCTAAAGATTTCAGCAGCTTTGCCATTTTGCTACCGATGCCTCTTGCAGAACCTGAATAGACAATGTGAAATGTGCATGAATAACAGGGAACTGCTGACTGAATGTCAATTTTCAAGTGTGTGACTTCTATTGATCATTCATTATTGACATGAAGGTCTCTAGCGTCTTTGCTTTTTCACTTTAAACTCTTTCTCAGCTAAAATTTCCAAACATCTAAATAGTGAGGCCTTGAAGAACGGGATGATTCAGGTCTCACAGGATGTTTTACAAAGTACTTTGACCTCTGGAAGAAATCATGGCTACTTTTCATAAAGGCTCAACAACTGCTTTGAATAAAAATTCAAATACGAGACAAAAAAGGAAGTACATCCTTTTCATATTTAAACGCATTAATTTGCACCTATCTGAGTTTATAAATAGCTAAGAAGAGCTCTGATGAGAAAAATTCTTACACTTTTACTATGTTTTATAAATTTATATGCTTTATTTGGTGTGCAGCTAGTAAAACTGGAGTGTCCCCCTACCCAATGGTGACAAATGACATGCTATACAGTACCCTGTGATTGTGGATCCGTGGTTTTCTTTTAGCTTTGTATACATTAATTAGGTATACACAATCAGAGTCGAGTGCAGAGGCAGCTAAATAAACAAATGACACTGTGGAAAGGTCTTTCTGCATACTAATCATATCCTACATCTGCAAGCAAAAGCTCTATAAATCGATTTGCTCTTTCACATCAAAAGACAAACAGTGATGCAAGTCAGCAGTTCCTTTGTCAAAGTCACAGAGATTGCTGTTCTTCACAAACGCATCTTTACAAAGCCGAATTCAACCATTTGACGATTAGCATTATTGGCAACTCTTCAAAGAAGATTCATCAAGTGATTTGCAATTGGATTGGTTACCATTTTTATGATGCTGCTCCATGAAATCTAACTAAAAGTGATTGACATTTGAATTCTTGCTTGGAGGATGAAGAAGGCAGCAAAAAGAAAAGAAGTCTCCTGATTCCATAGAGACTGTGCCACAATTGTGTGTGTGTGGGCTAGTGTGTCAGCCACAGGGCACGACTGGCAGGACCTGACACGAAATGGATGCTGGGTGGTGGGCTTCTCTAAGGGGAGGCCAGGAGAATGGGTCCTTAACTGGTCATATTTGCGCTAAATTCACAAATGCCAAATTTCAATGAGTGTTGCAAGAGCATATTAAGATATCCTATTTTGTTCCACTGTTTGAGAACATAATGTCAACTTGTGTTGGGTAAAACCTAGGTGGTCCACTCTAACTACATGCCTGATTGTTTTCGCATTACTTGAAAGAGGGTTAGGACATGGGGGAGAGGTAAAGAAAATAGAGGTAGAGTCTTCTCTATAACAAAAATATATCCCAAGATAACAATGCCTAAGTGATCTAAAGGGAAGTGAATGATTAGGCTAATAAGCCAAAGCACCCATATCAGTAACATTTAGACATTTTCCGTATCTTTAACAACACTGATTTTAAAATTTGCCTCTGGTATGGACTCGAAAGGTGTAGTAACACTTCCTATTGACATTTCCTATTTAAATTAGTTATTCAAAGTTATATATCCTTTAGCTGTTGAAGAGATAAAATTGAGGGATAGATCAGTCCCCAAATTAACTAAGGAGGATAATCCATGACCTCTCCAAGTTACACTTGCTACAGTTCAGGTCCATAATTCAACCCTCCAATTATTTTCAAAAGAGTTATAGTATTAAACTTGTAAGGCTTATTAAGTAATGTACCTTATACAGATAGAAGTGTAACTTACACTCTTATTTCTGTCTTCAAATTATCCTTTCAACCGAGAAAAATTTTCACTTTGGGAGAATCTTCTTAAGATTGCACCCTGAAATATGAGAGAATTTGTTTTAAAAATCAAGCTTGTCATGTCTGTTAGAAGCAGTCGGTGAGGATTATTGAGTGAGGTTCAGGTTGGTCTGATTCTTTTAGCAACATGTTAAAAACAAGACGACAGGTCCAAAATGGTGTTGCTTATCCTAAGCCCCATGCCACTAAGCCAAGACTTAACCTCCTTTCAGTTTTGGCTTAAGAAATAGAATCTTAAGCTAATCAAGCAGGAATCCGTCAGCACTAGCTGGGTCATCTGCCTGACCCAGCCTTGTCATCCCTTAAAAGAAAGTAACTTTACAATAACCAAACCGGTTTTTCGCCTAGCGTAGCTTCCTTGTTCCTGCTCCCTTCTGCCTTTAAGAGTGTCTCATTTTATACAGCTCCTCCGGGCTCTTTTCTATCTGCTAGATTGGATGCTACCTGATTTGAATCAATTTTTGCTCAGAATAATCTCTTGAAATTTTTAGTTTACTTCAGTTTAACTTTTAGCAAACATAAACGAGTGTTCAACTCAAGCCCCAAACTGACTTTTGACTGACGTAAGACAAGTGGTTTGAGCCCGTTGTGCCTCAGTATCTTACATGTTAAATGGAGGCAGAAATATGACTTATAACTGAAGACTATTCTGAAGATTAGCTAATAAA
Organism: Rousettus aegyptiacus; assembly: GCF_014176215.1. Classification (NCBI taxonomy): domain Eukaryota; kingdom Metazoa; phylum Chordata; class Mammalia; order Chiroptera; family Pteropodidae; genus Rousettus; species Rousettus aegyptiacus. The sequence continues at coordinate 76,118,551 of NW_023416286.1, forward strand.
TGATGGTAGGAAAGCTCTGTGCAATTCTAAAGTGCTATATAAATGATATATTGTTATCACCATCACTACTAATAATTATAATGATCATAAAAAGTGAATGACTGCTGCGAAGAGCTAGAGTCCCACAGGAAAGTTATTTTTTCTTAGTCTGTTTTCATGTTTTAACTGGGTCCTTAAAGCTGCTTAATTGAATAAAAGCAAGGATTTCAATGCTCTCAGCATTTGTGATCTCATTGTGGAAACTTTGCTCCAAAAATCGAAGGTGGCAAGAACTATCTTCTGTGTAGGCTCTACATTTAAGGAATTATTTCTATGATAAGATTGTTTTTACATAATAACAAGAAGAATCAGTATTAACAATTATCCCCCCTCTTTAGTTAACTATTATAAGCACAGTCTGTAAAAAAAATACAAATAAAAATAAGAGTACTGTGGACGAGAAAATGCTATAAAATATTGCCATCTTATTATCTAGAGCTCAGCTACATGCCTGGGGGTGGGGGGGGAGGGGAGAAGGAAATAAACTAAAACCTGGAATACACACACGAAAAGTTCCAGAAAAATCTCAATCAATACCAACCAAAAAAATCAGGCACAAACATCACACGCTCTATTCATGGAAGAATACTCTGGGTCTGTAAGTGTATTTTTACCTTTTCGATCCAAAATTTCAATATACCTGCTTCTCTGCTTCCTAAACCATATTAGAAATAGCAAATTAGAAGGAAAAAGAGGGCTGCCGAGGTCAAGTGCAGTGAGAGTGCTCCAGGTATTTATTGCTGCATAACATTTCACCCCAATACGTAGTGGTTTAAAACATCAACCACATTTATTTTGCTAATGAGTCTGAAATTTAGGCTGAGCTCAGTGGGCATGGGTCATCTCTGCTCCACTTGGTGTCTTAGGGGACAGCGGAAAGGCTCACTCTCCCAAGTGCCCAGCCCGTGGGCCGGGAAGGAAAACAGCTGGAGCTCCTCGGGCCTCGTTCTCTGCCTTCACCTGTCTCTCTGCAGGGCCTCTGCAGCATGGTGGCCGGACTCCTTACACGTTAGCTTCAGGAGCCCACGGAGTAATTCTGAGAGAGAAGGAGGGAGACGAGAGGAAGGTGACTGACACGTTTCGTCACCAAGCCTTTGAAGTCACACAGCTTCACTGTCTCAGTCAACTCAAGCTACAGATCACCAAAGATTGAGTGGCTTAAACAGCAGATATTTATTTCTCGCAGTTCTGAAGGCTGGGAAGCCTAAGGGTGCTGGCTAGCATGGTCATGTTCTGGACAGAGCCCTCTTCCTGGCTCGTGTGTGTATTGACGTGGCAGAGAGGGGAAGCTGTGGTCACTGAGCCCATCACCAGGGCTTTGCTCTCAAGAGCTCACGTAAACCTATTCACCTCCCAAAGGTCCCGTCTCCTAAGACCATCACGGTGGGGGCCAGGGCTTCAGCATATGAGTGTTGGGGGCACATATTCAGTCTACGACATTTAATTTTGCCACATCCAGCTCATTACGAGCAAGTATCTAAGGCCTGCCCATACTCAAGGAGAGAGGAAATAGACCCTCCCTTTTTTGACTGGGATGGGGAGTGTTAAAAAATGTACAGACTTAATTTAAAACCACCGGAGTCAGAATAGAGAGGTGAGTGCCTCGGCAGGACTCAAGAGCTGTGTGACCTGACCTCCACTGGCTCTGCATTGTTTCCTTCGCAGACATGCTTGCTCTTTTCAGTCCTCACATTTGGGAAATTACTCTTGAAATCCTCTTTGCTATCTGAAGCTGTCTCCAAAAGTTCTCCTTTCCCCACTTGCCTTTCTCCCAGTCTGGTTAATCCCACTCACCCTAAGAGTGGCACAGTGCAGGGATAAATACTTTGGACTCTGGAAGTGGGACTTGAGGTAGAATTCCACGTCGACCACTAGCCGTGTGGCTCTGAGCAAGATTTACTTACATTTTCTAACTGGGGATACGAAAAATCATAGCTGCTCTCTATTGCTGCCTAACAGTCTGTTTCAGAATTTAGTAGCTTAAACAACAATTTATAATTTCTCACGATTCTGTGGGTGCGTTGGGTGATGTTTCTGCCAGTCTTTCCTGGGCTCACTGAGGGGCTGGAGTCAGCTGGCAGGTTGGCTGGGACTGGAGAGTGTAAAATGGCTTCAAATTAAAGGGTGGCGATGCCGTGTCTTCATGGGAAGAGCTTCAAAATATGGTGCACATGTTTTTATATTTATGACGATAGTATTTACCTAACAGGATTGTATAAGAAATAAGATATAAAGCACTTCCTATGATGCTTGAATGTAATAAGCACGCTGTAAATGTTAGCTATCTTCATGGAGATAATTCTAGAAATGGCATAGTAGCTGACTGTGCGTTCTGGGGACAGACTGACTGGGTTCATATCACAGCTTCTTATTGACTATGTAAACACGAAAGCACCTTCTTGGGTTCTCTTTCTTCATCTGTAAGAGGAGTTTTCATTATGATTACATGTAAAACACTTGGAAGAGAGCAACGTAAGAAATCACTAGTATTAAAGGACAAAATGCAACTGTTAAGTACAATCGGATTAAAGCCTTTCCTCCACCCACTGATCACCATGATGCCCCATGATAGTCTCTCACAGGATCCTGTAGTTTCTTTTATAACACTTATCACGATTTTATTTTTTTGTTAAATGTCCACCTTTCCCAGTATTAACAATGATAGGAAGAGTATCCTTTGGCTATTTTACCCTATGTTTTATCCCCAGGACCTAGCATAATAAATGACCTATAGTGGGTATTCGGTAAATAACTAACTGCTAAGTAAATAGAGTAAGTATAAAAAGCAAACAGGAGACTCAAAAAACATAGAAACCTGGGTCTCCCTAACAAAACAAACTCCCTTGTCTTATAGAGAGTATTGTCGATGGCTGTGCTGATATTCCTGAGTAATCTAGGATAGTTCCATTAAATAAAGCAGAGAATGTGGAATTCATTTTGAAATTAGGAAAAGTCTATTGGTCAGAAGAGGTAAAACTGCTATATTTGGAAACCCAGATATTCATCATTTGGTGAATTTTTATTGAGAACTATTGAAGTCCCTCTTTTAGGCACTGGGATCCATCCATGGAAAAGAAGAAACTGCCCTCATGGAATTTATATTCTCTCCAAACCACTTATTCCTCAAAGATGCTGCAAAAATCAAATGTTACTCTCTAATTATTTCAAGTCATAATGGGGAAATGTTTGTAAAACTAAGACTATGATTAATTTATTTTTATTTTTATTTTTTTTTTTGCAGATTATTTTAAAAATTTGCTAAAATTTTTATAGATCTTTCCCCAATGCTCCAACAGATCTATTAGACTTATTAGGACTTTTTAGTACTTAACTAGTATTTTCCACATGCTCAGACAAATCAAATTATTTTTACCATCTTATTTTCCCCCGAGACATCTCCCTCCAGCAACTCTCTACCCTGCAAGCTCCAGCCTTCATGGCTGGGGTCCAGGAACTTCATTGCTCCTGTCCTACAGCTGAGCTCCTGAGCCCTCCTTCTGATTCCCAAGGTGTCCTCCTGGGTGGGGTTTTCATTTCTTTTGTTAAAAGATGCCTTCCAGCAGCTGCCTAACAAAGAGGGCACAGGAGTACTTCCTAGCCATTGTATGCCAAATTTATGTTTATTCTACTCTTAATTTGATTGAAAATTTTGATGTGTATAGCATTGTATGTTGAAAATATTTTTCCTCCACATTCTGAAGATATTGCTCCAAAATTCTTCAGCTTCCAGAGTAGATATTGAGAAATCTGAGGTCATTCTGATCAGTAATTCTGCATGTCTGACCTGTTTTCTTCTCCCTGGAGGCTTTTAGGAAATGAGGCGATAGCCTTTTGGCAAAGGTCTTTTTTTGTTGTTATAATTGATTGCGCAGCCTCTTTCAAACTGGAGCAATGGTTCCTTTCATACTAAAATATTTTCTTTTCTGACTTCTCTTTCCGGAACACTTAAAAAAAATCAATTGTAGGACCTCCCAGATTAATTCTCACATTTATTGTTTTCTCTTCAATTTTCCTTAAGTTTCCTTTTCAGTTCTGTGAGTTCACAATTTCATCTTCCAAGATTTCCACTGAATATTTCACTTGGCTACTTTATAATTTCTAAGAATATTTTCTTACTCTCTGATCATGCTTTTTTTATAGCACATTTTTATTATTTAATGGTGAAAATATCTCCTATTATCTTTATGAGATTATTAATTATATGATATTTTAAAAGTCCTGTTTCATTTAGTCTTTGCTATACTGTAACAAACCAACTCAAAACATAGAGGCTTAAAATAACAACAATGTATTGTTTCCCACTACCCTATGCATTGATTAGTTGGATCTCCTGGTCTTGCCTGTGCTAGTCAAGAGACGATTGGTAGGTGAGTTTGGTTTCTTCTGAGATCTCTCTCTTTGGCTAGTGGATGGCATCTCCTCATTGTATCTTTATGTGGTCCTTCTTCTGTAATGTGTATCCCTGGTGTCCATGTGTTAAAATTTCCCCTTTATATAAGGACACCGGTCAGATCGACTTAATACCCAGTCCGAAGGCCTCATTTTGACTTTATCACCTATGTAAAGACCATGTCTCCAATACAGTCACATTCCGAGGCCCTGGGCCATTAGAACTTCAATGTGTGGATGTTGGAAAGACACATTTAGCCCATGACACTTTATAGTTATTTGTTATATTTTATAGCACCAAATAGTGGCTGTAACCCTTTGAGTGTGATTCACTTTAAAATTATGCATTTGGAAAGAATTAATTTTGGGGTTTAAAAAAAAAAGCAACTGGAAAGAGCTTAGATCAAGATTTGAATATGAAGCCAGCCCAGGTCCAAACTGCTGCTTTCAGTGTGTCTAATTATAACCTGCTCAGGAGAAGAGCTGAAGATCAATTCCCATCTTCAAACCACTGAATGCATCTGCATAACCAATTCCTCACCTGTAAACAAAGATATTATTTTAGAAAAGTGGTTCCCCTAAATTGAACCAGAAGTCGAATCCCTAGGGATGACGCCCAATAATTTATATTTTTAACAACACCCTAGTGGTTCACATGTTCATTTAGCTTTGGGAGCCATTAGATTAGACAAAACGATGATGCTTAAATACATTTATTACCAATTACTCATATTTATTTTTTAATAAAACAACTGTAATCCAGTTCCAATTTCTTATGGCTCCCTGGAGTTATAACAATTCTATTTTTCTGCTTTTCTGCTAAAGAATCTGCACTGAAAGAAGAAATGGACAGAGCCATGTTAGCTGAAGATGTAGTATCAATAGAATTGCTGGATAGCTATTTAAAACAACATACAAACAATGTAAATTAAACATTGATGCACAAAATGACTATAAAATATTATATATATTTAATAATGTTGACTTTGGAATTAAATAAAAAAACTTTGTAAAATTTTCTTTTTTTCTAGAGTGATGTATTTTGTAGATAAATAATTCTATTTTCTTTTCACAGACGCTTGAACAGGCAATGCAATATGACATGGCAGTTAAGAGTATGGGCCTAGCCGATGTAGGACATTGGCTCCTACAAAAAGAAAAATAGTAGAGTAGGTTGGACCAATAGCTTCTATTAATTACATCTTTAGCTACATCTACATTTGTAAATTCTGACAGAGTAAAAACACGTACTTACACTCACCTGGACACTTATGCATTTCCAATCTATTGTGGGGAATCCCTCAAGGATGTTAAAATTGTAGAAATTAGAGGTCATTTAATTTAACTCTTTCATTTACAGAAGAAGAAACAGAGGCATAGAAAATTGTGACTTGTCTATGATAACCCACAACCTAGATTATATCTTTTTAACTCTGATTTTGTTTTTATACCATATCTCCTTGGTCTTTGATCCCTGATTCTGAGGATTTATAACTGTACTTAATACAACAAAATAAAATAAAACAAAAATAAGATTACAAATCAGAAGTTCCTAACGGGTAACCTGCAATGGAGCTTTGTCTGGCTCACACTATTAAATATTTTTTTAATTAGTAGTCAACATTAAAAATGTATGAGATTTCATATAAAAATACATATAAATAGCATCTTTTGAAAAAAAAATAAATCTGGCAATCCTGACCTCATGTTTCCTCATGGTAATCATTAGTTAGAAATGAGTAGCAGCTGCCTCTCAGACAGGACATTGTCCTCCAGTTCACCTTGGACCCATGGAGTCAACAAGGCTGAAACCAAGTGGCAGTTCTGTTTTCCTTACTCCTTCGCTATGGTTGTTCGAATGGTAGAGGTAAGAGGAAACGGAGATATTTTTGTATCCATGGGTCTCTCAAAATTGGAAAAACAAAATCATATTTCAAGAAAAACATTTTCTTGCCCACCCTCAAATCCTTCAATTAGAGTGTATCTAGCTCTCACAGCATTTAACTGTGCAAGTGGTTCTCAGCTTCCCGGCTCCATCATCACACTTGAGGTCAGCACAGACTCTCTTCATTGACAGGTAGGTGGTGAGGTGTGTGCACAGAGAGATGTGTTACCATCTTAGGCGAAAAAAGGGAGAATGTGTGAGACTGCAAAAATCCCTCTCTCCTTTGATTGACTTCTCTGGGAAGGATGCATTTTTTCCTCATTTCTTCCCTTTAAAAAATAACTGCCATATAGTATCTGCTTTAAAATGGAATTTCATCTCTAAAGTTTCCATTTATGTAGAATTTAAAACCAAGAATATTTACCTGTACACTAATAATTCTATTGTATGTTTAATTTTTGTTACTCACTAACATATATGTGAGATTTGAAACTAAATTTACCATTTAATTGTTTCATAACATTTTTTTTAAACTATTCGATTTTGGAGAAATACTTTTATTTTATGAAAAGGAAAGAATAAACTTATCCAAGTGATCAATTCAGCGTTGGCTTTATTGAAAGTTTCTGGAAACAATATACGCTATAAGATCAAAAGATGAATGACTGGGGGAAGATCCAAAATTCAGTAGGCATGACTTGGGAAGCTCAATTAAAATCATAAAATAAATGCTCTCAAGGTTTCACCCAACTATCAAAGCATTTTTTTGTATTAGAAAACTGAACTTTCACAACACAGAGAGGATAAATACTCTTCTAATTTCTTTAGTTATCTTCCATTATTGTCATTGCATTTTGCAGGAAGGAAATTCCAGACACCCCATAAAAGTATAAAAGTCCATATTCACTTGAACTTTAGATAGGCTATCTTTTTTTTTTTCTTTTAAATAACCATTACCAGATTTGACTTTATATCTGAGAACAGAATGCTGAGAATTAATGACCTGAAAGTCAAAATGGAGATTCAGTAAAGCCTTACTAGTTAGTGATCAGATTATTCAAAGAATTACCCACTTCAAAGTTACAAGCATTCTTTTAAGAACTTATGTGATAAAAATCTGTATCTTTGAGCTACAGATCTTCTTTAGTATTAATCCCTTTAATAAACAGTGTCTGGACCTATAAAAGCTAAATTGCTTTCAGCTCAATTATTTGTTTTCAAATGAATTGAAGATCTGTAAACTTTGATGACATATTAATATGAGAAGACAGTGGTTACTTACAACCAAGTAACCTGGCTTTTCCATAATTCTCCTTTTCTTTTCCTTTTCTCAAGTGAACTTGTTTTTGGGGGGAGAAAACTGGCTAGCAGCACAGAATTCTAAAGTTAATTCTATAAGGAATAAGAATTGTTGCTCAAATAGTGTATGTCTCAAAGGCCTTGCTGAAAAGTCACAGAAATAAAATGATAGTAACAAGAATATCTGTTATTTAAAAGTACTTGACAATTGTGTATAGAACAGACAATGATGGCAGAGCAAGGACACGGGGTAAGGTGTTAGAACAAATTTCTAGGGCCAGGGAACCAGAAGAAGACTAGGTACAACTCAGGCAGGAATTTTTAGCCTGTTTGTTCTTACTAAGGGGCTTGAAAAAAAATTTTTTTTTCTCTAAACTTATTCCCTGGACCTCTGAATTCAGTTTCTATACTAATTTGAAATAGTTGCTCTATCATAAAAGCCATAGAATTCTGGAGGTGGAAGAGAGGCTGTAGGTAGCTGGGTTAAAATTTAAAAAAAAAAAAAATTTTTTTTAAAATTCTTTCACAAATGAAATATCCAGAGAAGAGGTTTAAATAACTCACTCAGAGCAATATCATGGGTTCACGGCAGATGCCTTCTTTCATCAGATCTCCAGGACCTGAGTCTCCTGACTCCCTCATTTCACTGTATACACCTATCTTATAAATATTTTGTTATATGCTCACAAACATGTTGAGAGTTAAAATGGCGAAATTTCATCTTATGTACATAAAATATAAACACCACACAAAAGATTTAAACTTATTGTCTCATTAACTAATCCCACTTAAATATATTAACTCTAATAATATTAAAAATCAAATAAAAGCACTCCCCCCTCCACACACAGATATGATTTGTAGGACTGATTTGGATGGTGTGTATCCATTTAAAGAGGTGTCGAGGAAAGTTTGAACTACTACTTTCTTCCTGAGCTATATGTAAAATTATGACTTTGTCCTAGTGTGATCCTCATCTACATGCATAGTTTTCCTCAAAGTTGTCTTTTATATTTATCACCATGGAAGAATGCTCGCTGCCCTGGATGTGTGCCTGACCACCATGAAAATGGCAGATGCATTTCCAGAAGATACATCTTAAATTTTTTTTCCTATTTTCCTATTGCCATTCACGCTGACTATTAGAATAGAAACAGTCACTTTTAAAGCAACAAAGTCTCGATTCAGAAGTGAGATTCTATAAAGCTCTTCAAATAGTTCACATGGCTTAAAAAAAAAATTAAGCCAACTCAATGGAGTGGAAGTGTTACTCCCTCACTCCCTACGGTTTCTGAAAAGCCATTAGCGACACATGTCTCCTTTGAAGCATTTATGCTAACATTATTTTCTTTGGTTTGTTTCCCAGTTCTGCTGCTTTCCTTATAAATAACACTTGCAAACAGGAACTTAACTGCATGTAATGGGGAGAAAATTTGTTTGCAGTTATGCAGTATTTTGGCCACCAAATGTCTGAGATGATGACTAGCAACTGTACGTTCAACTAGTGGAGTACAGTGATAAAACCGTAATGTCAGGACCAACTCCCATGCAAGCATCATATCCTGAAGAGAAAGATTTTAAATACTGTATAATAATGTTTCTCTGAATACTTTTCTTTTTCTAAAAGCTGAATTTAAAAATATGTACATGTATACTGATACTTTAATAAAACAGTGATGGTTAGGAAGTTTTTTATTTGCCCATCCTTTCACCATGTATTTATTTAATATAAACATAATTTGCTAAAAGAATAGCATTCCATTTATTAATGTTTCTTGTTTTTTAGAAATTAAAAGACAGTTATTTTTATTAAAGTTATTCCCAGTACAGAGAAACTAGGTCATATGTCATGCCAGGTCCGAGACTTGAAATGAGATTGGATAGAACTCAGGAGCCATGTTTGATGTTAATCAATTAGCATGTTGGAGAACCAATCTCTTCCAGCAGAATTTGTTAATGTAGCTATTATGGAGGAAGTGAGTGAAAACAGAAGCCTTCCAGGAAGATTGCTTGGGTAGACAGCTGAGTGTGACCCTGGGCTTTGAAGATGGTTGGAGAACGGTGATATCAAAAGATGTAAAGGTTTTGCAAAAGAATAGAAAAACCCAAGCAAAAGAGGGGAAAAACACTATAGACCAATTTTGTTAAAATAAATGACTTTGTCATTACTAGAAATAGTGTCAGTGAAGTGATGATGCTGTTGTGACAGTCATGTGTGAAGGTACCAGACGTTTCTTGACACTGGATTGCCTTTGAAGGTCAAATGTGACTCTCAATAGGGATAAGCAAGAATAGATGATGAAGAACTATTTCATTGTGTATTTATGTTGACTTGGGTTGCATCAGCCTGTATTTTAACTACTCTAATTTTTCTACCCCAAATATGTAGAAAACTAACATGGTAGTGAAGCAGTTGAAGGGTGAGGGGGAAAAAAACCTTGAAAGAGAAATTGGAAAGAAGTAAAATAAATAAATATTTTTCTACTCAAATACATTTTATGTAATTTGAAGAACAATCTCCAATAAAATAGTAACAAGTTATGCATCCATCACTTCAAAAAAATGCCTTTTAGGCACATTTATCTCAATTGTTTCTCCAATTTTCAGAAAGATGAGGAAATGAGCACCAATTAGTTAAATGACTTGGCCAAAGTCTATTTGTTACTGAAGAGAATGAAAGAAAATGCTTGATCTCATTTATTTTTGATTCATAAAACACAACGTGTTTTTTATTATAACAAAATATGTCTTCTTGTAATATTAACATTTATACACATCATAATATATATTAGGCACTTAGGTCTAGTGAATCAAAAATTAAAAGAATTCCACAAAAGTCAGAGGCCAGGAAAGGCCATTTAGAAAGCCAGATCTTGTAAGTATCCTCTAGTACATCCAGGTGTATTGCCCAGATGGCATAGGTATAAAACCTATGAAATGGGAAAAATGAGATTGTGAGTGCTATTATGACTGTTCTACATCTATAATACATTTATCCCAAGAGGCAGTTGTACAGCTGTTAACATATATAAGCTTGTATTTTCACTTGTAGTTGCAAAGATATTTAAGATTTATGATGATGGGTATCTTTCCTCTATAAAGACTGCAAAATAAGGAAATTTACCAAGGGTACAATCAGGTGATGAGATGTATTCACCAAGGACTATTGCAGCAAATGAATAGGTAAGATAATGTAAGACTCTCAGTCCTGCCATCTACAGAGGAATTAAAAATAATACTCTTGTTTCTTAGTTGGTTTATTCTGTTATTATGTTATCTTTCATTAACTGTGCTGAAAAAGAAATGGAAGAAATTGCAAAATTGTTATTTGGTTTTCCAAAGAAAGATGTTTAAATATACACTTAATTTGAAAACATTCTTCAAACTCTAAGAAGTAAGAATTTTTTAATTCTAAAATGCAAAATATCTTTCATAGTGGCAAGTTTTAATATAGCTATTGTGCAATTGTAGTTAAAAAGAAATTTTATCTGTTTGCATGGTTTTAAAAAGATGTAGGTTGAAACTGGCCCTTAAAAGACACTTGTATCTCTTTAAAAAGGGTTGGGGGTAGCATTAGTTTTGATTCCTGCTGTAACAAAAAACCACATTTAGTGTCTTAAAGTAACATACATTTATTATCTTAAGGTTTGGAAGTCAGAAGTCAGAAATAGGACTCACTCAGTTAAAATGATGGTATCAGCTACTTCTGGAGGCTCTAGGGAAGAACTTGTTCCTCCTTTCTTCCTACCCCCACCCCCCTCCCCACCACCAGCTTCTAGAGGCCTCCTGCATTCCTTGGCCCCTGGTTCCTTCCTCCATGTTCAAAGCCAGGACTGTCTTCAAATGTCTTTGACTCCTCTGTCTCCATTGTGATTATACTGGGCCCACCTGGATCATCCAGGCGACTCTCCCCATCTTGAATTCCTCGTCTTAAACACAGATGCGAAATCTCTTTTGCCATGAGGGTTATCATATATACAGGTTCTGGGCATCAGTATGTGGATATCTTTGGAGGCCCACTATTTTGCCTACCACAAGGGATGAATACATTATTCTTCCTTGTAAAAAGTTGATTTATTGACACTCTACCTTCACTTCCTATTTGAAAATTTAAAAATGTGTAACATATCTCTAATCTCACAATCACAAATTCAGTATAGAATTCCAAACCACATGCAATGGTTAGGATTTTAACAATGGTCAAAAATGTTCGTTACGTGATGAAAAGACAATTCACCAAGGAAGGGAGCAATGTGTCAAGATTTTTTAAATGTCACACTCGCCTTTTGCTCTTGTCACAGAGTCGGAATTCAGCAAGTGTTACGCAGAAGCGCAGTATTCTTAAAGAGATGCTTCCTCTGGTTTTTCACTTAGCAGCTCCAATGATTATCAGGAAATAAATCAACCGTCAGCAGTCATAGATGGCTGTTTAAATCTGAGGTTTGAACATCTTAATTGGTGCATTAAAAGTTAAAGAGCCAAAGTCACATTAAATACATAAAGGGGCTTATGTGCATAAACTATAGCACAATATTCCATGGTTAAGAAAGCATCACATTGTTTTCTGCATTAAATTAACTTATCTTGAAACATTTATTTGGAAAAATGAGGAAAACTAGAATAAACATCTTAGGTCCATATTATAATACAGAGCACTTGTGCAATTGTCTACATCAAATTCAAAATATGCCCACAGTAAAACAAACAAACAAACAAACAAACAAAAAGCATGTTTGTTTTTAAGTGCTGAAATTACGCATCGAAATTGTCTGATTTTTCTGACCTGGTCATAGTTTAAATTCATTACATATGACATCAATATATTCTGTTTGGTTTTTTTTCTGTAAATTTTTTGGACAAAATAATTTATTTTCCAAGGGATATGTTAAATATTTGAATCATCTGATTTTTTGAAATCTGTTTGGACTTTGAGAAATGATCTCAAAGACACTCTAACATAGAGTTAGGCATATTTCTTCCAGTTTCTTTAAAAATACAATTATTAGGGAGCAGTTAATATACATGTGAGTTTTCTGTGCCATAGAATGAGTTGTTAAAAAAGAGATCCTTACTATCCATTGGATATAGAATTAGTTTTATGGAATATAATCCCTGAATTCTAAAGTCTTTTTAAAAATCTATTAAGACCCTGTTCCCCTTAGACCAGTACTAGTTAGATTCACCAAATCACAGTTTTATAACCAATCTAATTAATGAGTCATATCCTTACTTACAGCCAATAAAACTATCTCTGTCTACATTTCCATGTCATTTTTATATATTATACAGAAACCTAATTTATAGGACAGAGATTATTATTTTAAGTATTTTTCAACAAATTAAATAAAAATTATTAAATGAAAGTTACCAAAACTTTAGATTTCATGAAATATTTTAAAGAAACATTATTTAACTGTGTTTTGGTAAATGTGGTTTTAAGCATGTTTTTAGGTGTGAATTTTTATATAATAATAATAGAACTAGCACCTTTTACCTATTGAACACATTTTAATAGAGGTAATTATTCATTTTACAGAAATTCTTTTTACATTCAACTTTTTCCATACACTAAAGATGTTTAAAAGTGGAATATTCCCACACCAACTACTCAATTAAAAAAATGTGTCTGTTATCTATTTTGGGGATAATTCATGTCAATTTTTAAATCCTGGGTTAATTAAATTTAACCCCACCTCCTAGCATGTTATTGGATATTTATTTAAGAAATGCAAATAAGTTTAAATCTAATCTTAATATTAACCACTGCTTATGTAATTAAAAAGTAGCATCGACTAGTAGGGAAATTGAATGTCATTTGTAAATACACACACAGACACACAGACATAGATAGACGCATATACACATGACATGTTTGTGATGGTCTACACTGTGCTCTCCTACGAGGGTAGGCAACTTAAAGTTAATGAAATGAAGTTATCGTTTTTTATCTTTATAATGACAGTACCATAAAGCAACTTTTTAGACTTTTTTTGGAAACATCTTCCTGGCCACAAGGTGTTCCTTAGATTTTTTTTTATATTGCTATTAAAGATTATATTTTTATTGCGAAATACAAGCTTTGCTTTCCTAGTGTGCCACAATTACTAGATTATTGCCTCCGATTCTTACAAAGAACATATTTGGTCTCTGCAGTCAGATAGCAGAACCGATTATTGGGTGAAGACTCGTAACCACGCTGCAGACATTCCTGACTTTGCAATGTAATCTTTGAATATTTTATAAAATCATGTATTGCTTTATAAAATGATTTAAAGAAACTGCTTACCAATATATTTTATATTTTATTCCATTTTAAAATATTAACTTGAATGTATCCAATAGCACCTTCTAGTTTCATATTTTCACTTGTCTAGTGGATTTATGACCGTATTCTTTATATTTTAATCATACACATGCTATCTTTTCAAATGAAACTTTTTAGCAACATGGTTTAATATTTAAATATATGCATTCCTGAAAATAAAAAATTAAATATTGTGTGTATAGATGCATATATATAGTTAAAATAATGCTTTCACTGAATTTGGAATAGCTTTTGAATACTGCGACACAGTGACTACCACCTTCTTGCTAAGTATGTGATATGAACCATGACATTACAATCTTAAAACTGTACCGAGAATGAGTTATGTTTGTACTATTTCCCATTCTCATTATATTCTTTGTCACACAATGAATTAATGTTGTGCCATTTTCTATTCTCATTACAATCTTTTCCTTATGAATGGGGTATCAGAATTTTAATGTCTTTTGTAATCTGTGAAATATAGTGGTATGTTTTGTTATACTACTATGACCTTGCTAATATTTTGCATTTTGATTGGTTAGTCCAAGCCGTTATATATAGAGTTAGGTTAGAGTGATTGGCCAATGAAATATTTCTTAGTGTTTTTGACTGTTTTGATCAAATGAGTCTAAGGAACATTTAAAATATCTTAATTTTTAAATGCTTAAAAAACAATAAGCTTGGGATAACAAGCAAGTACATTTGTGTACAAAAAATATACAGTGACTTTTCTATATAAATTGAATGCAGTATAGAGAAATTATTTCAGATTAAATGAAAATGTTAAAAATGCATTTTCCTTCAGATTTCATTACTCTTTAATTACTCTTTTTTTCCTGACTTGAATGCAAATAAACATGGCATACCAAAATGATTGTGTTGTTTTATTCACACCCTTATCCATTATCTAGATCTTATTAGCCTGTCATTTAAAAAGTTGTACTGATAGGAAATCATTTTTGCTCTATGAGATTCTCTATTATTATTTCATATTGGAAATTTAAAATAGTGCATGACATTATATCAGATTATAAAGCATTTCTGTGCAATTTCTAATAAAAGTTGTTATTAAGAGAAATGATTTTGAGGTATGTCTTGGTTTCTGTTTTTCAGCTCCTAAACTTCTTTTAGAGTACTGTTTTTAGTTGGCATTGTCATATTTATATGTATGCCTATTCTTTTATTATGTCTTCACCTACCTGAACTCTCTTTGGAAGTTGGTGTTGATAACAAAAGAGAGAGAATATACAAGAGTGGGTGCTTTTAGAAGGAATTATGTGACTACCATGCATTGCTATGTGTTAGAGTCTGAAAAAAATATGTAAATTTACAGAGGAACAAACAAGGTAATACGCAGACAGTTATAAGAGAAAATTGTAACTAATATAAAATATCTGACTTGAGCATTAGTTTTAGGTAATGCATTTTTACTACCTTTTTGAAAGTAGGAGTGGAAAAGTGTAGGTCTATAGCTAGAGACAAAAATAGTTGTTTCCAGTTTAGTAAATTCTGATAGTTTCATGTTCTGATAAGTGCACAGACCACTTTGAGGCTATAAGCAACTTCTCCATATATTACAGACACTAAGAAATTAGTCAAAATTTTATCGTAAGTCATTATAAAAACAAGGTGCCCTGTTGACCCATTCTATTTCATTAAGTAGGACAGAGTGTAGCGTTTTCAGGGTAAAATGGCAAATGTCCAAAAATACTTCTGATTTCTAGAGTTCCAATTTTTAAGTTACTTATAAATCTTTTAAATAAGTGGCTTCATTTTGATGTTTCTATATTTTGCTGTTAAATTTTACAACTCTGTAATTGTTATTTTTGCTTGTTCAGTCATTCAAAAACACTTTACATGATTATTTCTACTAAGCATAGAGCTATATTGTGACTTCTACTGCCTCACCAAATTTTATTAGTGAAGAGTCTGATCTGCTCCTCAAGGATCGAAGCAATTATCTTCAATCAAATAAATTTACCTTTTATACGCAGCCATTTCCAATCTTCATATAAGTGAAAACAAAGCTTATGGTGGTACTTACAAAATATGATATGGAAGAAAAACTGATTCAGAAATAAGAAACTTCACTTTGGAAGCAGGCCACTCTAAACTTGCTGTGTCAAATCTGAGAATTTCCTTACTCTCTGTGAGAATAAAAGAAGTTTATCACGCTAAAACGTCTTTAAGTGTATGTGAAGCTACTTCTTGCCAGTAAATCTTTTATTCAGCAAATCATCCATTCTCTAGAAATAATGTAGGTTTTTACAGCAATTATGAATTTAAAGTTTGGCTTCACATCTCTTAATGCTTTTTATTGTTTATAGTTGAAGTGTTATGGTTTGCTGAATTTTTTTTACAGATAACGTAGGTATCTTACTTGCCTAGTTTTCTAACTTCAAAATACCTTTGGTATGCAATATTCATTTTAATCTTTAGTATTGGCATTTGATTTTCTGATCATTATTATATTAAACATTTAAAAATATATCATGTCTTCCTTTAAAACTGTGATATTCATAGGATTTATTACCACAGTTTCCCATGTTCACTTTTGAATGGCTATTAAGTTTTATTCATTTCTTTGTATATTGACTTTTCGCTAAATAAGTGTCTAGATTTTTCAGAGATCAACATGCTTAAAAAATTGTCATAAACAATCTCAAACAGTTTTCTGCTGCTGCTGCTGCTGCTGCAAAAAGGCTAATTTTAAAATCAAATTCACATGGAAAATGGAGTACTAAAGAGAAATTAAAGTATAATCATGTATGAGTCAAGTCAAACTCAGATCTTCATTAAAATATAATTCGTAGGATAACTTCAAGGTGCCTCACCAGTACAGGAGCATCTAGAGAACAAACTATTCAATAATAATACTTGTTCATGTTGTCCTATATTGTTAAGGGTGAACAAATTGTTATGGCAGCTTGCCTAATGTCCCTTGGGACAAAATTTTGCCTTCTAGCTTGACCCCAAGGCTTCTGTGAACTCTAATGGAAGTTGTGAACACACATCAGAGGGAGGAATTTATTTTTCAAATGGAAGAAGGGGAAAACAAAAGCATTGTGTTACTGCTGCCTTTTAGAGAAATAAACATGTATACTGACCTTCTAAAATCTAACACTGATTGGACTAAGCCTTGTCATTCCAGGTTGCATGATTAAATATTGATGTGATTCAGCATAGTGCTTACTTGTTCTTATTCTGCTAAAACTAAAATTGCTAAAATTTCAAGGGACAGCTTTAGTAGTCAAGGATTCATTACATTGCATATTCACCATGGGTCATGATGGATATTCTCACCAGATTAGAAAATAACAGGTTTTATTTTCAGTATATCAATGTTAATAAATCTAACCCTTTTTGAATGTTCTTGGCGTGCTGGCCACTCTTCTCATTTTTGATACACTATCAATGAATTATCATAACAACCATCCAGTGTGGATACAGGTACTTTTGCTCTTTTATAGATGCGAAAACTAGAGCACAAAATGAGGTGATGTAAATTTCTGAAGGGTACACAGTAAGTAGATGGTGGACATAGAGTTTAACCCAAGTAATATGACTTCAGACTTCTCGTTCTGAACCACTAAACCACCTCCCTAGGTCAAGAAAATATGACACTGCAAAGCTGTTTTCCCGACTGTAGTATCAGCTGAAATAGCTCATGCACATTATTTCCCAATTCAGGTGTCTATGCTTTTAGGAATTACTTGGCCACTATACCAAACTACTTGAAATTCCCTAAATATGTTTAATGATGGTAATATTTTTGAATTATTTCCTGACATATTTTCCCTTTTCAACAATCTAAGATTTTTTTCCTGTAGTCTTTTCTCCCTTTAAGGTAAAGATAGGAGAATATAGGGAAAATAATAATAAATAATAATACAAAGGAAATCCTTCTCTGAAATGAAGGTCATAGAGGGAGGGAGAGAGAGAGAGCGAGCAGGCAAGGGGAACAATCAATTAGCCATGGACGTGTTATATTGGACTCCTTCAACCACTTAAGCAAAGTCTATCAAGCAACAAGAATGGTTTGAGGCAATTCCAGAGCTAGTTCCTCTGGACCTCAAACCCACAGAATGAGAACATTTCAAGGTCATTTGCAAGTCCCTGTACCTAAATCAGAACAGAATGGTGGCAGGGTAGGGTAGAGAATGTGAGAGAATCTGACATAGGACGTCCCTTGTTTCCCATGGCCTCCAAATGCCATGGGAGAGACTCAGAGGTTGTCATGGGATGCTGTGAGAGTCTCAGAGAGTATCTGAGTGCGTCAGCCAAGAGGATGCCACCATGTGGGGTGTGTGAGTCCCATAACAAATGCTCTGAGTTGGACCCTCCAAAATCAATGGCTAGATGAAGACCGAACTGTTTCAGGGAACTCAACACAGAGAGAACAGCTGAGTTCTCTAAGAACCGTACTCATTCCCATTAGTCCATAGAGAGAGAATTCCCACAGGCTGCTGGATGACGTCCACAGACCAGTCAAGAAAATGACATCTCAAGTGGAGATCCATAGAGAAGGACCACACAGAGATAAGACACCCCTTCTTTCCACAATGGATTAACTTGAACTTTCCCTGCGCCATCTGGAGGCCACCAAAGGAGAAGCAAAAGAGGAGGGGAAGGGTAAAGAAGGCTTTAACTATAACACATTTCTCGAAAAGGATCTAGTTTATCTCAGGACAGGGACGCTTTTATAAATCCTTGAGTAATTCTGTTTCAGTATTTTTTTCTACTATTCAGCAAACACGGTAGGGGACAGGATTGATGTCCAGAGTGAGAAGAAATGCATTAAAGAAAATCTTAGAAGTAATATTTTTATGTGTGTATTGTAGTCGTGAGCAAATTTGCACCTGTTACAACATATGCTATTGTGTTTACAATACTTTGTGTATATTGATGCTTGTTTCTTAGATGCCCTTCCTCTCCATTATTTTCACCTCCTTTTTTTTTTTTTTCTTAATCTCTTGAGATTTGGACCAAATGATCCTTTGCCTTGTAGCCATCTCAAAGCTCAATTATGCATGCCTAATTTGAGTTCCCATAGAACACTGAGTGTGTCTCTAGCATTACATTCTATCATTCTCACCTGTTTTCTTCCACTAGACAATGAGTCTAAAGGAAAAAGAAAAACATGACTTATTCATCAGTGTACGTCTACTCACTAGCACAATACCAGGCATGACAAACACAGTAAGTCCTCACTTAACATTGATAATTTCTGCCACTTTAAGCAAAACAACTTGTCATGAAACAAATTTTGCCATAGGATAATTGGTGTAAACAAGGGTTAATTTCTTATGACATCTCATCAACATTATAACAAAACATCGTTGAATGAAATGATGTTATTCAAGGATCTGCTATATAGGCAAAGAAATTAGAATTTTCAAATATGGCACCCTGTTAAAAAAATTAGCAAACCAACCTTCGTTTTGCCATCATAATGATCACATTTGATTTTTAAAAAGAGCTTCTGAAAGAGTTCTTGGAATATTTATGTGGATTCCTAGACCGATTCTATTAAAAGTCTGCAGATCAGGCAACATCATTGTACCTGATCTTGTTCTATGAAATTAGCAATGTTTGAGCAAAAGAACACTGAGCATTAGAGTCTAACCATTCTAGAAAGGAAGGAAATGGAAACTTGTAAGCTCTTCCAGCAGAGTCACATCCCATTCTCCTGGTGACTCACTTCCAAACCAATCACCCATCGGGTCAAAGGGGAGGTGGCCTGCTCTCTCCTCTGCTCCTCTTCCCAAGCAAAAATGGCATTTTCCTGAAATCTTCACAGTGTAGCTGAGAAGAGGAAGGTAAATTTCTACCCCACATCCCATACTTAAGATTCAGTGATGCATGTTGATTCATTTTCAATATTAGGAGCTCTCTGTCTTTAAAAGATCAATTTCTTTTTCTTTCTAAGATAATAAATTTGACAATCAAAGTTATAGAGTTTATGTAACAAACTCTGGAGTAACTAAAGCACAATTATACCCTTTTTAGAGACTTAAAACTTGAAGTGGCAGTGGATATTTTTGGTGTGTGTGTATTTGATTGAATATAGAGCCTGAAGCACTGTAGGGAAAAAAAATCACCAAGCTTTCATACACTGTACGCATGACTTGATTGCAGTTGTACATCCAAAGAAAACAAATATAGTTCCTAATTAATTCACCTTAGAATAGCAACTATTTGTTTAAAGTAAGCAGTTTAGGGAAAATTATAGATAATTGTTTCTAGAATTTTTAGTGTGTAGCTTTGTTAAAATTACAACTTTCATAAAGAGACTTCACTCTTTAAACTATGTTTTCCCAGGTTCTGTACTAAACTTGATTTTTTTTTCTAAAACTGTGTCTTACTATTTTATTCCGATGTTACTCTATGATTTTACTTAAAGTCATATCTCAGGAGAAAAAAAAAGGACTGAATGAAAATAGTTTAATTTTTCACTGTTGATTCATATGTTTTCTTTTGTACATTTTTTATGTCCAGATTTTTAAAGAAAATGAGAGATTTATTCCTCTATGCAATTTTCCTTCTTGGCCATTTTCACATTTAATTGTGGACACAATTCTCTCTCAAATTAGATTTAACACTTTATGTGAATTCTGGTAATGTTTACTCACATTATCTTAAATTTGTCATTCTGTCAATATATCATATATCAAATAATTAAATATCTATGACTAGGAAATATATAGATGTATAAGACATATTTCCTTCCTTAAGGGAGGATCTAGTTTAAGACATAAGACACACACACACACACACACACACAGGAACTATCCATACGAAGAATTATACAGTGCCAGTTGAGTGAGAGGATTGGAGATTACCTCTAAAATGTTCCAGCTCTTGGAACTGGGTCACTGAATTTATGAACAAGGAGTGTTCTAGCTATTCTCAGTAGAGAGCGATCATTCTTGGCAATGTTCATCGAGAAACCTCCCTGTACACCAACCAGTAGTGTGTACTTAGAAACTCATCTTCTCAGGATTAGACTACAGAGGTTATTTGGGTCAGGAGCCTTTAATTCTCTATTTTACAACTTTAGCTAAGCACAGAAAGTTGTTTAACATTCTGGTAAATGCAGATGACAAATAAGATGGAAGAGATGGGTTTTGGAAATCAGTGGAAATAAGGCTAAAATGGAGAAGAGGCTAAATTGTAAAAAACTTTGAAAACAAAGTAAGGAGTTTGCATTGTATCCTATAGACCGAGCATACATTTTTAATCAGGCAATATGATACTTTAAGTATTCATTCAGAAATACTATAAAGAAATTGAGATAATATCAGATATTTTGACAAAAGAAAAATTTTGTCATAACACCACATGAATCAAGGGAGGAAGTCAGGATTTTAGGCAGTCTCTGGTTTTTCAACCTGTGTGGTTTCTAGCCAACTCCCTCCAATGAATGGGATGTGGTAGAGAAGGACATATGGAAATCTTCTAATCATTCAGATTCTCTTTAATCTGGGATATTTGACATGCACGTTAGTGACTGGTGTGGCTGCTCTCCGTGTGCATTTCAAATGTGTGAATCAAAACATCGGGGAGGAGGAAGCCAGCAAAGAAGGTAGTGATGTGGTTTCGTGATCTACCTGGTAAAGGTCTGTGATCAGCCTGTTGGAAAATGCTCCTTCGGGAGGCGGGACACCATCGGATGTTTTTGAGCAGGGAATGGATCTGATCAAAGTTATTTTAATTTGACTTTTAAAGGTTAAAATATTGGAAGTGCAGAAATCAGTTGAAAAGCTATTTCAGGAGGCTAAATAAGAGGTGATAAAGGTTTGGACAAAGGGAACAAAGCAATCAGACTGGAGAGGAAGGAACCGATGCAGATGAGATGGTTGATGTGACTTGGCTGATTAGAGACGTTGTTGTTCAATGGAACTGGCGTATACTTTGAACAGAATAGACCTTGTAGGTTTGAGTCTTAAGTTCAGTATGTACTGGCTATAAAGCCTTGGACAAGTCACTTAACCTTCTTGATACTCATTTTCCTCATCTGTCAAAAAGAAATAATAATATATACCTTGAAATATTGTAAGCATCAAAGAGAATATATAACTTTCTTTATAGAATGTAGGCGGCAGTGATCCTCATCATTTTTTAATTATCGTTTCATATGGGGATAAAACAGGAGAGTGAGATGGGTGATGGGTGATGTCTTGCACTCCAGGAACTGAGAATTGTGGCGCCGTTGAAAGAACTAGGAAGGCAAAAGGTCGAGTTAGTTCAAATACAAAGTTATCATTATGTTAAATGATAACTTTCTTAACTTATTTTTATTCAATAGCTAGCACTATTACGCACAGTTAGTCTGTTTCGAATGTGAATCTGATAGATTTCTCTGTAAGAAAACAAAAAATAAACAATGGGCACTGGAGCACTAAAACAGTTGACAAGACTAAATGGTGGCAAGGACTTCTGTTGTTAAATCGGGCTTCTAATTTTAGTGTAATATCCATTAAGCTATTTTGTATCTTATCCATACACTGAATGTTTAATGTGGGTTTAGCTAAACATATAATGTGTTTCTATATTGTACTTCTCAAATGACTTGTAGGAGTTACCATTGGAATGCAAGTACTTTGGGAGCAGATCATTAGGCTCATGTAAGAAATATATTTCAGAAAGCAGTTATTATGACTGTTGAATCTTAAAATGAAAGGCTTATAGAAAACTATAAGATCTAAATAAGAATGTGGGCAGGAGTCTTAGTGTACCCTTCTCGATCCAGATTATCAAAATAGTTTTCAGAAGATATGTACATTCATGACATAATTTATGATTTTGCATATAACTATCTTAGAAAAAAATAATATTTTTAAAGAATGCTGTTGTGTAGAATTTTGGTTTTTTGATTTTGAGGACTAATGGGAATTTTTCCATTGCTTCTTTTAAGACATTTTCCTGTGTGTAGTGAATTTTGTTAAAAGAGCAAGTTCTGAAAAGCTCTGACAGCCTCTTCAGCAAAAGATCCAGGATTGTCAGCCACTGATGCAAAGACCTAAATCTGCTTTGACACTCTAGAATAGGCTTCTGGCAATGTTATGTCTTTCTTTTAGATGTTTGGATAAATCACACAGCCCCCAAACTGCATCATACATTATGCCTAAGTCATAAACAAATGCTGCTGAAGTAAGTGTATTCCTTAGTCCTCTGCACTTTGTTCAGTGTTTTGAAAGTATGAATGTGTCACTTGAATACATCAGTAAACATTTCTTCAGGGTTTGCATATGCATTCTTTTTGTTTGAGTCACCTGAAAAAACTCAGCATCACTACTAACTTTAAGCAGCCATATTTTTCGACCAGTAGAATAGCGATGTACATTATTTGTGAAAAAGAAGTATTTGTGAAAAAAGCCTTAAAATTATGAAGCTTAGTTGGGCTATGTGGTAGGCAAAGCCTATAACATCTTGGGTAGACCTCCCAAAGATGTCTGCAACCACATCTTTATTTCTGGAACTTGTCGGTATGTTAGGTTATATGACTAAGAGGTAGTAGATGGAATAAAGTTTGCTCATCAGCTGACCTTAAAATAGGAAGATTGTCTGAGATTATCCAGGTGGGCCCAATGTAATTACAAGAGTACTTAATGTCTGAAAGGAAGGCAGAAAAGTTAGTGTCACAGTGAAAAAGACTCGACTGTCTATTGCTGCTTTTGAAAATGTAAAGGAGCGTGAACCAAAGAAAATAGGCAGAGTCTAGAAACTGGAAAAGGCAAAAAATTCGATGTTCCCTTAGAGCTCCAGAAAGTAACACAGCCTTGCTGAGACCTTGATTGTAGCCCAGTGAGACACATGTTGGGCTTCTGACTTTAGGGGCTGTAAGATGACCAACATGTGGTGTTTTAATTCACTAAGTTTATGGTAATTTGTTAAAGCAGCAATGAGAAGTTCATTGTCTATTTTTATAAGTTTTATACATGTCTCAGCAATAAGGAATCTTCTGAATTCTAAAATTTAATTACTTAGAAACAAAGGTAATATATTTCATAAAATTATAATATTTAATGTTAGCTTCATAAAAATGTCGCAGTTTAAGCAGTAACAAGTAAGATACAGCATCCTTCAATTTTTTTCATGAATTTATGTCTCAGTTTTTTCAAAATCTGCTAAAAGATTTATCTTTTACACAGAACATCTTGAATTAGTTCTGTTAAATCTCATGTCTGGTCTGTTTCTCTAGCAAAAAAATTTAATAATTGATAATTATATAACTTATTTTATATAACTTTATTTTTTTATTTTAGAATGCATTTTCAACAACTATATTGCTGAAGTAAAATAGAAAAATAATGTACTAAATCTACTTTTATGAAACTCTCTTATACACTTATGGTTTTTATTGATAGATATGTATTAATAACTTCCTGGGACCTATAGAAAAATGATCTCTCTCAACACTATTCCATAACTGTCACTCAGGACTATTGAAAAAAAAATTAGAAAAATGTGACACATTAGAGTTTCATCCTACAAAAAATCTACATAAAATGTTTTAGGTTGGACACCCTCAAACATGTTTTGAAACTATAATTAATGAAACTAGAGAATTTAGTAATTAATAGTTTTTACATATTATGTTGCATTGTTACGTGATCGGAAATTTATTTTTGAAATCTTTTTACCATAGAAAATTTCGAACATACAAAATAAATAAAATAGTATAATGAACCCCTATGTATTCATCACCAAGCTTCAACAAAGTTAACTCATAGTCAGTCTTGTTTCATCTAATCTACCCTTCACTTATTTTCCCCCTCACTACATACTTTGCTTAAGCAAATCCTACATTCATGTAAATTTATCCATATATATTTTAGTATATATCTCTAAAATAAATAAATTCTTTATTTTACTATGAACACATAACCATTTTCATACCTTTAAAAACCTAATAATACCTACTCATCAAATATCCATGTATTATTCAATTTCTTTTTGTCTCATAGGGTCACATTTTTGCAGCATATTTATTTTAACCAGAATCCAAATAAAGACTACACTTTATGAATGATTAACATGTGTTTTACGGATCTCTTAATCTATAAATCTCCTCCCACATTTTTCTTTTGTCTTGTAATTTATTTGTTAAAGAAACCAAGTCATGCATCTTATAGAATCTCTCCTCTCTGGATTTTGCAGATTGCATCTCCATGGTGTCATTTGATGGGTTCCTCTGGCTTCTGTACTTTGTGTGTAGTGGTAATTGTATTTAGAGGCCTTATGGAATTTAGGAGTCTGTTTGACTGCCTCTCCTTTTGTGATGTCAACAGAATGCATTTTATTTTCCACTGTTGCTTGTAAATGAGCTACCTGTGGTCGCTTAAAATTTAATCAGAGTGAAAATTTAATCACAGTATAAACCATGGTGTAGGAAATTTTTCAGTTTTTCCACTCTGAAGTCTTTTCTGATGCCATAAATGACTAGAACAGAAAATATCTCCCTTCAGAATAATGAAAAATAATACCTTAAAGGAGAAAAGGCTTCTTTTTTAAAAGAGCTCATGACTTTGCTTAAAAGGGAGATGAAAGGGGGTAATTTAAATAATAAAAGAAAATCTAAATATAGGATTGTTTTTAGTTAAGAAGACTTTATCTCCCCAAGTTGAGTTAGAAAGAGTAGAGAAGCCATATATGAGGAAAGGAAGAACGGAGCAGTGCAGGTGGTGCTGTAAATAACAGCAGCAGCCAACATTTATTGAGTGTTTATTATGCACCAGGCACTGTTCTAGGTCCTTTATCGATATCATCTTATTAAATTCTCAGAACAATTTCATTTTGCAAATAAAGAAATTGAAATAGTTAAATAACTTGGCAAGGTCCTCTGGAGAGACAGAGACAAAATTTAAAGTCCGAAAGGGTAATTCCAGACTTACTTTATTAACCTCTTAACAAAATTCGTCCTCAAGGACATGCACTTGAAAGGAAGACTTACATGCATAGCTAATGAAGAGCTGCACTGATTTTCTTTTGCTTTTATGCATGTTGCCTGTTAGTTTTACGCCTGAATTTCATTGCCTTTCATTCAACTCTACTGTAAACCCAATCTATTCAGGTACATATATTATATCTACTTTTAATTCCCCACAGAGTCCAGAAAAAGGGGGCTACGTAGATGCTTCCTGAACTATGAAAAAAGAAACATACGTATTTATGCACTAGTCATATAAAAAAAACACATATTATTGTACGTATTTACCTAGAACTTTATCTTTTGATGTTTTTTTTTTCCCCACTCCCATATGATCTATACATTTTGCCTATTCAAGACATGGTGGCAAAAATACATTCTCATGGTTTAGTCTCAATCTGCTAAATTTTTAAATGTACAACTAGACACAAAGAGTAACATATATACCATCACAAACAGGATGCACACTTATAAAATGAGATGTCTCTTATAATTTCTGCATTTATGTTATGACGCAAACCAGTCCATGGACTGAGAGAATTCCTTAATATATATATAAAAATAGAATAAAAATAAACTTTGGATCTAGACTGGAAGTATATTCCTCTTCTTGTAACATCCATATTACACACAAACACACACACACACAGACACACACACACACAGACACACCCACCCCCACCCCCCCCACACACACACATGCCCTGGCTCATGAGAGGCACCATTGAGTTGTAGAAAAATCATAGGCTTTGGAATTAAATTGACTCGATTGGAAACTTGTCTCATCTCTTGCTGTTAAGTGTGATAGTGTGTGTAACACTTTTGAGCCTTATTTTCCCTGCAATAAAGTGGAGATAATAATAAGAGACTCCCTCCTTAACCAGATTTTTGTCAGGTTTTCTTAATCTTCTTTTTGACTAGATTCCACCCTCGGTCTCTGTCCTTGGCCAACGAAGTACAGTTTTAGCAAGAATCCTGCTGGGTTAATTTAGCAAAAATCCTCTACCCTTGATATCTGATCAAATTCCTCATCTTCTATCTTTGGTATGTGACCAAGCTCAATAGCGAATCAAATTCCTCATCCTCCACCCTCAATATCTTATCACCTTGTCCAGCCTTCAGCGAGAACCCCGTGAAGTCAGTTTGGCCAGAATATCCCTACCCCTGATATTTTCTCAGAAAATTTCCATCCACTGGCCCCCACTTTGCTCCTTGGCTGTAAAGATACGCTTGTCCTTATTATATTTGGAATTGAGCCCAATTCTATACCGGAGCCCCTCTTCCCCAGTTGCAATAGTTCCTGAATAAAAATTGCCTTCACCACGTTAACTTCTCTCTGGTTCTTCTTTTTTTTTTCTTTCTGACAATAGCTCAGTATATTTTCATTTTTACAATATAATGGTGTCTGCTTTAAGTTTCCACTTTATCTGACCTATTTGGAGATTTCCTCCTCTCTCTTCCAAATATCTAAACTCTAAAGACAATGTTGAAGTATAAAATTGAGAAAAACCAAGAATGCCACCTTCCTCCATGTGTAAGACTTGACACAATCAAATCTGGGCAGTCTTTCTCAGTGAACATGCCTACCAGGGACAAACAGTGTATGTGTTAACTAAGTTTCAGATCTTAATCCAACCAATTACTATCTTTAGACAATTTGTACCTTAGAAAATTTCAATAAGCTTATTCACTCTTTATATCTGTAAAATGGGGCTAATAGTATTTATATTATTAGGATATAGCTATGTTATTGTAATTAAAAAGCTGCCAAAATATAATGACTTAAAGATATAGTTTATTACCCGGTTCTGAGGTGAGCGGTCCAAGGTATCAAGACAACTATATTCCATGTGGTCACTCAGGGACTCAGACATCTTTCATTAGGCTACTCTGCCAACTCCTAGATCGATGTTGTCATATGCATGATAGAAATTGGGTGGTTTCCATGTCTGAGTTCCTCTGAGAAGAAAAGATATTGTGAAGGAGGAAAATCCTATGTCCTGAGGCTCACGTCTAAGATAATATATGTTACTTCCACTCAAAGTCCCTTTGCAAGAATTTTACCACACAGCTATGTTGAACTGCAAGGGATCTGGAAAATATAGTCTAGCTGGGCATACATTTGAATAGAAAGAAGGAGAGGTGGAGTTTTGTGTTTACTAGCAGCCTCTGCCATTTTTTTGCTTCATAGGCTCATGGTGTTGATTAAATGGGATTACCTGTAAGAAGTATTTGTACAATGCTCAGCACATTACAATTACTGGGAAGTGTTAGCTAGGCTATGAGTATGTTGTATGACCCAAATATCTTATGATCTAAGGCTTAAGGTATCAAAGGATAAAGCTGCTGGTGACTAATGAATTCAAGGATATTTTTAATGAGCAAATTGGTTGATAGTACCTGCGATCTACAGCTTTTTTTGGATACAATGAAGAGTAGGCTGTTACTTATGAACTAAACAATTTATTAGATACTTCATATTAATTTTAAAAACCTCCCAACAATTCAAATGAATTAAGTAAGGTTATTCCTGTTTTTGATCTTAGGAAATCAAGTATAAGAAAAATTGGCTAAAGAGCACACAGGTTGGTAACTTTGGAACAGGGAATGAAACAGGACTTAAAACACAATTGTTTTAACTCCTGAGTTTTCTACCACTGACTGCTGTGTCTGTTTCAAGAATGGTGGAAAAATCAGAACACTTGAAGAAGTAAAGTCAATTGACATATATTTGACAATATTTGAGAACTTTGGACAATGAGTCACATTCTTAAGAAAAAGAATTCCGAAAAAGTGAAGCAAGAGGATTATTTCTTTTACTATTATGTCACTGCCACTAAAGAGGAAGAAGTGTTAGAAATTTAACTGTGACAAAAGTTATCTTGGCATTGTATTTTGTTTTATTTATTGATTGTTTTAATTAGTTAAAAATCTATTTGGTCTCTTGTGCCAGAATCATCCTATGTTTCATAAATTATAACCTTGTCTATAAAATTTTCTGGAAAATGGAGAACCTATAAAAGAAATTTCCTTCAAGCAGAAGAATACATTCATAATGCAAATTAATCAGAAAGCTGTTAGTGACCATCAGAAATTTCAAAATTAAGTCAAAGAAAATAGTTAAGACATAAAAAGAACTTAGGATGATGGGAAAAATGTAATTTAATGTGAAAGTAAACAATTGAAAATGTTTTATTTTTGTAAAATCAGTCCAATATATTTTTCAAATATATTTTTGTATGTATAAATACATCACACCATTCTCTGCATATAATTTTTGTGCTTTACATATACGGTTAAAAAACAACGAGGCTTTGAGTAATGACAAAGATTTGTGTGGTACAGGAGAAGAGGAAATGACATTTCAAGTGGAACTAAAAAGGTGAGAAGGTACAGGGTTATTTGGAGGATTAAGGAGAAAAATTGAGAGGCAGGACATATGTTGGATATGGACACAGATTTTTTTGAGTCAGATGAGTTTGATTCCTGGGTCTATACATATTAACTCTGTAACTTTGGACAACTTTCTCATCATTTCCATGCTAATTTTCTTTTCTTTAAAAATGGAGATAGTAAAAAACGAAATGACATAATGTAATTAAAGCACTCAACAAAATGTGTCGTTTCTAGTAAGCATCGAAGAGTACTAATACTAATAGTAATGATAGAGTATACTTTTTCTTTTTGTAATTGAGGCATTATTAATCTCTAGTTACATACACACAACACATGCACATTTTAGACAGATTTGTCTGATGTATGGATGTCACGCAGGTGAAAGCATCCACCAGGAGGTTCCTAGACTAAGCCAAGTAGGAGTCTCCCTGCACTCTTCTGCCATTCTTACCACTTCAAATTAATGGTTTTTTGTTAAATCTTCTGGTTTTATTTATACTAATGCTTCTCATTTCTTCTGCTGGTTTCTGCTGATGTGAATTTTCGTTTTCATGGTGGTCGTTCAGCTTAATCCTCTCATCCCCCAGGTGAAGCTCTATGTAGCAAAGACAGCCAATTCTCTCTTTTGCCAGAAGACTGAGTCCGCAAGACAGACCCCAAGTGGATAGTTGCTGTGCTTAGACAAGGAGCCCGTTGAGCAGTCCCACGACCCCTCCCTTCTCCTGTGGCTTCCATGCTTTTTTAGGTGAAAGGAGAGGAACCAGGGATATTCCATTTTTATGCTTTCTGAGAGTAGTGAGACGAGGCAGAGGTGAACCTAATTTTCTTTCCACATATGCTACGTTACGGCTGCCTCTCACTTCACGGCCTGATGCTTCCTTTAAATCCAGACACTAAGAAGACAACCAGCATCTATGATTACAATGCCCTTCCAACTCTGTGAGATGTCATCAAGTTCTCCCAAGGTCTGCAATGACCAGAGTGGGTCAGCTGATATTTCAGCTTGGTGAGCATATGACCAAAGATCTCCCACTACTGTAGAAAGGCCTACTCTCTATGAGTGATTTTCTTGAAGTCCTTCCTCCCCAATGTGATTTGGTGGAGGGTGAGATCACTCTATCACCTCTCCCTGAGGGTGGGGTGAAAAGCTTCTCACCTCAAACACTATACTTTTGCCAATTCAGAATACGACTCATCTCTCCCCTCCAGTCGGTTCTTATATAGTTAGAGAAGAAGGGATTGGATGGTTGCTGATGGTAGTACAGCCTGTTCTACTTCTTCTTTAGCATTAGTGGATTTGTTTTAAAAAGTAGACTTATGGGTGCTTTATCTATCTGAACTGTAGGCAGGAATGCCCAATTCCAGGACATATAAAAAAATCCCACTGAATATTTTATTAAAATACTGACAAGTTTGATATTTAACTTTATCCCATGAGATGGCTATGATAGGTACCCCATGTTGAGAGATAAAGAAACTGGAGCATAGCTATGACTGGTACCCCATCATTAGAGATAAAGAACCCAGGACATCTTGAAGTTAAGGACTTGGATTCATGCAATATAGTTGATCATTGGCTTCGCTGAGATTGGGAATCATGTTTATCATTCTCCAAAGCCACTTTCACATTTCCACTATGGCATTTTATTTCAACCAATAAATCTACTCAGTCTCTGTAATTTTAATTTTTTGGCCAAATCTATAGAATTGAAAAATTAGATTCAGTAGGTCTATGATTTAATCATATTCTCTGAGTTAAAATACAAGATATAAATCTTGAATTATTAGTATTATACAAGTAAACAAGCAACCTCTGATAGATTTCCTCTTATATATTATTTATAGACTCAATTTTAAAGAGAGTGGCAATACTCATAAAATAGAGAAAGTAAATAGCTGTGTGTAGAAAGTGAATCTGCCTCTCTATATTTGATAAGTTAGGGGTGAGTTGTTACTATCTATCACCGAGCTGTTTGGCTTTAAGAAATAAAACTGATCATCTCATTATAAATTCTTGGAAATAAACATCTACTTAAAAATAATTTCTTCAGATGGCCCACACTTGGCAATTTTTTTTCCAACTCTGTTGAAAAAAATTAAAGGTAAAGATTAGCATAAGCAGAGAAGGAAAAATAATGTCATTTAGGTGGTTAGCAACATTACATTAGCAATTTTACTAAACTCAAGTGAGTTAAGTATGACCCTTTATTTAAGAGATTTAGCAATATTTGGCAATGTGTTTATTCTAGCTTTTTACTATATTTTTTCTATCATGCAAGTGAAATAGCTATTTTAAGCTTCCTGGTGGTCGGTTCAGAAGGAACAGTTCAGGAAGAGAATTACGGCCCGAAAGGGAATTAATTAACGTGGAACGCTGGCACTCCCCGCGTTAGGCTGCCAGTCAGCATTAGGGCAGTTTGCCTTTGCCACGTGTGCAATCTTATTGATGACTGACTCTTAGAGCTCATATAATAATTGTGAGACTCTAATACTGTCACCTTGGCTGATTTTCCACTTCGTAAAGAAGGTAAAATTTATAATGGATGCATAGGTAGGTAGTAATGAGCTAGATGGGTGGATGAGAAGTAAATAGGTAAGTGGGTACGTAGGTAGAAAATTACTTTGTAGGTATCTCTATACTGACTATAGTTGAATTTGTAAGGTCTTATTGAAGAACTATCAAGCAAATAAATGTTGGCTATCCTTGAAGGATACAACGATATATAAAACCTTCAGCAAACTTATGTAGATGAAAGGTAATATCTAAGCATAGCAAAAGTTAAATGATGAAGGACTTCATTATCATTTTAAGACAAAATTAGTCTGCAGTCATAAAAAAGTGTATGCAAACACAATTCAGCAGCACGATCACTGCTGCATCATCTATCTATCTATCTATCTATCTATCTATCTATCTATCTCTATCATCTATCATCTTCTATCCTTTCTATATTTGTATTTCATTGTGGAAACAGACTGTGTGCCAACAATAGTTGGGAGGTTTCATTTTCTCTTCTGATAGTTGAATAATTTTTTCTTGAAAAGCCGTTGCCTTCAGTGAGATTTATCAGGTTAAAAAAGGTTTTGATTTAATATTTGAAGATGGAGTTAATCTCCTGCTGTGCTTTAAGCATTTGCAAACCTGCTGCAAAGTGGCATTTCAAAGATAGCTTAATATTAAATTCAGTTTGCAATATTCATATCTAATTGTCAGAGAGTGCGCTGTTCTGTTAATAAGTAGCAGAATAACAATGTTATTATGTTTGGCTTTCACAGGCATTTTTAGACCTTTGTCAAAGGGTGCTGTTCTTGTAAATGTGTAGAGAAACATTTATACAGGCATGAACTCCTACAGTTTTTTAAAAAATATGGATTGCCTTTTCTTATTCTGCTAAGAAATTCTTGAATTGCCACTGTACTTTCTTATTTAAAAATGTCTAGCTCTAAGTTCAAATCCATTGTATTATAATATTAAAATACCAATGAAGATAATGTAATACATGCAAAAAAATATGCCATCTCTTTTAGAACATGATTAAATAACTTATTGAAACCTAGGTATTATAAGTTAACTATTTTGAGTAGAATGGAGATATTGATTGACATTTTTTTCTTTCTATTTCAGCTGTTCAGTATGTTCAGAGTATCTTTTTACCCCCTACACAACTAAAAAAATAAAAGTTTTGTATTAGAATACTACTTTTATCTGTGAAAGAAAAAACGATTGAACATACAGTAATTATTAATCATTAAGAGCATGACAGAAGAGTTGGCTGCGGTGGGAAAAATCAAGTCAGTTTTATTATCATTAAGACATTCCTGAAGCAGCGAACTTTTTATAGAAAGACTAGACAATAGAATTATAATATTTCACATTTATGATGTGAAATATGACCATGTACTAAACTGCTTTTCCTCCTAATAATTGTTTTTTCCATGATTTATCCTAATTTAAATGATGTTATTACTGTCTACCACCAACATTATTTAGACTTTGTTGTACATTTCTTTTGTATCACCTAAATGTTAATAATTTAACCTTTTTGTAGGAAATAACTTATCCTAATATAAGATTTAAAAACATGTTAACTAATAGTGTAATCATTAAAAATTATTTTAAATGACATTACGAGTGTACCAATTTGATCTGGGCATAGTTTCAACTTAGATTCAAGAGTCTTTGACCATAACTTTGTTCTCTATAATGATTCTTTTTCTATGGAAATGGATAGGTACATAATTCATCTCCAATTGTATTACATTCATAGTTCGAGCTCATTATCACTTAAGTTTACTGAGAAAGATATCTGGAAATGTGTGGTATTGGTCTCACAGCAAAATAACAAAACATTTTGTATAGTTTATAAAATAAAGGTAGTGGAATTTTAACAGCTGCTTATTATCAGGGGTCCTATAATATAATATTAAGGATCATTTATAATTTTAATAATTTTTCTTTTCTGTGGATAATTTTGCCTCCTAGTTAAATGGGAAGATAAAGATCACCCAATATGTTGTTCCTCTTTTGTCCTTTTTCTATTTTCTATTTTCACTACTTTTTCCCTCTATAAGGAAGATAAATATTCAACCTGTCTGTCCATTCTTTTCTGAGATTAACACCTTCGTCTACATCTTTTCTCCCATTCCTCCAGATCCTGTCAGAACTTCTTCTAATAATTAGCACATTTTTCTCTTGGTTAGTTTGTTCTCTCAACTTTTAATTTTCTCTCTTTTCCTTTCTGGCCAAACTTAACCCAAAATTCAATCTCATTGACTCTATTACCTTTACATTTACTTCTTATTTACTGTCATCAGACTCAATTCCTATTTCTCTACAATACGGATTGAGTTGTTCCCAGCTTCACTGAACATTTCTAAGAAATAACGTTCTTACTTGTATCCGGCATTTTGAACAAACACTCAACAAACTTTTCTAAAACTTGTCAAAAAATAATTATTCTAATTACTGAGACAACAAAACTATGTAGGACACTTTTAGGAATTAGGATTATGACACTTTTCCAGTGGTCTAGAAGCTGGAAAAGGATTATCTGTAAGGATAGGGTAGTGTAGAGAAATCAAAGAGATATTTAGAAGTTACAATATTGATTTACCTTGGCAACCATATAACTTCATCTGAATCTATAAAACATTAAGCTATAAAAAGATGTAAATAAACTATTCTTCTTCAAGGTTAGGATTAACTAGATATTAGATGAAGAATAATTTCAAAATTAAATTTTACTGAATTTACTGAATTTACTGATATTACTGAACAGGGTACAATGATAAGCAGGTCTTAGATTGGGAAAGTAAAGGACTCTCAAGTTCATTCTTTCTTCCTATGACTTTCACAAAACATAGGAACAAACCCACCCTCTCCATTGTGATTCTATGAAGTGGAAGTGAATTTTAAAACTGGAGAACAGAACCATTGTTTTATAGTTTATGTAATTAATGTAAGCTGTAAATCTCAACTTTATATTAGGAGTACTACATAAGTAAATCCAACTCA